>NC_084619.1:55435606-55695606 GCF_033978795.1 Nerophis ophidion | reverse complement strand
ATTGTGAGTGAAGGAGCAACAATTTGTGTCAAAGTTACAGCAACATAAAAAAATGAACATAAGCCTTAAAGGGGTCATATTATGTTTTTTACGTTTAAAACACTTCTCCGTGGTCTACATAACATGGAATGCTGGTTCTTTGGTCAAAATGTTGCATGGATTATGTTTTACAGACCATCTTCAAGCCGCTTTCTGTGAGCGGTCTTATTTACGTGCCTCCACTTTGACAGTCATGTGGTAGTTTGTAGTGCTTCCATAGTGAGTCTACTGACGGATATAAGTTCCAACTGTACACTTTTTTTTATTGTAAATGGCACCAGCGGAGGATGCATGTGCATGTACGAACTAGTCTGCCCCACAACAAGAGGATAGAGAACGTCAGACTACAATGGCGTACTTGTGCAAAGATCTTTGGGTACATTTTTACCATATTTGGAGATAACCGCACAAGCACATGTCAGAACAAATTCCAATGGATGAAGTATGAAGGAAGGCAAGATTATATCAATAATATCACCGCCATTCCTTCATGGTTTGAGTTACATTTTTTGGGGATTCATGCAGTTCTCAAGTACACATTAACTTGTACCATCAGGTAAGAAAAGCTGGTTTTGTGTTAAGGATTTTGTAAAAGTCTGCAGTCATTGTACTTGTTGCTTTTTATCAGTGCTTAGCTTATGTGGATACTTGAGATGAGCATCGTCAGGCATCTCTATGTAAAATTGCCGGTGCATGTAAACTTTGACCTTTGTCATTGATAGGGTTGCATGGTATACCGGTACTAATAAAGTACCGCGATACCAAGGAGTAGAAAATGGTACTATACTGCCTTTGAAAAATACGGGTATTTTTTTCCCATCCGCATGCTGCCGTGCTGCGGTGATGGTCAGGAGCTGAGAAGCATGTTGAGCGCACAAGCCGAAACAGTGAAGAGAGGAAAACTGGCGAATAAAGGCAAATTGACTGGTTAATAAAGAGGGTGCGTGAAGCGCAAAAGGTATTTAGGCTTCAAAACTATTGATCAAGGAGAAAAGCCACGCTGCAAGCAGTGCTTAAATGGGAACATTATCACCAGACTTATGTAAGCGTCAATATATACCTTGATGTTGCAGAAAAACGACCTTTTTTTTTTTTTTAACAGATTGCCGAACTCTAAATGGGTGAATTTTGGCGAATTAAACACCTTTCTATTTATCGCTCTCGGAGCGATGACGATAGAACGTGACGTCACCTAGGTAATAAAGCCGCCATTTTCTCAAACACATTACAAACACCGGCTCTTAGCTCTGTTATTTTCAGTTTTTTTCGACTGTTTTCCGTACCTTGGAGACATCATGCCTCGTCGGTGTGTTGTCGGAGGGTGTAACAACACTAACAGGGAGGGATTCAAGTTGCACCACTGGCCCAAAGATGCGAAAGTGGCAAGAAATTGGACGCAACTTGTTCAAAATACGAGGGTGTGGGGAAAGCCGACGAAATGGTCAGTCGTTTGTTCCGCACACTTTACAGACGAAAGCTATGCTACTACAGAGATGGCAAGATTGTGAGGATATCCTGCGACCCTCAAAGCAGATGCATTTCCAACGATAAAGTCAAAGAAATCTGCCGCCAGACCCACATTGAATGTGCCGAAGTGTCTGCACATTTTACCGGTGATGCTAAGACAGACATGGCACAGAGATGTATGGATAACCTGCAGATGCATTTCCAATGATAAAGTCAACTAAATCACAAAGGTGAGTTTTGTTGATGTTATTGACTTATTTGCTAATCAGACATATTTGGTAGCGGCATGACTGCCAGCTAATCGATACCAACATGCTATTTAGGCTAGCTGTATGTACATTTGTAGGTATATATGCATCCGGCGTTTCCCTCCACCCACATTTAATGCCAAACAAACACTTACCAATCGACATATTTAAGTTGATCCAGTGTCACAAAATGCGAAAGTCCCGAACGTTTGGTCTGCACATTTTACCGGCGATGCTAAGGCAGACATGGCCGAATAGTGTCAATAGCTATTCGCTCAATAGCTTCAGTTTCTTCTTCAATTTCGTTTTCGCTATCAGCCTCCATACTCCAACCATCCGTTTCAATACATGCGTAATCTGTTGAATCGCTTAAGCCGCTGAAATCCGAGTCTGAATCCGAGCTAATGTCGCTATATCTTGCTGTGCTATCAGTTTGTTTGTATTGGCATCACTGGATGACGTCACAGGAAAATGGACGGTGGCTTCACAGATAGCGAAAATTAGGCACTTTAAAGCCTTTTTTCGGGATATTCCAGGATGGGTAAAATTTTGAAAAAAAAAACTTCGAAAAATAAAATAAGCCACTGGGAACTGATTTTTATTGGTTTTAACCCTTCTGAAATTGTGATAATGTTCCCCTTTAAAAACATGCCTCGCCAAACGTGGCAGGACCACCTGCGCTTCAAATTTACATAATCATTTAAAAAAAAAATAATCCAGACTTGCACAATACGTTTACAGGTGGCCTAGTGGTTAGTGCCCGCCCTGAGATCGGTAGGTCGTGAGTGCCATACCAAAGACCATACCAATGGAACCCTATACCTCCCTGCTTGGCACTCAGCATCAAGGGTTGGTATTGGGGGTTAAATCACCAAAAAATTATTCCTGGGCGCGTCCACCGCTGCTGCCCACTGCTCCCCTCACCTCCCAGGAGGTGATCAAGGGGGATGGCTCAAATGCAGGGAATAATTTCGCCACACCTAGTGTGTGTGTGACAATCATTGGTACAAAAAAAAATGTAGTTAACTAGCTACCCTGCTCCGGCATACAGATACGTAGACGCGCACACTGCTGCTTGGCTCGACGCCAAATATTAGCGAAGTTCCAACAACCCACATAGTGCAGACTAATGTAAGTGAAATTACTGAATATTGTAACAAATGACTATAATTTGTGTTTTATTTTTAACATTGTGTGTTTTGCCTGCTACATGTCCTATCTGCGTAATTTTAGCCATAGTTTGTATCCATCCATCCATTTCCTACTGCTTTTGGGGTCACAGAAGCTTATCTCAGCTGCATTCGGACGGTAGGCGGATTGCACCCTGGACAAGTTGCCACCTCATCACAGGCCATAGTTTGTAGTATTTACTAATTATTGTATTTGTCTTAAAGCACAGACCAAGAGTGGCAATTATGAAGCATTTGATAAAATGTCAGACTATTCTATTCTAACCTAATCCTAGATTATGGCAGACTATATGTAATATATACAATTAATCTTTGAGTATACAAAAAGACAAGCCAAATGGGATTAATGCTGTTTTAATTATTTTGTTTGATTCTTCCAAAATGGTTCTTAAAGTGCAATAAGAACCATATGTTTAAAGAATTGGAAATTTTTTTTCATTAAAACGAAGCCAAAAATATTTTTTTTTGTGGTGCCCTTTATTTTAAAAAAGTATGGATATACATTTTGGTACCGGTACCAATATATCAGGACAACCCTCGTCTTTGATGCTAGTTTGACCCTGGAAATAATTATTTCTGTTCCCCTTATTTCCCTAAGACAAAGTTGTTTAGTAAACCAAACTAATCAGCTGTCAACTAGTGTTTGGAACCTAAGAAAAATGTGTCATTTGCTGGAAATTTGGACTCATATGTGCTTTGAAAAGTTGTAGAATTGTATCTTGTATAAGATTATTTTGCAGTGTCTACTCACCCAACATTTGTCTGGACCAAATTAGATCATCGCCACCAATTGTGTGTGTCTCAGACTCTTCATGTATGTGGGTCTGTGTGTGTAGGTTGGGTCCAGAACATGCGTCCGCCCCCGTATGTATCAAAGTAGCGCCTGGCCGCGGCCTGTAGCTCTCTGTGTGTTCCAACCACAGATTATAGGCCCCGTCATCAAACGGGAGGGCTCTAAACACGGCTCACAAGACGGCCCAAAATGTGACTATTCTACATCTGAGGGAACTGATAGCCGCTATTGTGTACGTTGGAGCATGTGTGCTTATATAGAGGCCTGGCTTTGGTGGTATTTCTGCATGTGGGTGGCCTACATGTGTGCGGGAGGGGGTTACATGGATCCACAAGGGTTTGAGGACGTTTACCTGAAACATCTTGGGACACAGCATAAAACTATGCGCCCGTCATGTAGCTAGACAGAATACAAACAACAATATCAATATATATTGTGATATACAATTTCACTTAAAAAGAATGCATTCGATATATGAATTGCTTTTTTCTTCGGAAAAAATAGGAAGTTGCGAAAGAAGGTTGGTTGCATTAACAAACACACTCGCTCTCTGGTAACCGAGCAAGTGATGTCTGATCAGTGGGAGTGACTTGCTAATAGCCAATTGGGTAACAGTATCAACTATGAAGTGTGGTTGCGCCATCTTGTTGTTGTTGATTATTTGCATGGAGTGAGAAGAGAAAGTAAAATGAAGAAATTGTGGATAGAACACGAAAAGTCACCTGGACAGTATGGTAGTTTTTTGGATTTTTAAAAAAATGGACCGTAGTCAATGTGGTCTGTAAATGATGCAAGGCGAGTCCCCAACAAGACCAGTAATACCACACCACCTTAGCCGGGATTAGAATAAGAATAAGGTTACCTTTGAAACAAAAATGTTTATATTTAATATATTTTTCTCCTGGTCCTAAAAAATATCAATAATTATCGATATCGACAGACACGAAACACTTCAGCCATATCGCCCAGCCCTAATACAATCGCAACATATTGTCATATGAATACCTCTCTCACCATGTCAATCAAAACTGAGCAATATATGTACATTTTATTTTATTTTTTAGCGTCCTGACTGAAGGCTAGAGAAAGTGGCTCAAATCTGTCCATCCGCAGTGCGGAGCCGCTTTTAAGTTACTAATCCTTGCCTTGATGGCTGTACATTCACAGTATTTCAAATATCATTATCACTGGGAGAATAGCTAAACAAACAACACACCGAGAAAGAGAGCAGGAAGACACAAGAAGCCACTACTGCTTTGAGCTGGGTTGCTAGATCAGAAATGACAAATCATCATGGCAGAAGCTTTAAAAAATCTAATTTGGGGGAAAGTAATTGTACATCATAGAAAGAAATTTGTGAAGAGGGAAAAAAGTGATGTTTAGAAATCCATTGAACTTATTCTGTATGCCACAAACGAGACAGAGTCGCCTGAGAGCACCCGCTGCTCCTAGAGAAGAGCGACACATGCTTTCATGTCAGTCGCCAGAAGACCTGAAACAGAAGCTAGATTAGTCACTGGTTGCATTTTTGAAAAAGAGTATCTGGAGGGCTGTGAACACTCGCTAAATATAGCGACATCGTCAAGAAGTCCCCCCTGCTACGTCGTCTTATTCTCTGGCAGAGCAGGTGTGTCACGGTGGTGTTGGGATGCATGCCACCACATACTGCACAATGTTGTAACTACAAGCTACACTCACAGACAGTCCCATTAGGATGTGTTATTGAAATATTCATCGTGCCATTTTTAAAAATGCTAAATTGCCCTTTTTATGGTCTTGGTTGACAAGACTTTGCAGCATCGCGTGGACATCGGGGGCGGTACCTCTGGATTGGCAGACCGGGGTGGTGGTTCCTCTCTTTAAGAAGGGAGACCGGAGGGTGTGTTCCAACTATCGTGGGATCACACTCCTCAGCCTTCCCGGTAAGGTTTATTCAGGTGTACTGGAGAGGAGGCTACGCCGGATAGTCGAACCTCGGATTCAGGAGGAACAGTGTGGTTTTCGTCCTGGTCGTGGAACTGTGGACCAGCTCTATACTCTCGGCAGGGTTCTTGAGGGTGCATGGGAGTTTGCCCAACCAGTCTACATGTGCTTTGTGGACTTGGAGAAGGCATTCGACCGTGTCCCTCGGGAAGTCCTGTGGGGAGTGCTCAGAGAGTATGGGGTATCGGACTGTCTTATTGTGGCGGTCCGTTCCCTGTACGATCAGTGCCAGCGCTTGGTCCGCATTGCCGACAGTAAGTCGAACACATTTCCAGTGAGGGTTGGACTCCGCCAAGGCTGTCCTTTGTCACCCATTCTGTTCATAACTTTTAAGGACAGAATTTCTAGGCGCAGTCAAGGCGTTGAGGGGTTCCAGTTTGGTAACCGCAGGATTAGGTCTCTGCTTTTTCCAGATGATGTGGTCCTGATGGCTTCATCTGACCGGGATCTTCAGCTCTCGCTGGATCGGTTCGCAGCAGAGTGTGAAGCGACTGGAATGAGAATCAGCACCTCCAAGTCCGAGTCCATGGTTCTCGCCCGGAAAAGGGTGGAATGCCATCTCCGGGTTGGGGAGGAGACCCTGCCCCAAGTGGAGGAGTTCAAGTACCTAGGAGTCTTGTTCACGAGTGAGGGAAGAGTGGATCGTGAGATCGACAGGCGGATCGGTGCGGCGTCTTCAGTAATGCGGACGTTGTACCGATCCGTTGTGGTAAAGAAGGAGCTGAGCCGGAAGGCAAAGCTCTCAATTTACCGGTCGATCTACGTTCCCATCCTCACCTATGGTCATGAGCTTTGGGTCATGACCGAAAGGATAAGATCACGGGTACAAGTGGCCGAAATGAGTTTCCTCCGCCGTGTGGCGGGGCTCTCCCTTAGAGATAGGGTGAGAAGCTCTGCCATCCGGGAGGAACTCAAAGTAAAGCCGCTGCTCCTTCACATCGAGAGGAGCCAGATGAGGTGGTTCGGGCATCTGGTCAGGATGCCACCCGAACGCCTCCCTAGGGAGGTGTTTAGGGCACGTCCAACCGGTAGGAGCCCACGGGGAAGACCCAGGACACGTTGGGAAGACTATGTCTCCCGGCTGGCCTGGGAACGCCTCGGGATCCCCCGGGAAGAGCTAGACGAAGTGGCTGGGGAGAGGGAAGTCTGGGTTTCCCTGCTTAGGCTGTTGCCCCCGCGACCCGACCTCGGATAAGCGGAAGATAATGGATGGATGGATGGCCCTTTTTATGTCAGTGAAAGTCACTGTTGAGGCATGTGGCAAAGTAAATCAGTACATCTTCATTGTGTATGAAACAATTTTACAATGACATTTGATCTGAGAGGTCCTATTATGCAAAACCAAATTTTCTGCCCAAGTTCCAATAATTTGAAATCAAACCAAATTATGGTGAAGATATTTATGAAACAATCTCACTCTCCTTCATATTTAACTTGTTTGACTTCAGGGCCCAAGTTGTTCATTACAGAGGTGCTCAGGACAAATCAAATATCAAATATTAACACAAAATTAGTAATTTTACTCCTAATGTTAATTATATATAATCTACTTACAGATAAACAGGACAAACTTTGTCAAATGATATGAATCACAAATATTGCTATCAAGGTTTAGGTCAGGCTAATTACAAAAAAAAGTTCCGATCAAATATACTGCAAAAGAAGGCACTCAAAAACTGATGAAAAATAATTTTACATACAATTTCTTGCTGCCAAAATAAATGAATTGTAACTAAATTAAAATGCAATGATGTATTTTTTTATGTCAAAAAATATAAATGCAAATAAATATACAGCTTCACTACTTCAGTCATAATTTTTGCGCTTCTGAAACTTCTCTATGTCTCTAGCTTCAGACTTTTGTTTATTAGATATTGTCATCACTGCCACAAGTTGTGGAAAAGTGTGATACAACGGAGTACTGTTGCAACCCATACGGACCACAGCTGAGAAACGCCAGGTTTCCCCTTAATGTAATTGAATGTGGCATGCCGCTACAGCATTTTTGTTGCCGCCAAACCTTGAAAATAAGTTATTTTTGGTACTTGAAATCAAATTAAATATATTGTAGCCCCCAGAAGAAATTACACATTGTCCGACGCTATTTTAAACTTTTATTACCAATCTTAAGATAAACAACAGTGCAATTCCAACAGGTTTTTACCTGCTGCCAAACTTTGAAAATAAGGGCTTTTTTGTACTTGAAAACAAATTAAATATATTGTAGCCCCAAGAAGAAATTACACATTGTCCGGCTCTATTTAGAAATTTTATTACCAATCTTATGATAACAAACAACGGTGCAATTCCAACAGGTTTTTACCTCCCATGAAAACACATTCGTGTAGCGAGTCTTCGCTTCCCTGCCGGACACACAACACTTCCTCATTTTCTGCCAATCCTCTTTCAGTCACGGACGGTATGTTTGTGTAATTAATGAATAAGATTAATGAAAACATATTTGTTTTAAATATATGTATATATTTTTTAGCTTTTTAAACAAAAATCATATCATCCTAGCAAATTAACAACAAACCACGCTCACAACCACGCCCCCACCTCCACAGGTATCTTGGCAGTTTTGGAGAACCCCTGAAACAAACATTTTTACGCAGCCCAGAATTGGCGCCTGCCGTATGGTTAAGAAACTCTGCTTTAAATGAGCAGTTTGGAGTTTAAGTAGCTTGTGACATATTTTTCCCAAATGTGACATCAGCAGATATCTCCATATCGTAAATGGTAGAAATTTACCCAAAGATCTTTGCACACATCTGCCATTGTAGCGCCGACGCTGTAGTCATTAAGCTCCTTCTTTTTTTTCAGACCTCTTGTTGTGGGGCAGACTGACTCGTACATGCACCCTCCGCTTTTGCCATTTCTCATACAAAGTACTGTATAGTTGTAACGTATATCTGTCAGTAAACTCGCTTTGGAAGCACTAAAAACTACAATTTGGTAGACGACACTGTCGAAGTGGAGGCACATAAATAAGACCTTCCCACAAAACGACGCATCCTTAAGAGACTGTCAAAAAGCGGCTTGAAGATGGTCGGTAAAACAACCTTGTGCAACATTTTGACCAAGGAACCACCAATATGTGTTATGTAGACCACAGGGAAGTGTTTCAAATGTAGAATATTAATCATAATACGACCCCTTTAAAAGATTAACGCAAGTGCAGCTTACAACAAATCAAAATGTGACATTTTGGTGCATTTTAAGCAGTCAGAAGAAGCTTCTTATGTGATCTATTGTGACTGGGGGTCAGTTAAGGTTTAGGGTCTGGGGAATGCGACTGTATATGTCAATGAAGGAGAATGGAAATACAGGCGTGTGTGTGTGTGCGTGTGTGTGTGTGGGATGAAGCAAGAGAAATAGGGAGGTGTAAGAGAGAGGTCGTGTTATATAATTAGCTTACAGACAGTTCTGCAGATTTGACGTTTCACACACACACACACACACACACACACACACGTAGCACAGGTGGCAAAACCAGTCGAGCGGCTCCCTCCCTCCCACGCACATTCATAAAAGTGACTGAATGACAGGCTGGCTGACTGCATGACGACAGACAAACAGTCCACACCACACACACGCCTACGGGGCTTGCATGTTCATTTTAAAAGACACACAGGGGGAGGAGGAGTCTTTCCTGTTATTGTCGGATCAGCGTTGTAGATCGGGCTCTTTGTGTCCCTTTTTTAAGGGCGGCGACTGTCATGTTGCAGCACGACGGCTCTTTTGTCCTGCGTTGTTGATCTTTCGTAGACTAAACTGTTGCCGGTTCTTCCTACTCCGTGTCCAACAACAACTCCTTTTGGGCTCAACTAGTTTTATCGGTTTTAATTTTGCCACTACATTCTGAGACACACACCGACCACCAAAGCAATCCATGAACTGAGGACAATACACACTTGCAATACCCAGACACCGTGAAAGTACACCCTCTTGACAACGTGGTGGAACATGCTTTCATTGGTCGTTTGGATATGCAGTGTCAACAAGATACATTGTATTAAAAAGTCCTCAAAAGGAGACCGTATTAACACAAATGTCTTAGCTCATGCGGAAAAAACATCAAAGTAAAGGCAGTGCCACCATAATATTTAAAGTACTACAAAACTTTGGCCTGCAGAGGTAGATGTACGTGTGCTCACACACCTCCCACCTCCAGCAGAGCGAGGACGAGGCAAAGTCGTGACTGCGGACGCCCTCAAACATTCTGCCGACGTGCGAAAGCTCTGAGATGAAGTATGGCGCAAATGGCAAACATAATAAACCGTGCCTGGAAAAAGTATAGAAATGAGCGTGGATATGATGGAAGATTTGACTACATTTACACTGAAGGCCAGACAGGCCCAAATCGGATTTTTTCTTTGTCAAATTTTTTCCAGCTGACTGTTTACACTGCCAGTAAAATGTGACCTTTATCAGACTCCAGTATAAACGCACACAGGCCCCAATGTGGAACCAATGTGGCCTCGACATCACTTGCATGCACAGTCCGATAAAGTGAAAACAAAGGAAGTAAAATAATAAAATAAAGTCGCCACACAAAATTATGTTTTTCTTAAGTGAAAATACATAGTAGATAATGTGTGAATGGATATATACATATATAGTGTTATATATTGTGGGGGGTTCTAATCTTTTTATGGCTGCCAAATAGGAGACACGGAGATCAGCAATGCTGACAAAACAGCTAATGCACGGATCGAGGTTAGCTTTATTTTTTAACTCATGTAAACAATTAACGTAACGTATAAGTAATTATGCCACAGCGTCAATTACGGTCCTTTAACAATTGCAATTTATTCGGAATCAAAACATATATTCATATATTACACATAACATATTATTTGCACGCTATTAAATACGCAGCCTTGCACCAACAATTCGGACGCCGAAACCAAATGTTGTAGCGACGTATCCACTACCGCTGGCGGGCCACGTCTTTACCACCGTACACAAATGACTTAGCTCGCAAACATGTCGTATTTCTGTTTAGATTGAAGTCATGCTCGATTTCGTTTTTGGATTTGGACTACCTCCTGACATAGCCTGAATCGGATGTGAAAAGATCAGATTTGAAGCACTTTGGAGCATTCAGACTAGCAAAAAAAAGTCTGATCTGTGTCACTTAAGGGTAGGGCTGGGCGATATGGCTTTTTCTTAATATCTCGATATTTTTAGGCCATATCGCTATACACGATATATATCTCGATACTTTGCCTTGGCCTTGAATTAACACTTGATGCATATAATCACAGCAGTATGATGATTCTATGTGTCTACATTAAAACATTATTCTTCATAATGCATTAATATATGCTCATTTTAAACTTTCATGCAGAGAAGGTAATCAAAACTAAGTCAATTGACCAAAACTGTATTTATTAAAGGCCTACTGAAATGAGATTTTCTTATTCAAACGGGGATAGCAGGTCCATTCTATGTGTCATACTTGATAATTTCGCGATATTGCCAAATTGTTGCTGAAAGGATTTAGTTTGCAACTTTTGGTGCTGATAAAAAAGCTTCGCCTTTACCTGAAGTCGCAGACGATGACGTCACAAGGGTGAGGGCTCTTCACGTCCTCACATTGTTTTTAATGGGAGCCTCCAGCAGCAAGAGCTATTCGGACCGAGAAAACGGCAATTTCCCCATTAATTTGAGCAAGGATAAAAGATTTGTGGATGATGATATTGACAGCCAAGGACTAGAAAAAAAGAAAAAAGAAAATAAAATAAAAAGCGACGGCTTTGGGCGGCTGCAGTGTGAGCATTTCAGATGTAAATAGACACATTTACTAGGATAATTATGGAGGAGCCCTTATCTGTTTATTGTTTTAACAGTGTTTTAGTGAGATTTTAAAGACATACCTCGAGGTCGGATGGCTGCGGTGAACACGCAGTGTCTCAGAGAGAAGCCGAGGAGCCAAGCTCACAGCTGCCTTTTAAACAGCTACTGCAGGAGGACGAATAATCCAATGATGTCTCCGGTAATATATATAACAATTTTCCCATCCAAAAACATGCTGGTTGACGTAGAGAAACATGTTCGCTTGACCGCTCTGTTAAAAACAACGAAACACCGGCTGTGTCTCGGTGCTAAAGACAGCTGCAATACACCGCTTTCCACCAACAGCATTGTTCTTTATAGTCTCCATTATTAAGTGAACAAATTGCAAAAGACTCAGCAACACAGATGTCCCACTTACTGTGTAATTATGCGATGAAAAAAGACGACTCTTAGCCGTAGCTGGTGCTGAGCTAAGATTTCCTGACAGTCCGTGACGTTTTTAACAAGAAACTCCACGGGAAATTTAAATTGCAATTTAGTCAACTAAACCGGCCGTATTGGCATGTGTTGCAATGTTAATATTTCATCATTGGTATAAAAACTATCAGACTGCGTATTCGGTAGTAGTGGGTTTCAGTAGGCCTTTAAACAGTTATTAAGCAGTGGCACAAACATTCATGTCATTTCCAAAACAGAAAGTGCAAGATTGTCAGACATTTTAAGTGTCAAATAAAAATGAGCTGCATAATAGGAAATCAAATAGTGTTCGTCCTTCACTATGTGGTAGATTCCTACAGACGTTATTAAATTCTGTTGTTGATGATTTTTTTCATACGGTGTTGATCTGGAAATGTTTGCCTCTGCATTTTGATGGTGTGGGCGTGTGGCACCGAAAGGTGATGTTGCCATGCAGTTTCAAACACTCTTCATTCTCTAGCGGGTGACTTTTCAAATGATGCTACATATTAGTAGTAATGCTACTTTTGGTAGCAACACTTTTGCAGCATGCTTGACAAATTAAAGTTGTCTGTTCGACATATTCTCACTTGAAGCCAAACCACAGCCAGACGATGGAACCCCTGTTGTCTTTCTTAGAAATTGATTCTTCCTTCATTCGCACCTCCTTTCTCTTGTATTACCACTCGCACGGCTCTGCTAGCATCACAGCTAACGTTACCCATGCTGCTACCTCTGCTCTGCGAGGGTGTATACGTATGTGACGTATGACTTGACAGTATGTGACGTATGTAAGAAAGTGCGCTTGCTGTATGTGAGAAGGAGAGAGAGGAAAAAGCGAGGAGAGCCTGTAGTGTAATGCCCGCAGCTGAGAGCAACTGCGTGCAAACGTATACTCGAATATAACGATATAGTCATTTTCTATATCGGACAGAGACAAAGGCATCGTGTATATCGATATATCGCCTAGCCCTACTTGAGGGCAATAAAATCAGACTTACTGTGCAATGTAAACAGGACTTTTGACTCCGAGGGTCTCAACATTCTCCTTGTTGTGTCCAGTGACAGCTACATCGTGCGTGTGAAAGCAGTGGTGATGACGCGGGACGACTCGAGCGGAGGCTGGCTGGCGCAGGACGGGGGCGCTCTCAGCAGGGTGGGCGTCTGTCGCTTACGACCCACCGAGCTACCCCCGCTGCCGCCCTCCGGAAGCTCGCAGTTCCTCATCCGGGGCGAGCGACTGCGGGACAAACAGGTGACGCCCGCCGGCCGCCACGATCACCGCATTTGAAAGAGATCTGAACGTCTGACTGACGTGCGTGTGGTTGACAGGTGATCCTGGACTGTCCACTGAGGAAAGACTTGGTGTACACTATAGCAACGCCCACCTTTCACCACTGGAAGGTGGAGGACCGAAGGTGTGGCCTGGGCTTCCAGGGTCCAGCTGATGCAAGGGCGTTCGACAGGGGGGTGCGGAAAGCCATCGAGGACCTGGCAGAAGGTACAAACGAGTCTGTCCTATACGACATTTCCACTAGTCTACAAACTACTAAGTCTTGCCTGGACTTTTTGGTGCACACAGCTCTTTAACAACCGCATCACTAGCAACCTATACTTATGTGAATCTTACTCGACCCTAGTTCTGCGGTTGGTTTCCTTCAGTTAAGGCGTACAAATCAGTAATTTACCATCAATGGAAACAATGCTGAGCTAGTCTACTGAATGAAGTTGGGCCGTCAAATCTGTCTACAGCGACCACTCAAAAGAAACAGCCGAGGTGGCCACTCTTTGCAGGTTAGCAAAAGGGGTGGGAAAAATATTAATACATTTTTAAACGCTATGCAGTCAAACATCGATTTACAAATTGTATTGGTTCTTGAACAGGCTTCAAAATCGAAAAGTTTGTACAGTCAAGCAAATTTCCCCATAAGAAACAATGTAAATATGAATAACGCGTTCCAGCCTCATCAAAAACTCTTACCTTACCTTTTTCAGGTCAGGTTTGTACACTTTGAATGCAATAACATACTATACAGTACTGTGTAAATAAACATACCTAGAAGGTGTGAATTTAATTTCTTTATCAACAAGCTAAAACAATGACAAGCTAAGCTGTCCTGTATGCTCTGCCAACATGCGCACATGCACTGAAGTCCCTTTGGTGCCCTCACAAACGTTCAGAAGGCCGACAAATCTTTAACTTTAACAACCACATTGCCAGCCATCCATCCATTTTTCTCCCTCTTGTCCCTTTTGGGGTCGCGGGAGGTGCTGGAGCCCATCTCAGCTGCATTCGGGCGGAAGGCGTTGGTACAATAATAAACATTTAAAAACTTAAAATCCACTTACATTACATTTAACATCGTCAAAGGGGCGTTTGTGTGTGTGTGTTCTCTCGGAAGAGCTGAACGAAAGTTAGTCTTCTCCTACGCTGTGAAAGGAGTCCGCATTTTTGCATCTTTTTTCAGAAAAGTCCATTATTACAAATAAAAACTGGATGTAGTACAAAGCCTTCTTCCTCAATCTCGAGCACAAAATGGCTGCCATCGGGACACAAAGTGAATGAATGAAGAGTTTGTACACAGAAACGGTTCGAACACATGGGCATATTTTGTGCGATCTAAAATTTCGTAAACCGAAAAGTTTGCAATTAGGTTTGTAAATCGAGGTTCCACTGTAATATACAGTATTTTTTCAAATTTTTCAATAGCTAATCATTTGTGCAAGAAACGTGGTCTAATTTCTGTACAATTGCAATATACGGCTATGGACCATTTGAATTTCAATGTGGATTTTGTCCAATGAAATATTACTGTCATCTAAGGCAGTGTTTTTCAACCACTGTGCCTTGGCACACTAGTGTGCCGTGAGATACAGTCTGGTGTGCCGTGGGAAATTATCTAGTTTCACCTGGTTGGGTTAAAGATATTTTTTGCAAACCAGTAATTGTAGTCTGCAAATGATGTGTTGTTGTTGTGTGTCCGTTCTATCTAGAGCTCAGCAGAGTAACCATGTAATACTCTTCCATATCAGTAGGTGGCAGCCGGTATCTAATAGCTTTGTAGATGTCGGAAACAGCGGGAGGCAGTGTGGTGGTAAAAAGGTATCTAATGCTTAAACCAAAAATAAACAAAAAGGTCAGTGCCCCTAAGAAAAGGTATTGAAGCTTAGTGAAGGCTATGCAGAACGAAACTAAAACTGAACTGGCTACAAAGTACACAAAAACAGAATACTGGACGATAGCAAAGACTTACTGTGGAGCAACGACGGCGTCCACAATATAGATCCGAACATCACATGACAATCATCAATGATCCCACAAAGAAGCATAAAAACAACTGAAATATTCTTGATTGCTAAAACAAAGTAGATGCGGAAAATATCGCTCAAGGAAGACATGAAGCTGCGACAGGAAAACGAAAAGAGAAAAAGCAACCAAAATAGGAGCTCAAGACCAAAACTAAAACACCACACACAGGAAACTGCAAAAAAAACTCCAAATAAGTCACGGCGTGATGTGACAGGTGGTGACAGTACACCTACTTTGAGACAAGAGCTATATTAATGCGTGCTTGGTTATGGTTTGAATTCATATCCATCAATTGCGACAACGACTTTTTGCTGTCAACCGAGTTTCATTTTTTTATGATTTCTGCTACTAGTGTGCCACCGCATTTTTTCAATGCAAAAAGTGTGCCTTAGGTTAAAAAAAGGTTGAAAAACACTGGTCTAATGTACATATCAACACTTTGTATTTCACATTTTAAAGTCATCACTGAACTATGTTGAATTTCGCTATACTGTATCGTATCGTGAAGTCAATGCCACCTCTAGTTGGCAGGTTTTTGGGAGGGGTTTTTTCGGCCATCTTGATTTTTCGGCTAGTACACGTACTAGCCAAATTTTATTTTATCTAGCATGGGGTGCCCAATCATCTTGCCTTCTAGGGCCAAAGTGAAAATGTGCCAATGGGCCACAAACAAAACAAAGTGATTTTGAGTGAGTGCGGCGTTCGCCCCATTGAGAAATAAATAAGGCTCGAAAGGGCACATGATTTTGCATGCATTGTGGGGCCGCATGTCATGTTTGTTGGCCAAAGCTTTTGTTTACGTGACTGTACTGCACTCGCGGTGATATGAGAGAGCGTAACTAACTGGATTAAAAATGCCCATCCATCCATTTTCTATCGCTTGTCACTTACTGGGTGTGCTGCAGCCTATCTCAGCTGCATTGAATAGTACGAAAAAAAAATCAAGGGACTGTACTGAGAAACTGTACACTATTTCAAAGGCTCACTACCTAAAAAAAATTGTAAAATTGATATAATGTATCCTTATGAGTATGTCCGATGGACAAGAAATGTAATTAAGCTGCTGCCATTGTTGAAGCCAAAGTTGTCTATAGTTCCTCAACCGAGTCAGTTTTTATACCTGTGAAGAATTTTAAAATTCAAAGTGTGCTAAGACTCATTGTCTTCCGTTCAAATTGCGCCTAATCTATGACTTTTATCTCTTATGTGTCGGAGATGGAGTAATGGTGTCCATTTCATAAGCAGGTTACCCTTAAAAAAAACGAGCAATTATTACTTTAAAATACTTTGATCACTGCGCGAAAGCTTGGAAAATACTTATTTATTTTTGAGCGTACCCGTGACTAAAAATTGTGTACGTTGTTTGTACCCCGTCACTAGCTAAGCTAACAAACAGCCTACTAAATACTTTGTGTGAAAGAGAATAAAACATGCTTTGATTTGAAAGTCTAAAAATGCAGTGAACACACCAACACGTAGCAAGTGATGCCGTTAAAAGTGACGTTTGATCGTCTATTGCAGCCTTTGTTAGCTCACTAACCCAACTTCCTTATCTTTAATGCCAGAAATATATAAAAAAAAAATGTCACCAAATCGTTTTTTTTTTCCTGAAGCAATCATGACCACAATTGTGGCAGTTCATGATGCCGCATGTTCCCGCCATGTTTTCAATTGAACAAAATAACAAAACTTTTGAAAAAATGTCTTCCATTTAGATGTGTAAATAAGCCATTCAGAGGCCAGCAAAACCCACAATGCATTGCGTTTCCATGTAACACTTGCAAACCCTATAAAAAGAGTGGAGATAGAAACTAGGTAGCCTTGCACACATGACACCAATGAGCTTGAAATATGTCAATATGAATATGTATTTAATGTGGGATGCGAACCTTTGAAAAATTCCCTTCAAAACGCATGGTCTTGACATGTAGTTTTTTCTGAATTAATGAAACGTTTTCTTTTTTCCGCATAGGTTCGACCACATCCTCTACAGCACTGCAGAACGAAGGCGAGCTGGGCGACGACGACGTCTTCACGGTGAGCGTGCTACTGTCATCCAAGTGGAAGCTTCTGAACACATGAGTCGTTTGCACGCTCGCAGAGCTTACAACAGCACAAAAAAAAAAAAGTTTGAGGGCTTAAGCGGGAACCCTCCCCCACCGACCTCACTGCCTCCCCTGTAACCCGACACCAAGAGCAGCAGGCAGGGTCAAAAGGTTACTTCCTGTACCCTACCGCCCCCTTCTCTCCTGGCGACCCCCCCCTTCACCCGCCCCCTCCCTCCCTCCCCCGAGGCTTAAAAAGAGCAGCAACCAAACGAGCGGCTCGCAGCTGTTTCCCAGCTTAGTGCGGGGCCGCTGATTTACGAGAGGAAGTGCCTCGTGGTTCATCTTTTGACTCGGGCTGTCTGTGATGGCCAAGACTAATAGGTGCTCTGCTGGGAGTGTACCGCCACCGCAGAGATGCACACAAACACACGGAGAGGCGGAATGGGGGGGCTACAACGCTGTCACGGGCCTCTCACAAGCGTTTTCACATGCGCTAGAAAGGTAGGGATGTGCTTTCAAAGAAAGGTCCTCGATCTATCAATCAATAAGAAAAATAATGAACGGTGAGGGCTGGGCCGATAAAATTATATCAATATATACCGCGACAAACACGTAACAATATCAATAAAAATGTGTTCGATAAAACGTCTGACATATACAAATATTTGTGTTGTTGTTGTTGTTGGCCGGAAGAAACTAAAGAGAATAAAGAAGGTTTGGTTGCATGAACAAAATCAGTGTTTTTCAACCCCTGTACCGTGAGATATAGTCTGGCGTGCCGTGGGAGATTATGTAATTTCACCTAATTGGGTTTAAATGTTTTGCAAACCAGTAATTATAATCTGCAAATGTGCCATTGTTGGGTGTCTGTGCTGTCTAGAGATCGGCAGACTAGCCGTGTAATACTCTTCCATATCAGTAGGTGGCAGCAGGTAGCTAATTGCTTTGTCAGGAACATGGTTTGTCGTGATCACAATATGCAAATGAAAGCCAGACGCAGCATGCAGGTAAAAAGGAATCTAATGCTTAAACCAAAAATAAACAAAAGGCAAGTGCCGCTAAGAAAAGGCATTGAAGTTTTGGGATGGCTATGCAAAACGAAGCTAAAACTGAACTGGCAAGAAAGTAAACAAAAACAGAATGCTGGACGACAGCAAAGACTTACAGCGTGTGAAGCAGCAGACAGCGTCCGCACAGCACATCCGTACATGACATGAATTGATTAACGTGGACCCCGACTTAAACAAGTTGAAAAACTTATTCGGATGTTACCATTTAGTGGTCAATTGTACGGAATATGTACTGTACTGTGCAATCTACTAATAAAAGTATCAATCAATCAATCAACAACAAAATAGGAGTGCAAGACAGGAATGAAAATAAAAGACCCAGGAAAACACCAACAAACTCCAAATAAGACAGCACACCTACTTTGAGACAAGAGCTATAGTGATGCATGGTTGGTTATGGTTTGAATTCATATCCAACAATTGCAAGAACGACTTTATACTGTCAATATCGGTTGTTGAATTTCAGTTTTTAATGTTTTCTGCTGGTGGTGTGCCTCGAGATTTAGTTCAATAAAAAAAATGTGCCTTAGCTCAGAAAAGGTTGAAAAACACTGAACAGAGGCACTCGCGATGTTGGCAAAAGAGGAAGTGATCAGTGAGCAAAAAGAGGGAAACGCTGAACTGCCAATCGCAAAACACGGTCATTTTGGTTGCACTATCTTACTGTCTAGCTGTTGATTTTCTGAATGGAGTGTGAAGAGAAAGTAAAAATTACTCCGGCATAGAGCGAAGAAGTTGTGGATGAAATAGGAAAAGTCACCTCGGCAGAATGGCAGTTTTTCAGATTTTTTTTTTAAAGCGGACCGTAGTCCTTCGCCACGCTTATCTTTTCTTTTCAACCCTCGTTCGTTCCCTATTCGGATTTACGTAAACAACAGGTAGGAACTAAAGTGCAGGGCTGTATAAATAAAATATTTAAAAAATGGCTGCTTTAAAATAATAATTTGGTCCAATAATATTTAAATAAGAATTACTGCATAACATAAATCTATTTCCATACCTAAATAAGAATAACAGACCAAATTAAATGTTACACAGACCACTTAACTTCCTGGCAGTAAACATGTAAATATTTGTTGGCGGTAAAGCTCGGTTGGTAAAGTTGGTAGAGTGGCCGTGCCAGCAACTTGAGGGTTGCAGTTTCGATCCCCGCTTCCGCCATCCTAGTAACTGCCGTTATGTCCTTGGGCAAGACACTTTACCCATCTGCTCCCAGTGCCACCCACACTGGTTCAAATGTAACTTAGATATTGGGTTTCACTATGTAAAGCGCTTTGAGTCACTAGAGAAAAAGCGCTATATAAATATAATTCACTTCACTTGTTCACAGGTTTCTCTATGTTTACATTTTCACACTTTGCACTATTTTGTTACACCTTCTTAAGCATTTCTTACATATTCCTTATTTTTGCAACTTATTTTAAAGAGGTTATTGTTAGGTGTTTATTGTGATTTTAGAATTTTGTTTAAATTGATTGTTTTCCATGGCTGTGTGGATATTTCCTGTCCTTTCTGCCTTGATAGCTGAGGGGATTATCAGAACGTGGTTACGTTTGAACTAAAATTTGTATATTTCATATATTTTTCTACTGGTCCATATTTTCTATAGGTCATAAAAAATACCAATAATTATCAATAACAACCAATACAAAAACCTATACAGATACGGTGATACATCCATATCGCCCAGCGCTACATTCAGGGATTTTCATTATTGCTAGTAGCAACAAAAGAACATGATTCGTGCTTGTGGGTTTATCACTATAAAAAAAAAATGTGCTGAGAGGGAGGTTTTGAGTTAGACATTTTCATGTAAAAAACTAAGGAAAAGCAGCCGACACGCTTTAACTCCATTTCAAAAGGTTGAGGTTCAAAGGTACGCCTTCTCAATGTTCAAAAACACAACAAAATCTATAATGCTTCAATAAGTGACGGTAGTCCACTGACAGTCAGTTGATCCCGAGGCACCAAAGTTCCATCCATTCATCCATTTTCTATTGCGTGTCCCTCTCTGGGTCACGTAGGGGCTGTAGCCTATCCCAGCTGCATTCGGGCGGAAAGCAGAGTACACCCTGGACAAGTTGCCGCCTCAAAGTTGAGGGTTTCAAATGTGCGGATGCGTGAACAACGCCAGTCTGATTTTCAGCGCATTCAGTCGATCATAGCTGATCCGTTCAGTTTGCTTTAGAAGACGTTCGCCTCTCATTCGAATAGGCTTCATCAGTTCATGTTCACAGACTTAGATTGATCAGATCTAGCCTGGGGAACCTCACTCCGCTTAGTTTCCAGCAGGTTTTTAGTTGTTTTATATACATTTACATCATTATTTTTTTTAGTTTATGGGGTCCTGTATTAAACCGTCACCCTTTTCTTTGGTTTCATTTGGTTATCCGATTTAGTTTACAGAACTGATGGCATCCTCTCCTAGCTGCTGCAAAGTACAGCAGGATCTCGGCTTAAGAGTAGCCCAGCTTGCGAGTTTCATGGTTAATCGTTATGCCTTAAGTTGTGAGCAAAAGTTCAGGGTTACGAGCCTCCCCACCGCTAGTTGGCCCAGCGAAGGTCACAATGAACCCTGTAAGATCCGACCGAAACATCCAGACTTACTCGCTAGCATTAACTCATAGGTTAAAAAAAAAGACATAAATTTGTTTTTCTAACAAGGAGAAGGAATAATTTGAGTGTTAAGAACAGTGCTGAGAAAAAGAAGTGGATGATATTCATTGAATTAAAAAATAAATCCTCAAAAACATAACCAAGCGTTTAGCCACCTAACATGGTGAAGCAGTTGGAGCTTAGCACTGCTAGTCTGCACCATACTGAAGCAGACAGAGTCTATAACGCAAGCCAAGACGTTATAAAAATATCTACACGGCAGACATTTATCCATTATAATAAAGAGTAGCAGCTAGAAAGACATATCGTAGAAGTCTGCTCTGCAAGATAAATGCAGTACACTATTATTGCTGCTTCATAAAACTACTGTAGTTGCTTATAGTACATTCTATAGTTCTTTTTCATACTATATTTTTTCTTAAGTTATTTTCAAAAGGCATGTTAAACTTGGACTGTTTTGTGGAAGCAGAACACTGATTGAATAGATTTAAATTCAGTTCAATGGGCGACGCGGTTTCACTCTGAGTTTTTCAAGGTATGAGCTGTGTCACAGAACAAATGGTATCCTGGTATCCTGGGAACCACTGTAGTGGAGTCCATTTTGTCTTGTGGATATGGGCATTAAATCTTACAGATAGTGTAAGATGACATCCTTAATGATGCAAAATGCCGCCAAAAATTGTGGTCCGTATGGGCATCAGCGGTACTCAGTGGTAATACACTTTCCCACCACCAGTGGCAGTAATGACAATACCAAACAAACAGAAGTAGTCTATAGCTAAGTCATAGAAAAGTTTCTTAAGCGCTAAGATTATAACTAAAGTCGTGAAGTTGTTTTCTTTTTTTGCACTTTCATTTTATTGACAGTTTACTTAAGAAACAATGTTATTCATCAATTTAGTTTGAATTATTTATTTTATCACGGTGTTATTGTATGTAAATATTTTTTTATGAGTACCTTCTTTTGCAGTATATTTGATTAATATTTATTTTTTTAATCAGCCTCACCAAAGCCTTGATAGTATTTGTGATTAACACATGCTTTCATATCATTTGACAAGGTTTATCCTGTTAAACGATAAGTCGGTTAGATATAATTACTAAATATGATTAAAATCAAGAATAAGATTACTAGGGCTGTGAATCTTTGGGCACCAAACAATTAGATTTGATTCAGTTCTTGGGGGCAACGATTCAATTCAGAATTGATTCTCTATTCAAAACGATTCTCCATTCAAAATGTATGATTTTTTCATAACTTTGGATGACAGTTTTATAAATAACTACAATCCTCCATAAAATAGATAAACAGCTCTCATCAATTTGTATGTTATTTAAAAGAAAACTGGTTTTGTTTAACAAAATGCTTCCCAAAAATTTAATAAAGTCAAATACTAATAAGTCAACAAGAGAAGTATCCAAAACTTGTCTTTTGTCTAAAGTAAATCTGTACAGCAAGTATGGGCATTTACAAACCCCGTTTCCATATGAGTTGGGAAATTGTGTTGGATGTAAATAGAAACGGAATACAATGATTTGCAAATCCTTTTCAACCCATATTCAATTGAATGCACTACAAAGACAAGATATTTGATGTTCAAACTCATAAACTTAATTTTTTTAGTCTCAAATAATTAACTTAGAATTTTATGGCTGCAACATGTGCCAAAGTAGTTGGGAAAGGGCATGTTCACCACTGTGTTACATCACTTTTTCTTTTAACAACACTCAATAAACGTTTGGGAACTGAGAAAGCTAATTGTTCAAGCTTTGAAAGTGGAATTCTTTCCTATTTTTGTTTTATGTAGAGCTTCAGTCGTTCAACAGTCCGGGGTCTCCGCTGTCGTATTTTACGCTTCATAATGCGCCACACATTTTCGATGGGAGACAGGTCTGGACTGCAGGCGGGCCAGGAAAGTAACTGCACTCTTTTTTTACAAAGCCACGCTGCTGTAACACTTGTCTTGCTGAAATAAGCAGGGGCGTCCATGATAACGTTGCTTGGATGACAACATATGTTGCTCCAAAACCTGTATGGACCTTTCAGCATTAATGGTGCCTTCACAGATATGTAAGTTACCCATGCCTTGGGCACTAATACACCCTCATACCATCACAGATGCTGTCTTTTGAACTTTGCGCCTATAACAATCCGAATGGTTATTTTACTCTTTGTTCTGGAGGACACCACGTCCTGTTTCCAAATATAATTTTAAATGTGGACTCGTCAAACCACAGAACACCTTTCCACTTTGCATCAGTCCATCTTAGGTGAGCTTGGGTCCAGCCAAGCCGGTGGCATTTCAGGATATTGTTGATAAATGGGTTTGGCTTTGCATAGTAGAGTTTTAACTTGCACTTACAGATGTAGCAACCAACCGTAGTTACTGACAGTGGTTTTATGAAGTGTTCCTGAGCCCATGTGGTGATATCCTTTACACACTGATGTCTGATCTTTTATGCAGTACCGCCTGAGGGATCAAAAGCCCATAATATCATCGCTTACGTGCAGGGATTTCTCCAGATTCTCTGAACTTTTTGATGATCTTATGGACCGTAGATGGTAAAATCCCTAAATTCCTTGCAATAGCTCGTTGAGAAATGTTGTTCTAAAACTGTTTGACAATTTGCTTACAAAGTGGTGACCCTCGCCCCATCCTTGTTTTTGAATTACTTTTACTTTTATACCCAATCATGGCACCCAACTGTTCCCAATTAGCCTGCACACCTGTGGGATGTTCCATATAACTGTTTGATGAGCATTCCTCAACTTGATCCGTATTTATTGCTACCTTTCCCAACTTCTTTGTCACAAGTTGCTGGCATCAAATTGTAAAGTTAATGATTATATGCCCAAATTGTTTTGTATCAGTCTGAACATCAAATATGTTGTCTTTGTAGCATATTCAACTGAATATGGGTTGAAAATTATTTGCAAATCATTGTATTCCGTTTATATTTACATCTAACACAATTTCACAACTCATATGGAAACGGGGTTTGTACATTAACTATATGATTTCCTTGAGTGGCTGGACAGAACAGATTAAAAAAAAAATGTAATCGATTTTTGATATCTTGAATCGATGTAAAAATCGTAACATACAAAAAATTGTAACATACAAAAAAAAACAACAACACACACACAATCATGTGTGTTTCAAGGACTATGTCCCTTGCAGACTGTGTTATATATGTTGTGGGAACCAGCATTTTGGGAGCAGAAAGAAACAACCCTTTTTTGTGTGAGTGGGTGTGGCTGGGTGTTAATGGGGGAGGGAGGGGTTTTCTTTGGGGGGTGATGCACTGATGGAAAGTGTATTTTGTGTGTTTTTGTGTTGATTTAATTAAAAAAAAAAAAAAAAAAACAATCAATATTTTTTTGACACCCCTATGTTAATATTTGAGTGGGCTCTGGGCCCTTCTCTAGTGGAAACGTTTGGCCCTGAGGTCAAAAAAGTTAGCTGAGGGGTTCTTAACTCCTGACCTAAATGACCAGACAACTTTTATGTTAGGCGCCAAATAATCCAAAATTTCTTGTCTCGTCTCAAGTCTGCTGGTCCACTTTGTCCCATTTTCTGTGTCCTGTGTCCTTTTGTCCCACTGCCGGGTTCAACATAAGCGTGGCATACATGGTGCCGCTGTTCCTTTTAGCCCCTTGTTAATGACCTCCCCCAAAGTTAGCGGTGTGGCGGCAGGGCTCGCGCAAAATGTGAAAGCAGATTTACAGTCATGCGGGGGGCCGGGGGAGGTGGATGTTTTGCGAGAGGGGGAGGATGGACATACTTCCCTAAATTATTCCTCGTTGGACAAACCTAAACATAACCCAAGCCCTCCCTTCGGAACGTCTCCTCTCGCTGTCTCTATTTTGGCTCGCTCACAACGGGGAGGGAGGGAGGTGGAAGCTATTGGGGCAATCCTGGGCTCATCCCAGGAGGGCTTGTTAAAGTTTTTGTGTCGGAAAGTAACTTGAAAACGTCCAGCCTTGAGCACACATAGGGAAAATGTCCAAAAATATCACCTCTACCCTCATTTCCGATTCTTACTTGACTCCGACTCCTTGTGCAAAGTTGGAGCTGGCTGGAGTCTGATCCTGTTTCAAATTAGTCGCAGCCTTAGAGGCCAGTGTAAGCTTGGCTCCACCTCCTCCTCCTCATCCCAACTCCGGGTAATGTCTTCTCCAGGGGGGCGGAGCTTGCAGTAGAAGCTGTATGTTTTGTTATTTTTGGCTGACTGCTCCACGAGGGCTTAGTAAGAAAGCAAGGGGGAAATTCTCAGCGTGGCAGTATCCATGCGGGGAGCAGCCAGGATATAACGGGTATAGCTTCAGCAGACACGCATACAAACAAATCTGGGTCATATAAATCTGGCAAATAATCCATAGACTTGGTTTGAAGCCTCTCCATAGGCCGGATTGGAGGGATCTAAGCGCAAGAGGTCAACATGTGTGATCATGATTCGGAATAACTTCCTAGGGTGGATATAAAACAATAACAATAACTGATGCAAGTAAAACAATGTTTTAAAAACACGGACACTAAAATTATTTCTTACACACAATATGATGCCCCAGTCAAGCGAGAAAAGCGGATTGGCACCAAAATAAAGTTGTTTGCTTTAGTTTTTCTTTGTCAAAAGTAGAGCTGCACGATTTTGAAAAAAAAAAATAATAATTTCTCTCTCCAATATTGCAATTTGATTTGCAATTTCTATCATTTATATATAAAACTGCAAAAATATTGAGTAAGGGAAAACATGCTACTTTTAGACTGTTATCCAACATATCCTTGTCTCAAGGTACCTGCCACACAATAGCACAAATAGTTTACTTTAAAAACGTGGCTTTATGCAGACAGACTCAGAGCGTTTGTCTACAATCCCTGTTTCCATATGAGTTGGGAAATTGTGTTAGTTGTAAATATAAACGGAATATAATGATTTGCAAAAAATTTTCAACCCATATTCAGTTGAATAGTCTACAAAGACAACATATTTGATGTTCAAACTGATAAACCTTTTTTTTGTGCAAATAATCATTAACTTTAGAATTTGATGCCAGCAACACGTGACAAAGAAGTTGGGAAAGGTGGCAATAAATACTGATAAAGTTGAGGAATGCTCATCAAACACTTATTTGGAACATCCCACAGGTGTGCAGGTTAATTGGGAACAGTTGGGTGCCATGATTGGGTATAAAAACAGCTTCTGTGAAATGCTAAGTATTTCACAAACAAGGATGGAGTGAGGGTCATTAATTTGTAAGCAAATTGTTGAACAGTTTTATAAAAACATTTCTCAACGAGCTATTGCAAGGAATTTATGGATTTTACCATCTATGGTCCGTAAAATCATCAAAAGGTTAAGAGAATCTGGAGAAATCACTGCACGTAAGCGATGATATTACGGACCTTTGATCCATCACACGGTACTGCATCAAAAACCGACATCAGTGTGTAAAGGATATCACCACATGGGCTCAGGAAAACTTCATAAAACCACTGTCAGTTAGTACAGTTGGTTGCTACATCTGTAAGTGCAAGTTAAAACTCTGCTATGCAAAGCAAAACCCATTTATCAACAACACCAAGGAACGCCGCTGGCTTCGCTGAGCCCGAGCTCACCAAGATGGACTGATGCAAAGTGAAAAGCTGTTCTGTGGTCTGACAAGTCCACATTTCAAATTATATTTGGAAACAGAGGACGTGGTGTCCTCCAGAACAAAGAGGAAAATAACCATTCGGGTTGTTATAGGCGCAAAGTTCAAAAGCCAGCATCTGTGACGGTATGGGGGTGTATTAGTGCCCAAGGCATGGGTAACTTACACATCTGTGAAGGCACCATTAATCCTGAATGGTCCATACAGGTTTTGGAGCAACATATGTTGTCATCCAAGCAACGTTATCATGGACGCCCCTGCTTATTTCAGCAAGACAATGCCAAGCCACGTGTTACAACAGCGAGGCTTTGTAGTAAAAGAGTGCGGGTACTTTCCTGGCCCGCATGCAGTCCAGACCTGTCCCCCATCGAAAATGTGTGGCGCATTATAAAGCGTAAAATACAACAGTGGAGACCCCGGACTGTTCAACGACTGAAGCTCTACATAAAACAAGAATGGGAAAGAATTCCACTTTCAAAGATTCAACAATTAGCTTTCTCAGTTCCCAAACGTTTATTGAGTGTTGTTAAAAGAAAAGGTGATGTAACACAGTGGTGAACATGCCCTTTCCCAACTACTTTGGCACATGTTGCAGCCATAAAATTCTAAGTTAATTATTATTTGCAACAAAAAAAGTTAAGTTTATGAGTTTGAACATCAAATATCTTGTCTTTGTAGTGCATTCAATTGAATATGGATTGAAAAGGATTTGCAAATCATTGTATTCCGTTTATATTTACATCTAACACAATTTCCCAACTCTTATGGAAACGGGGTTTGTACATCATGCTCTTAAACTGAAGAAATTATCAATAAAAACTATAAAGTGTTAATAATGTAATGTAATCATAATAAATATTAATGCAAGTAACTATTTAAAAGGAAATCAACTTGTATTTCTCATTACTGTTTAATTGTTAAGAATTCTACTGTAATTGGAAGGTAAATATCTTTATCCTAATAAATAAACAAAAATTAAAACGGACTCTCTTTGTAAGCAAACATTTAACAAATAAATATTGAACATTTAAAAATGCATTTTTTTCACAGTTAGAAAAACGAGGTCGGACGTTGTCTTTTTGTTTGTTGCCATCATGGCATTTATGCTTGTTTGTCCGTGTTGATGGGCTCATATTGTCCATCTGAATTGAAGTTGAAATATTACCACACCACGTCTTTTGACTTTGTAATCATATTTGTTCCTCCTAATTTTTGTCGCTTTACGGAAATTCCTTACTAGCGAGTCGAATAGGTTTATAGCCTCACGATTGCGCGGGGATAGACAGAGCTTCTACTTGCTCACTGCGGTAAAAGCCGCTGGCTCGTAAAGTTTAAAGCTAATGTTCAGCCACCCGGCCGCTTTTGTCAGTTAGTTCGCACAGGCTATGGGGAGAGAAAGTTTCACGCTGAGGAGTTGCTAAAAATTTGACACGTGAGAGCAGCAGAGAGGAGCTGTCGCTAGCTGCTGTGCTAAATCGCCAACAGAACTGTACAACACAAACACATGAGATTATTGATAAAGTCGCTACAAGGAGAGATACAGTGGGGAAAAAAAGTATTTAGTCAGCCACCGACTGTGCAAGATCTCCCACTTAAAAGGATGACAGAGACCTGTAATTTTCATCATAGGTACACTTCAACTGTGAGAGACAGAATGTGAAAAGAAATCCAGGAATTCACATTGTAAGAATTTTAAAGAATTTATTTGTAAATTATGGTGGAATATAAGTATTTGGTCAACCATTCAAAGCTCTCACTGATGGAAGGAGGTTTTGGCTCAAAATCTCACCATACATGGCCCCATTCAGTGTTTCCTTAACACGGATCAATCGTCCTGTCCCCTTAGCAGAAAAACAGCCCCAAAGCATGATGTTTCCACCCCCATTCTTCACAGTAGGTATGGTGTTCTTGGGATGCAACTCAGTATTCTTCTTCCTCCAAACACGACGAGTTGAGTTTATACCAAAATAGATACATGGATGATACAGCAGAGGATTGGGAGAATGTCATGTGGTCAGATGAAACCAAAATAGAACTTTTTGGTATAAACTCAACTCGTCGTGTTTGGAGGAAGAAAAATACCGAGTTGCGTCCCAAGAACACCATAACTACTGTGAAGCATGGGGGTGGAAACATCATGCTTTGGGGCTGTTTTTCTGCTAAGTGGACAGGACGATTGATCCGTGTTAATGAAAGAATGAATGGGGCCATGTATTGTGAGATTTTGAGACAAAACCTCCTTCCATCAGTGAGAGCTTTCAATGGTTGACCAAATACTTATTTTCCACCATAATTTACAAATAAATTCTTTAAAATTCCTACAATGTGAATTGCTGGATTTTTTTTTCACATTCTGTCTCTCACAGTTAAAGTGTACCTATGATGAAAATTACAGACCTCTGTCATCATTTTAAGTGGGAGAACTTGCACAATCGGTGGCTGACTAAATACGTTTTTGCCCCACTGTATAGGTTGTCAAGCAAATTGGTGCATGTGTAAATAAAACTGCAGTCATTCACCAATAACCAAATGCAGTCGCTGGCCAAAGCGTTGCATCACTCAGGAGTCAAAAAGTCGGCAGTGGAGCCACCATATATATATGTATGTATATACACAGTGTGTATATATACAGTATATATATATATATATATATATATATATATATATTAGGGCAACGATTAAAATTTTTAATCGAAGTTAATCCCACTATTTCTCAGATTAATCGCGATTAACTGCATTGTATACGCAAAGCCCAATAATGAATTCAAAAGTAGTGTGTAATGCACCTTTATTGGAATATTCTCCCACATGAACAAAAGCGCCAAAACATTTGTTGTGCAAACACAATTTAAATCAGTCCTTGTTAAACAGTAGCAGTTAAATAGCATATTTTATGAAAATCAACTCAAAAAATGTAAATACAAACATTTAAGCTTATTGCCACTGCCAGGGTATTTAAATTATCCTGTTTGTTATGGAAAATAAATATAATCTACATACAAATCTCTGAGCCACAATCATAACATCTGACCAGGTTTTTTCTGAGGTAACAGCAGAAACATTTTTTTATCAGGGATCTTATGTTTAAAAAACTTATATTATAGGTAGTGGGCTGTTTTAGGGAATTTTTGATCAAATTATCCGTAGTAGCAATATTAATAATGTTGTGTTTATTCTGCGTAGTGCACTTAAAATAATTATGACCATATCTAGGAATTGATATGATGGGAATTTTCCGATTGTTTGCTTGGTGCTTTGATAAACTGAACGCATATACATGGTACTATTTGTGATGTTATGAGCCAGGGAAAAAAAGAACTACCCTACCCAGCATGCAACAGGAGTGACGAGTATGCGCGGTAGCCCGGTATAGGTTGTGTCGCCATGACGGCATCTTGTATGTTGTGATATGCACGCTCTGAAAGCAAACGTTAAGAACTCAGCCAACACTCCTCGTCTGCATTATTCATAAATAGACAGACAACACATATACTCCGCTGCTTCACAGGCCGCTGGATGTAGCCGGCAAAGTATTCCCATGCTAGCTAGCCGGTCTAGCAAGCACGCGTCATTCAGTCCAAAACGGCCCGATCTATCCACATTCAGAATTGTCTGGCGGTCGTAAGTGATCCCGGAGTGACCACACTGTAAGCCAGCTATGAAATTTGCAGAATTGTCCGGTATTTTTGCCAAATGTTCTATCTTTACCAAGAGCCCCTCCACGCCGAAGTACATCCGGGAGATGCCATCTTGTTAAGAAAAGGTGTTAACGAAATAAAAGCATGTAGACAACATACGCAAATGTGCGATAAAATAATTGTCGACGTTAATAGATTGATGAGTTAACGCGTAATTAACGCATTAATTTGCCCACCCCTAATATATATATATATATATATATATAAAAGTTTGTGTTGAGTCGTTGTGCTTCACAGAAGCCTACGTAAACACGCACGGGGCGGGGTTGAGCGAAATAGAATGCCCTGTGCTTCGCCCACCAGGTGCAGAGAACCGCAAACGGCCATAAGAAAGGCACATCCAAATATACTGGTATAGCGGTATTGTCTCAAATATATATCTCTTTCTAAATTATACTGGTATTAAAGGAGAAATATGTAATAATTTCATGTCAAGTCATCATAAATGGCCCTGATATGTCAAAAGGCATTAATCAGTCATGTTCTTTTTGAGTTCCTCTAACTGATAACAGTGGTTAGCCGGGATATTTTAATTTCAAAATTAGATTTACAGCTCCACAATCTTGTTTTCAATATCGATGTCCCGCCCTCTACCGTTTGACCAATTAGAAAGTCGGTGAGTGTGTCACATCCAGGTTGCCAGTTATGCACCACCCTTTTCGTCTGGTAAAGTCACTAAACATGTCAGACCTTAGTAAATGTAAAAGGCGTCGTTACGATTCTCAACTTATTCGAGATAAAGCCAGGAACAAAATGAGGATTTGTATCGGGATGCCTTTGAAAGAAGGAGACGATGGAAGACGGAGAAGATTTTTGCATCTGGAGCCAAACTTTCTCATTTCCTCTTTGAGAGGTAAATCAGGCTTCTACGTTTTCTTATTACTTGTAATAAATGGAAATGGACATTTCATGTGTAAAAGTACCGTATTTTCCGCACTATAAGGCGCACCGGATTATAAAGCGCACCTTCAATGAATGGCCTATTTTAAAACTTTGTTCATATATAAGGCGCACCGCATTATACGGTGCATAAAATAGACGCTACAGTAGAGGCTGGGGTTACGTTATGCATCCATTAGATGGAGCTGCACTAAAGGGAATGTCAACAAAACAGTCAGATAGATCAGTCGAGCTTTATTAATAGATTACAAACCAGCGTTCTGACAACTCCGTTCACTCCCAAAATGAATAAACAGCTGTTTTATTATTTTCCCAGAGGTAAAGTCATTGACATGGTATTTCGTTTATCTTTTAACAACAGCAAGGTATAACATGTAGTGCAACATTTATATGACATAGTGGAGGGGAACTATTCCTCGATTCAATAAACACGTACAAAACAGTCTGATACTGTTACGGTAAATCAAACGTTTGTGCACTCACAATATATTACCACTCGAAATAGTGCAAAGCAATAACAATATAACAATAACTCAACGTTGCTCAAATGTTAATGTCACACAACAAACACACAAAATAAACATGTAAAGCTCACTTTATTAAAGTTATTCCTCATTCATGAATCCCTCGAATTCTTCTTCTTCAGTGTCTGAATTAAACATGCCACAACAGGTCTTGCAACTACGGTAAGCAGCCGCCGACTTCATTTTCCCCCGTAGAAGAAGAAGCGCTCGGTGCATGCTGGGATATACGACTGCGCCAGGCGTGCCTTTTTAATTTCTGTTTCTTTGTTTATGTAAAGACCCCAAAATGGCTCCTGCTGAGAGACATGATTTCATGAAGGCAGGAATTGTCACTGAACTGCTAGACAACAGCAGCGACACGGACTCCATTAATGACGTCTTCTACGAGACGGAGCCGGCTCCGTCTCGTAGAAAACGTCATACACCCCAGCATCCACCGCACGCTTCTTCAACTACGGGGGAAAATGAAATCGGCGGCTGCTTACCGTAGTTGCGAGACCTCTTGTGGCATGTTTAATTCGGACACTGAAGAAGAAGAATTCGAGGGATTCGTGGATGAGGAATAACTTAATAAACTGAGCGTTACATATTTATTTTGTGTGTTGTGTTGTGTGACATTAACGTTTGAGCAACGTTGAGTTATTGATATATTGTTATTGCTTTGCACTATTTTGAGACGTCATTAATGTCGCTGCTGTTGTCTAGCAGTTCAGTGAAAATTCCTGCCTTCCTGAAATCATGTCTCTCAATAGGAGCCATTTTGGGGTCTTTACATAAACACACAAATGGAAATGAAAACGGCACACCTGACGCAGTCCTATATCCCAGCATGCACCGCGCGCTTGTTCTCCTACGGGGGAAAATGAAGTCAGCGGCTGCTTACCGTAGTTGCGAGACCTGTTGTGGCTGAATATTGGTCCATATATAAAGGCGCACCGGATGAATATTGGTCCATATATAAGGCGCACCGGATTATAAGGCGCACTGTCAGCTTTTGAGAAAATGTTAGGTTTTTAGGTGCGCCTTATAGTGCGGAAGATACGGTATATTGTCCAATACAGTCTATGATCTTTTCTAACAAAGTTAGTAGGTTTGAGTAACAAATGCTTGGTGCGATGGCGCTCCTAGTGTACTGCTTAACATGCTAGCCTGGTCAATGACACATCGACATATAGGCTAACGGGGGAAATATATGCCTGTTAGCCTGTATTTCCATGTGTATGTGAACGGACGGCAAAATATATTTTCAACAAATAAAACCTTTGTAGGTATGGGTAGTGTCAGTGCCTATTTTGTTCTCAATATGCATTAGCACGGCTGTTTTGATTGATTGATTGATACTTTTATTAGTAGATTGCACAGTACAGTACATATTCCGTACAATTGACCACTAAATGGTAACACCCGAATAAGTTTTTCAACTTGTTTAAGTCGGGGTCCACGTTAATCAATTCATGGCAATGTGAAACGTATGGAGACAGCCAAATCACATGGTAAAATAATTCCTCATTTGTGGAGCCTATAGGCAAACCTTGGTAAAATGTCTCCTCTTTAGTTTCGGGCGTACATTAGGCAGCTAAGCATGCTCTACTTATTTTCACCAGTACAACCATTGCTGGCGTTGGTTGTAGTTTGTTTTAGTCTTTGTTTTCTGATAGTACTGACAATAACCATCTGATTGCCATTTGTTGTGATATTGTTTGCAGGCATGACATACTTCTTCCTGAAAATAGCCCAAGTTCTGTGTAAAATGTGTTTGTTAGAGATTTCTTATTGACAAAACGCTTGTCTATTCAGCTATTATGGGCCCAGCACCTCAACCAACAGTAAAATGCAATGGAAGTTAGAAATTCCTTGCAGTAGTCCACTTGATTGAGCTGGATTTGACTGCGTATCTGGCAACCTCAGTCAGGGAGAGAAGGAGGGGACTACAAAATTGTGACCGTGATTGTAGTACCATTTCTGGCCACATTATTACATATGGCACCTTTAACTATAATAGCGGTATGCCGCCAAGCCATGCCTCACTCTCAATTAAAAATATTCAATCATGCTTGTTTTTACAGTGAAGTTGTGTTTGGCTTCAAAGTCTTGCTCAATAACATACGTACAGTAGAAGCGGTTTCAAGAAGTTTCCAGAAAATGTCGGGATGAACCATGTTGAATCTGAGAAAAGCTGGCCTGACCTTGAATCTTGGTTTCCGTGCTTTTGTTTACTTCTGATGTCTAACTATTAACCAAGTTTTGTTTTGAAAAAACATCTTGGCGTCATTCCCAGAACCAAAGCTGGACTTGAAACACTTTTTGACGGTGTATGTACAGGACTGTGCACCAGTCTTAGACGGCCAAGGGACACTTTGGAAGTGTTGTAAGTCAGACACAACCTGCTACTTTATTTTCCTACTTTAATAAGTCAACAAATGGTCCTACAAAGACATCTAAATGTAATCCTGCCAAACCAAACAAAACCCACAAACATGTGCCTATCAGCTGGACACTGCGAGGCCCCTCTATAATGAGAGCGAAGGCTGACCTCCAGTGTGGCTGTCTGAAATCGATCTGACTGAGGGATCCGTGGCCAGACTGTGTGTGGTGTCTGGCCAAGATTTTACTTGGAGTGGCGCCCTGAGAGTCTTAAAGCGGAAAGGGGACAGGATACGGGTGGCGTGTGCGCACAAGGTGCAACAAGCTTCAGTGGTAAATGTACAAGAAAAACAAGGAAAGTGAATTTAACTTGTCAACGTGTCAACGCATAAGGCGCTGTTCAGATAAATGTAGAAGGTCCACTACTATTTCTCATTATGAAAATTTGTATGTCTAGAGTTTTTGTTGACACGAGTGGAGGGATATATACCGATTACTGTTAGTTTTTGGTACCGGTTCCTAATTGGGTCGGTCCAGCAAGACCGTTAGGATTCTTAACTGATAATACTGCTATCTGTATTTTTTTTAATCTAACTGACCATTGTAATTATTGTAATTTTAAATTTTTTTTTTATTTTTTTTTTTTTAATCCTGTAAAGCGTCTTTGAGTGCTCAGAAAAGCGCTATACCAAATAAAATGTATTATCATTATTATTATTATTATTATTATTATTATTATTAAGACACGCTGTCACATTCAGTTCAGTGCTGCTGCTACAAACAAAAAAGACATGGGTAGATGATGATCAGCTTGGAATGATCATAAATAAGGAAGCAACACCACACTAAAGTTTATAAAAAAAATATTTTCACTTCAAAAGTCCCTTAAAGTCACACATGCTTAAGAGTTAGAGTCCCTTTAAAATGAACACGCTTTACTTAACTGACGCTACCACGCTTCATTAACCCATCCAGTAATCCACACGCCTATATTAATCTACTCAAAACAGTCAAACATAATTATGATAATCACTGGGTCTTTTTATTTATACAATATACACGACACAGACACAAACATCAGTAGCTATCAACACTCAATATGGCTTCCGGTTTGTCAATTACGTCCATGTGCAAACATAAACACAAATAACATATTGTTGATACACAATGCACACCCACCTACCATGCTAATTGTTTGTATTGATTTAAATTATAGATTTGATATAGCATGTAAAATGTTTGTTCTCTGCATTTACTTTATTTATTACTTAATTATGACTATTTTAAATATTATTGTAAGTACAAATGTTAGAAAATGGATGATGGATATACTGAGTGTGATTGTAATCAATAGAAACTATGTGTGGTAATTACAAAATAATGACATAACTGTATTGCACCTTGCACTGCACACATAGTTGACATCCTAAAGACTTAAAAAAAACAGCTGTTGACGAAAGACTTCCCTGCTGTGAGAGGTTACATGATGTTGGTTAACAACCTCTTGTGCTAATCATTTTTTATTTATTTTTTACATCTTTATTTACACAGGTTACATATAGTACTGATAAGGGTACCAATTAATACCGGTATCAATAAGGATTATCAATATTGGTATCAGTATTTATAAAATCCTAACAATATACATCCCTTCCGGAGTGTACTAATTGATTACTCAGCAGGTTTCCTGGTGTGTGAGTGACAGTTGCAGCTTGTTTTTACAAAGGTGTGTCCCGATACAACTTCTGATATGATACTTATATTGGGGCCTTGAATTTTGTCTGATATTGATCTGATACGATATCATTACAAAGCACACAGACTTGTATTATTTTGTAGAGTGGACCCTTAGAAAAGGCTTGATCAAGTGAAATTACACAAAGAACAATAAAATCAGTATTGGACCTATGCTGTTTTTTTGGCACATTAAAACACTGGAGAGAATCAATAATTTTTCCCACCTCTATCCTTCCAACTACACTCACTGGTCGTTTTTCAGCTCCTCTTGATCAGCATCCGCACTCAAATTTAACCTAGCGGTGACGTCAGTGATTAAATATTCTCATTAAATGAAATAAACACATTTCCCAAATGCAGTGCATATTCATTCACAATTTGATTATTTTGAGAGGAAAACAATGCAATGCCTCTTTTAAAAGGTGTATGTGATTGTTCAACTGCATCCGAATGTTTTTTTGCCTCTACTGACTCAGTATTAGGTCATGACCTGCTGGTTGAGGGCCCCTGCCCTAGGGAATTTCCTCCAGAGCTTCTAGCATGAAATCAATTCTCAGAGAATGTGGTGTTAGCAAATGCTAATCCTTGCCAAAGCCTTTGTGAAGTAAATCAGTTTTTTGCTGTTTTAAAAAGCTTTACTCTTTAATCGGATGTGTTTTTCTACTGCTCTGACTCCGTCGCTCCTCCACCAGGCTGAAAAGAAGCTTTGTCAGATGAACAAAGCAGTGTGGACAGAGGTGTAACAGTACCAGAGACTGTAAAGGATTCTAAAAACTCCCTAATCCCTTTGACTGTATAGCCATGGTAACCATTTTGTCCAGAAACACGCTCGATACGGTGGAATTTCCCCAAGTGATTTTAGACACGATGGTTTCTTCGGTCCTTAAAGTTCGAGGGCAGATGCGGCTCAACTTTGCACCCACTCCAATTCAGGAAGCAAACATTTGAAAAACAAAGCTCTCCTTTCCTGTTTTTCTCCAATCAGAGTGGAGCCAGTGTTTCCTGTTTTTGTTTGTCCAAGAGAGGTGTCCCCTCCTAGTGACCGTTTGTTGTGTCCTATGACAACGCGGCTCTGAGAAGCATCCTGTATTTTTTTTGTCGTCCCTAGAACGCCACCGACAGCTCATCGAACTCCTCCCAGAAGCTGGAGAGCTGCCTGCAGCCGCTCGAGTCTTCTCCTCTTCCGCAGAGACACAGGTGCATGCTGGGATATCGTCACAACCTCCATGACACCTATCGGCTTTCAGACCACTACTTATTGGACCAGGTCTGTATGGTCATGTTGGAGAGTGAAGTGAAGTGAATTATATTTATATAGCGCTTTTCTCTAGTGACTCAAAGCGCTTTACATAGTGAAACCCAATATCTAAGTTACATTTTAAACCAGAGTTCCGCTAGCAGTTTGTTGTCCAGTTGTGTTAACGTTGTACTCTGTTGTCCTCCAGCCTCTGTCTCGACTACCCCATGTTACCTTCCAAGAGGATGAGGAAATCGTCCGCATCAACCCACGGGAGCGTATCTGGGAGCGAGCCACCGATCGACTGCACGTGCGGCCATCAGATCGCTCCTGGCTCACAGGCTACGAGGACTACCGACACGCCACGGTGCGTGACAAGTTCATCCAAATGGAAGATTCTGAATTCTATGTCCATTTTGCCAAAACGGAGACGCAGAAGCACGACTACACCTATCCCCTGGCGCCAGCCCTGTCGCCCTCAGACTCTGACCCAGCCTTAGGACCCTTTCCCAGTAAGAGCCACGGCGGGTCGTATCGCCAAGGCTTCTCTGTGGTCTCCACCCAGCCTCGTTCCTTTCTGCCAAGCTCCTCTCCGTCCACCAATGGCGGGAAGGGACGCAAGGAGGATGGACTGGAGCGTGCTCAGTGCGAGCATTGCGGCGAAGGCTTTTACATCTCCGAAAACAGGAGGGGCCGGTGCCAGGATGCTCCGGACCCCGTGCGGGGCTGCATCCAGCGGGTCAGCTGCATGTGGCTGGCAGACACCATGCTATACCACTGCATGTCCGACCCGGAAGGGGACTACTCGGACCCCTGCTCCTGTGACGGGGGTGAGGGTGGCAGATTGGGCACCCGCTGGTTAGCCCTGCTGGGCTTATCCCTGGTGGCTCCCTGCCTCTGCCTTTACCCGCCCCTTCACGCTTGCCATCGGGCGGGGCTGGCTTGCGGCTGTTGCGGAGGCCGACACAAGTCCCTGAGCTGAGCCTCCCGGTTCAGAAACCCTTCAGAGGAAATGGAAAAACCATAACCCAACGCAAGCACAGTCAAGGACTTGAGGAGGACAAAAACGGAGGGACTGCAGCTCTCTCTGCCGATAAGCCAAAAAATGTAAAAAAAAAAACGGTCTGTGCATTTTCTAAGCACGGCCTGGGAAGATAAGCTCCCCCTAATGGCAGACGGATCTCTCGTCTTTCTACGTGGCAATTTCAGTGCTCCGTTTTTGGCGAGACAAGAGAGAGCACTCAGGGGGCCTTTTTTTCATTTGTTTTATAGCCGACCTATATGTATCACATATGCAGGTACTTTATACTTTGTACACTGACTTGGTATCAAAGAACTTGAATTATTTTCTCCTGGTTCTAGTCTTTATGTTCCTATTTTAGTATCATGTCACACTTTCAATGAAGACACTACACCTCTGCATGCGTGGGTGAATGGATGAGTGGAGTGAAGTTCACGTATGAGTCCTCCTAATCAAACATCCCAAAAATGTTACTTTTCAAATCTATTTATTTAACAACAGAGAAAAGATGCTGGTTTGTGGTTCAGTCACTAACAAACGAGACGGTGCCTCCATGCTCTTTTCCGGCGACTATTCCAATCGGTGCCTCAAATCACCAAAATCTGGAACTCTTGCCATTCTTTGAATTCCTTTCCACCAGTTTGTGTCACTGTTAGCAGCGCTGCCGGTCTTGCCTTAACCACCCAGAGCGTGAGACGCCCCAAATGAAGATTTACGTCATGGAATTCATACCAAGCGCGGTTACATCTAAAAGCAATCGGCCGCATAAACTCGGTTTGAACTCTCCCGTTAAATACAAGCTCTCAGTAAGACTTACCTGCGACGTACAATCGGCTCCTGTGTGCAAAGCCAGCGGTCATACCAGTGGAGCAGCTAACAGGAATCCAAACAAACTGAATTTTCACGCTTTTGGAGGTCCGGACGGCCCAACAGTCACCAGAGAACCATCCTTTTGTTGTGCAATGCTTAAATCATTTTTGCTTGGTTTTCTGTGCCTAAAAATACAGACTATTTTCTATAGATGTTCTCATTCATCCAGGTCATTGAATTCAATCGATCACAACTGTACCTTTCGGTTTGTCTTAAAAGACGTTTCGCTTCTCATCCAGAGGCGAAAGGTCTTCTAAGACAAACCGAACAGTCCAGTTGCGATTGATTGAATGCCCTGAGAATAAAAGCTACTGCACGCACGGTTGATCTCACTCTTCGTTACTTTTAAGAACAGGACATTTCACAGCAAAGTCAACAATTAAGCCCTTAATTACCTACCGATCCTAATCTGAATTTAAAAAAACCCAGCTAAGCGATGCTAGCTTTGCGTTATGCTAGGCCCTAAAACAAATATTTCACTCATTCGATTTAACACCAGATTGGTTTAATAAAGTCAAAGTACTGAAAACTGTTTGATCTGTGACTGATTTTTTTTTCTAAAAAGGCGAGATATTTATAGCATCCCGTTTCGAAAAGGACAAGGGTGTTTTTTTCCGAATAAACAGCTGAAGTCCGGGAAACAAACCTCCCAATGTGATTGTTGTGCCAAGGAAATGTCACTTACTGTAGTCAAAATCCAGAATGCCTGAGGATGTCCTTTTTCCTTCTGTGGTCGCGTCCGTCTCACGCATCCTGTCCTGTGCCCCACTTTGTGTATGTCCTTGACAAGTGCGTGTATGTGTGTGTGTTTACACCACATCCCGTTCCCCGTCTCCTGATCCTGCATCCACTGTGTCTGTGGGGACAAAATGAAGATGGCGTTACATCCAGTTGATTCCTGCGCTTCAGCGGTGTCGACTATCAGCGAGAAAGACAATCAGATTGGAAAGTGTGTTTGTGGGTTTTGGGGATTTTTTTGCTTCCGGTGTTTGTGTGTCCTTTCAGAGCCAATTTACAAGTGCCTGAACGCATCCTCTCTATCTCTGTTGTGTATTTAAGTTGACAAATTCCGACAAAAAAAAAAAAAGACTCCTTGTAATGAATTAGGCCCATTTTTTACGCTTCGTATTTTTACCGCTGTAAAAAAAAAATAAGAGCAAAAATTATATTATATATATCAAGTGTATGTTGTACATTTTTATTTCTATATTTTTTAATAACTGTTTCTAACACATACGATGGATGTAGCTCTTGCTTTTGAGAAGGAACAGGAACTTTGTAGATAGCGAGTGGTGGGCAGAGGGAGGGTGGGGGGTTGTCTGTGAGAAAACTGAAGTGAAATGTGTGTCTTTGCCTTCCGTCTCCAATAAAAGAGAGAAAACATTGAAAGCACACGCCAGTCTGTTGATTGTCACCACCAAGCTACACTTCCTCTCACACGTTTACGACCAAATGTGGAAAAATGTTTCATGGGTGCCGCTTTGTGCTGAAACAGGAAAGAAAAAGAAATGACCAAAAACACTTATTTGCTAGTACTTTTTTTAGGAACTAAAAGGTTCCCATGATTCACAACCATTTTGTATAGACTCCATGACCCAAAATGGAAGCCAGTAAAATAACTTTTGCTGCTTCCGCTTTTGGAACCACAAGAGTTTTTTTATTGCTTAGATCCTGCTTCAGCATTTTCAGCATTGCATATTCTGCAATACTCTACCAATGGCGAGCTGAACTACACCAAATAATTAGTTCAAAAGAAATCTATCACTGATGCTAATTATCTGTGTTAAAATTCATAGCTATCCACCCATCCATTTTGTACCACTTATTCCTTTTGGGGTCGCGGGGGGCGCTGGTGCCTATCTCAGCTATTATCGGGCGGTAGGCGGGGTACACCGTGGACAAGTCGCCACCTCACCGCAGGGCCAACACAGATAGGCGGACAACATTCACACTCACATTCACACACTAGGGACCATTTAGTGTTGCCAATAAACCTATCCCTGGGTGCATGACTTTGGAAGTGGAAGGAAGCCGGAGTACCTGGAGGGAACCCACGCAGTCACGGGGAGGACTTGGAAACTCCACACAGAAGGATCCCGAGCCCGGGATTGAACTCAGGACTGCTCAGGAGCTTCGTATTGCGAGGCAGACACACTAACCCCTCCTCCACCGTGCTGCCCTATTCATAGTTATATTAGTAGTAAAATTGCGATTAAATTTTTTTTATGGTAATACATGTTAATTTGTTTGGTAAAATCTAAAAACAAAAACCTTTAATTCGGAGCTGAGGACTGTGCTTGTATTATTTTCTTACACGTCTTGAGTCTCATTTGCACACTCACGGTTGACTATTTGCATGGAACTAGAAGAGAAAGTAAAGCTGAAGAAATAGTGGATCAACAGGAGAGGTCACCTCGACAGTATGGCAGTTTTATGACCGTAATCAAACCAAAACGCTCATATTCAGTAAAATCACATGCCTAAACCTGCATAAAATAGTTTCCGGTTTCTCTAGGCTTACATTTTCACACTTTGCACTATTTTCTTACACTTTATGAAGCATTTCTTACATGGTCCTCATTCTTGCACTTTCATTTTAAGAGGTTATTAAGTGTTCAATGCGAATTTACAATTGTTCGAGTGTTCCATGGTTGTGTTGACATTTCTTTTCCTTTTTGCCTTGATAGCAGAGGGATATTAATTAGAGGAATTTTACATTTTAGATAAAAATGTTTACATTTCATAAATTTTTCTCCTGGTCCTTATTTTTGATAGTTAAAAATAAAAAAATCAATAACTACAGATATAAAACACTTATCTTTTATTGGGATACAGTTTTCAGCCATAAATTGAGGTATCTCCTTTTTTAATGGGGAAAGAGGTTAAAACTTTAGTTTTCATGTTAACATTCAAGCTAGCGAGCTAGCCCCAATCCGTCTTTGAGTTCATCAACATAAGGGTATCAAGTATGTTTTTTTGATCATTTTCATTTAAACCGGCAATACTAACTGTTGGTAGTTTTACCCCGGTTGTCTTTAATACTGTTTCTCCTTACATCCCTAATCACAATGTATTCTATTAAAAGCCTACTGAAATGAGATTGTCTTATTTAAACGGGGATAGCAGGTCCATTTTATGTCATACTTGATCATTTCGCGATATTGCCATATTTTTGCTGAAAGGATCTAGTAGAGAACATCCACGATAAAGTTCGCAACTTTCGGTGCTAAGACAAAAGCCCTGCCTTTACTGGAAGTAGCAGACGATGATGTCGCAAGTGTGATGGCTCCTCACATATTCACAACAAAAAGTGCTATTCGGACCGAGAAAACGACAATCTCCCCATTAATTTGAGCGAGAATGAAAGATTTGTGTTTAAGGATATTGATAGCGACAGACTAGAAAAACAAAAAAAAAAGAAAAATAAAAAGTAAAAAATAAAAAAACGCAATTGCATTGGGATGGATTCCGATGTTTTTAGACACATTTACTAGGTTAATTCTGGGGAATCCCTTATCTTTCTATTGTGTTGCTAGTGTTTTAGTGAGTTAAATAGTACCTGATAGTCGGAGGTGTACGTTCAAGGGTGTCTTGACGCGCAGTGTCTCAGGGAAGTCTACGGAAGATATGGACGGCACAAGCTCAGCTCTTCTCCGGTAAGAAGCGACTTTTCAACCGCAATTTTCTCACCGAAACCTGCTGGTTGACATTCCGTCGTGTTGCATGTTCGCTTGACCGCGCTCTGATCCATAGTAAATTTTCACCTCCAGGAATTTTAAACAAGGAATCACCGTGTGTTTGTGTGGCTAAAAGCTAAAGCTTCCCAACTCCATCTTGCAACTTTGACTTCTCCAATATTAATTGAACAAATTGCAAAAGATTGAGCAACACGGTTCTCCAAAATACTGTGTAATTATGCCATTAAAGCAGACGACATTTAGCTGTGTGTGCGTAGCACTCATACTTCCTAAAATCCCGTGACGTTTTGCGTACACGTCATCATTACACAACGTTTTCAAGACGAAACTCCCGGGAAATTTAAAATTGCAATTTAGTAAACTAAAAAGGCCGTATTGGCATGTGTTGCAATGTTAATATTTCATCATTGATATATAAACTATCAGACTCCGTGGTGGGTAGTAGTGGGTTTCAGTAGGCCTTTAATAATATTTTCCTATTAACCTCTGCTATTTATAACCAGCTCTGTATATATATATATATATATATCTATTTTTTTTTTTTTTTTATTACTTATTAGGGGGGTAACGGTACACAAAAATTTTGGTTCGGTAAATACCTCGGTTTAGGAGGTCACGGTTCGGTTCATTTTCGGTACAGTAAGAAAACAAAAAAAATATTAATTTTTTGGTTATTTATTTACCAAATTTGTAAACAATGGCTTTATCCTTATAACATTGGGAACACTACAACAATTCTGCCCACGTTAATCCACATTAAACTGCCTCAAGTTGTTGCTTAGATTAAAAAAATAACAAAACTTTTCTTCTTCATATAAAAAGTGCAATAATAAACAGTTTCAGGTCAACTCATCATGCTTAATTTATTACAGCATTTGGGAAGCCTGTAGTTGATTTTTATTATGTAAATGTTATATTTTTATCAACATGTGATAGCAGGGACCCTGACATTCAAAATTAGGCTGCTGCATTACTAATGATTAACGTAACTATAACTGAAAAAATAGTACAATAGCAATAGGAGAGACTATTCATCCCTGAACACCATGGAGTTCATGTAGGCTTAATGATGCACTTACATTACTATATCAACTATCACAGACAGAAACTCTATATTTAACATGATGTCCTTTTTTGCTGCTTAAACACAGCTCAATCAACACTGTCCGTAACACACACACACCGCACAATGAGCTAACACACCGCAAAATGAGCTAACATTACGCTAAAAGCTAATTAGCCTTAACCTCAAGCCAGGACTGCGAGTGAGCTGAGCTTCAGTTTGTTTCTAGAACGTCAACGGGCTCATAGTGATGTTACTAGTAGTTGACTTCGAAGTGTTTAGTATAATTTGGGGAGAGTACGCTGCCTTATGCTCACCTGCTAAACACCTATCTGCTCAACGCTGAAGCGCTGACTACATGCACTCTGAATACGCACTGCTGATTGGTTGATACCGCTCTGAATACGCACTGCTGATTGGCTGTTACCGTTATGGTTGAAGCCAAACAGGTGGTTGTGTGGGTGGGACAATGCTGGGTGCTGTATAGGAGACAGAGGCAGAAAGCAGAGCAGCTTATTAAGACTTTAGCTTAGGCGGCTACTTCATATGTTCGTGTGGAAACTCGTTCGGTACCCCTCCGTACCAAAACGATTCAATACAAATAAATACGCGTACGTTACACCCCTAATATATATATATATATATGTACTATATATATATATATATATAAATATATATATATATATATATATATAAATATATATATATATATATATATATATATACACAAACACTCTTCTATTGTGTGCTGGTATGAAAAAAAAAAAGTTCCTTGCATCCATTTTGGAAAATGCTACAAACCCATGCCGTCAAATGTTTTAGGCCCAGGCTCCAAACTCGGTTAGAGTTTCTATCTGAACAATCGCCATCTTTTGTTGCATCCAAAAACCGTGGTTCCAGCTGCCTCCCCTCCTCAGCGGGAACATGTGATAGCCATCGAAGGCTGTTTCGCTCAGGATGTCTCTGGAAAAGCATGTGGGCGATAATGATGGAGGGAGGGGGGAGGGGGCTCTGAAGAGAAAAGAGAAGAAAAAGACGGTCCCGGAGGGCTTTTGGGGGGCCTCGCTATGCGGCTCAGCGGCTGCAAACAGCATCACGGTCCACATGTGCAAACATTTAAGAAATCTGCTCTGGTAATGGGGTCAGTGTGGCCCCTCTGCGAGCACACGGAGCGCCGCAGCAGCTCACTTCCCAGTGCACTTTACGAGAACGGCTGCCTGGTTGCTGAGATCTCATGTCCAAAGATAGGCAGGCCCGGTGAGACACTTGTTGCACATGTGCGTACACGAGCTACAGCGTGAAAACTAGCTTTAAAGGCACTTGCATGTCTATTGCAGGTTGATTCGAAGGTAAAATACTTGAAATAGAACCAAATTTGGAAATAGTGACATTACATAAAGTACACCTTTTAAATCTTATTTCTAGTACCGTATTGTCTGGACCAGACCTGGCCAAATTAAGGCCCGGGGGCCACGTGTGGCCCGTTAAGCTTTTCAATCTGGCTCGCCGGACATTCCCAAATCATTTTTTTACATCTTCAAGATTGAAACTGTAGCTGCCATAATGATGTGCAAGGATGTTTTACAAATTACCATAAGTCTTGAACTATACAAAGTATTTCAATGATTGGAATCTGCGCTTTTGCATGATATACTCGTTACTATGGTAATCTAATTAGTTACTATGGTAATCTAAGTCACAACAGCTCAGACATGGCACCAAGCAGTGTGGGTGGGGAGCGTTTCCACAGAGTGTTTCTAGAGCGACCAGCCTGGAGTGTGGGTGTCAGGGACAGACGCCGAAGGACATTTTTACAACAAAGTTCTGAAGCTTAATGATATATCAAATTGTAGGTTTTTTTTTTAACCTTTTGCATTCATGTTTTTGTTGCGTTTCGCTTGATGGCAAAATATGTCGGAGAGGGGGTGTGACGTTCATATTTTGTAAATATTCAATGTTTTATTATTCATAGTTAATATAGTAAATTCCACATTCTTTATTTTCATGTACATTCTGGGTGTCTCATACAGTTAAAAATAGTACAATTCCAGTCGTCTTTTTAAGGCGGTCTGTCATAACGTTTTTAGCATTCAATCAGACATTATTGTGAAGTTTTGTATAAGTGTTCCTAAAAATAGATATACCGGCCCCCAAACACATATTTTTCTCTAAATTTGGCTTCCAAGTCAAAATTATTGCCCAAGCCTGGTCTGGACTATGGAGCACACCGGTATAAAAGCCGCAACCCACTAAATATTAGAATGAAAAAATATCGTTCCATACATTAGCCGCACTGGATGTTCATGTTGTGAAATGACTTATTTACACAAATAATTTGTCCATTTTTATTTACTTACCTTAATTGTTTCCAAAAGGTCCCTGTAACACTGCAGTAAAACGGCGGATCAGACAAAACAGAAGTCATCATCATGGACCCACTGGCTGTTTTTGGTGAATTTACTTTGGAATTTGTGAAATATGTTTAATATGTTTTTTGCAATTTTAATTTTGACAGTACCACATAAGATATGTTTTAATTGATCGCCCAGTAGTGAATAAATGTGTTTATGCGTAGTATTTCTCCACCAATGGTCATGTGGTAACATAAATGATGGTATTTTGAGAGGTAATCATTGAAGTCAGACATCACTGAAGGCCAATTATTTGCTGTTTATGGCATTTTATGATGTTTGTAAACAATTCAGTTTGTGTTCAAAACGGTATTTCTACATCATAAGTTTGCTCTTGCCGCTGATACCATCTGTGGGGACTCATCGTCATTATAGTGCATAAAATTATTTGATTGATCATTTTATTTAACCCCTTTAAAAAGGTATAGTTTGTAGAATACTGCATCCAAATATTCCAAGCGATAGGGAATTTGTGTTTTGTTTAGTTTTTTCCATTTGAATTAGGACAATGGCTATTCATCAACATAGTGCAACAATGTAAATATGCCAGAGTTAGCACTATAGCTAATTTTCATCCGTTGTCTTAAGGCAGGTTAATACAGTAAACATTCAACAGCTCATAATACAAAAGAATACATCAATCACAAGACATTACACATTACAAGCATACCATAAGCACAGACAATTGACTAAAAAATAAAACAAACGAACAAAAAAAACTAGTGAATAATCTAATTGTGCGTGCATGTCTGATTAGTTTTATTCCATTGTTTCAGTGCGGTTTCAAATGTTAAAATAGGTGTCAGAGTTTCTGACATGGGCTGGCAGCTTGTTCCATGACTGTATGCCTCTGATAGACCACACCAGTTGGCAAAATTTTGTCCTGCGCCTTTGTGAGTAACTAATGTTCAATTAATTATTGAATTAATTACTTGATTAAAAACATCTGATTGTTTTGGATTCCCCTTTTTAAAAAAAGATATCATCTGTTGAAAACTTCATTTGGAAATACGAAAGTTACAGCTTTATTTTGGTTAATTGTAATGTCGCTAAGTAACTAAATTAGATAAAGTTTTTATTTTTTTATAAAGTGAGTGTATTTGGGTTTCTGAACTAATCCATTTGTTTTTTATTTAACATATTTATGGCAAGCTATGTTGTTATGAAGCTCATTTTGCAAAATATAGGTCACACGTTTCTTTAATTCAAGACAAAAAAATGCAATTGCTTCTTGAATCATTTATTGATTAACGTGGACCCCGACTAAAACAATTTGAAGAACTTGTTTGGGTGTAGGGTTGGGCGATATATCGATATACTCGGTATATCGCGGGTTTGTCTCTGTGCGATATAGAAAATGACTATATCGTGATATTCGAGTATACGTTCTCACGAAGTTGCTTTTAGCTGCAGACATTACACTACAGGCGTTTCTCACTCTTTGTCTTTCCTCACTGAGACTTAAAACAAGCGCACCTTCTTACATACGTCACGTGTGCAACATCACACGCTCTCGCGGAGCAGACAGGTAGCAACATGGTAACATTAGCTATAATGCTAACAATGTGCTGCGGGTGGTAATACAAGAGAGAGAAGGTGCAAATCTGGTAACAATGAAGGAAGAATTAATTTCCAAGAAAAACAGCCGGTGATTTGGCTTCAAGCGGGAATATGTTGAACAACTATGAGGCAAAAGTGTTGCTACAAAAAGAAGCACCACGGCTAATGTAGCATCATTTGAAAAGTTACCCGCTAAAGAATAAAGAGTGATTGAAACTCCGCATGTCAACATCTCCGTTCGTTACCACACCAACAAAATGCCGAAGCAACTATTTCCAGATCAACACTGTATGAAAAAAATAGTCAAAAACAGAAGGAGATAACGTCCGCAGGAACCTACCACATCACGAAGGACATACACTATTCGATTTCCTATTATGCAGCTCATTTTTATTTGACACTTATTGCACAATAGTGCACTTTATTTGTTTTAAACTACTGTAGTGGCGTTCTGTACAAAAACTGCACTTGAATTTAGTGTTGTTTTGATAAGTCATCTTAGTGCAGTCATAGCGTGTTTTAAAATGTCTCAGACAATCTTGCACTTTCTGTTTTGGAAATTACATGAATGTTTTTGCCACTGTTTAATAACTGTTTAATAAATACAGTTTTGGTAAATTGACTTAAATGTGATTTCCCTCTCTGCATGACAGTTTAAAATAAGCATGTATTAATGCAGTATGAACAAGAATGTTTTAATGTAGACACAGAGTCATCATACTACTGTGATTATATGCATCAAGTGTTCATTCAAGGCTAACAAGGCAAAATATCCAGATATATATCGTGCATCATGACATGGCCTAAAAACATCGAGATATTAATAAAAGGCCATATCGCCCAGCCCTATTTGGGTGTTACCATTTAGTGGTCAATTGTACGGAATATAAACTGTAGTGTGCAAACTGTACTGTTTCATATAATGTTTTCTCTTCCTTTGCAATCTACTAATGAAAGTTTCAATCAATTAATCAATCAATGAACTTCAAAATTCCTTAGCTCCTTTAATTTTTGGCTTATTACTATGGTTAAGGTACCATTGGAAAGTTTTTTTTCCCTAGGTCTTCACAATGGAATCACTTGTTTTGAGGTAAGTATGTTTGTTATGTACAAAGGAAGAGAGCATTTACACTGCATTAATAGCTATAGAAAGTGCATAAATCATACTTGCTAACCCTCCAGGATTTTCCGGGAGACTCCCGAAATTCAGCGCCTCTCCAGAAAACCTCTCGGGACAAATTTTCTCCCGAAAAATCCCTCAAAATTCAGGCGGAACTGGAGGCCACGTCCCCTCCAGCTCCATGCGGACCTGAGTGACGTGTCAACAGCCTGTTTTCACATCCGCTTTCCTACTATATAAACAGCGAGCCTGCCCAATGACATTATAACTGTAGAATGATCGAGGGCGGGTTCTTGGTTTCTTATGTGGGTTTATTGTAGACAGTTTCATTGACGTCCTAGGAGCGCAGTAACAACACACAACAACAGTCACGTTTTTGTCTACCGTAAAGCAGTTTGTCTGCCGTAAACAGCAATGTTGTGACACTCTTAAACAGGACAATACTGCCATCTACTGTACATGCATATGTGACAGTAACATCTACGGCAAGGGTCACCAACCTTTTTGAAACCAAGAGCTACTTCTTGAGTACTGATTAATGCGAAGGGCTACCAGTTTGATACACACTTAAATAAATTGCCAGACATAGCCAATTTGCTCAATTTACCTTTCACTCTATGTTATTATTAATAATTAAAGGCCTACTGAAATGAAATTTTGTTATTCAAATGGGAATAGCAGGTCCATTCTATGTGTCATACTTGATAATTTCGCGATATTGCCATATTTTTGCTGAAAGGATTTAGTAGAGAACATCGACGATAAAGTTCGCAACTTTTGGTCGCAATTAGAAAAGCCCTGCTTTTACCGGATGTGCGTGTGACGTCACGAGTTGCAGGGCTCCACACATATTCACATTGTTTTTAATGGGAGCCACCAGCAGTAAGAGCTATTCGGACCAAGAAAACGACAATTTCCCCATTAATTTGAGCGAGGATGAAAGATTTGTGTTTAAGGATATTGATAGCAATGGACTAGAAAAAAATAAAAATAAAATCAAGTTAAAAAAAAGGCGATTGCATTGGGACGGATTCAGATGTTTTTAGACACATTTACTAGGATAATTCTGGGAAATCCCTTATCTTTCTATTGTGTTGCTAGTGTTTTAGTGAGTTTAATAGTACCTGATAGTCGGAGGGGTGTGTCCAAGGGTGTCTTGAGGCTAGTGTCTGAGGCAGGGGTCGGGAACCTTTCTGGCTGAGAGAGCCATACACGCCAAATACTTTTAAAAGTAGTTCTATGAGAGCCATATATATATATAAAAAATAGGCTTTTTTTTAACACCGGATACAACTAAATGCGTGCATTTTTAAGTAAGACCAACATTTTTAGAGGATAATAAGTCTCTTATTCATTTTAATAACATTCTCATTCTGAAGCTAAGCAACAATAAATAAAATACTTCTTACCATTAATGCGACTTCTTGAACTGGTGCGGTAGAAATCGGATGGATGGTTTAAAATGCATGACAATGTTTTATATTTTTAACGTTATTTTTAACATTGTGATTACCAGAGAGCCAGGTACAGTCATCAAAAGAGCCACATCTGGCTCTAGAGCCATAGGTTCCCTACCCCTGGTCTGAGGGAAGTCGATGGCAGCTGTATGCACGGTGCAAGCTCAGCTGATCTACGGCAAGAGGAGACTTTTTACCACAATTTTCTCACCGAAAACTGCTGGTTGACATTTGGTCGGGATCCATGTTCGCTTGACCGCTCTGATCCATAGTAAAGTTTCACCTCCGGGAATTTTAAATAAGGAAACACCGTGTGTTTGTGTGGCTAAAGGCTAAAGCTTACCAACTCCATCTTTCTACTTGGACTTCATTATTAATTGAACAGATTGCAAAAGATTCAACAACACAGATGTCCAAAATACTGTGTAATTATGCGGTTAAAGCAGACGACTTTTAGCCGCGAGTCGTGCAACGCTAATATTTCCTTACGGTCCGTGACGTCACGCGCATGCGTCATCATTCCGCGACGTTTTCAACAATAAACTCCGCGGGAAATTTAAAATTGCAATTTAGTAAACTAAACCGGCCGTATTGACATGTGTTGCAATGTTAATATTTCATCACTGATATATAAACTATCAAAACGTGTGGTGGGTAGTAATGGGTTGCAGTAGGCCTTTAATGATATTTATCTTTGTGGAAACACTGATCGTCTTAATGGTTTCTCACAATAAATATATATTTTTGATGTCATGTTTAAAATAGGTTAAAATCCAATATGCACTTTTCTAGCTGTAAATATACCCCTCCCCTCTTAACCACGCCCCCGCCCCCCTAAATCGGAGGTCTCAAGGTTGGCAAGTATGAATAAATGAATGGTTTATTTTGAGCCATGCAAACAAAACAAAAGAATGACATAAAATACAAAAGAAATATATATATATACATTATTTTTACACCTACATTGAAAACATTACATGTGACTAATCTTTTGTAGATGTCAAGATTGGCTCAAAAGGGAGTGGGAAGAAGTAAACTTATTAGGTCCCACCTCTATACATATACAATATATATATATATATACACAATATATAATACAATAATACATATAATTCAATTCAGTGGTTGCTGCATAGATGCTACATATTATCTATATATAATACATTATGGTATGGCATAAATAGACATGGCGGTGGGTCCAGATGACGCTTTTTAAATAGAAAACATTAACAGGACACACGCAGATGTTGCACTATTATTTGCTGTGTACACTTCCGCCCGAGGCGCCAGCGCCCCCCGCGACCCCGAAAGGGAATAAGCGGTAGAAATGGATGGACTTGTACTTTAAATTAAATCCATAAAGCGGATCCGCTTTATGGATTTAACATCCCGCGCATGCGCGTAAACATCGCTCACTGCCCATACATGACAATATTCTTACTCACCTGTTAGCTATTTCATTAATGACACCCTAACACATAAATAAAACACAATAACCCCGGTTAAATAAGTCTATGCGCAGGGACAAGTCATTTATGAACGATATAAACACACTTAACTCATTTTATCTCGACAAATGAGCTTTTTTAAATTGTCCACAGCCTTTTAGTCTCACATCTACTTACCAGTGATTAACTGTTAACAGCTGGTGATTTCAGGTAAAGTCGACGTTACTCGTCCATTCAAAGCATTATTATCAAAGCCCCAAAGATTTTATCACTCATGAAATACCAAAATGGGACTTTTCTGTCGCAGTCGGAATTGGTAAATTCGTGTATTTGTATCAAACTGGCTAGCGAGACAATCGCCACCATTTTCATGTTCCCGGCGTTCGCCAATACGGAAGTCACGTGACCTGTCACAACCAATTAGGCAGTTGTTATTGACGCCATAGACATCTAAACAAGTATAAATAAAATTACCTTTTTTTATATTTATTTGGTTTACAGCGAATTACGTTTGAAAACTTTCCCAAACAAGTTAATCGGGTAAATCTGACATTTTTTTAAAACTACATATTTTTTCTAATTTTATTTATGTGGGTTTCCTGTTTAGGGGTGTTTAATTTTTTTTACGACATATTACTAGAAATGGAAAAATAGTCCCATTTTTTATTTGGAAACTGATCTGCCAGGTTTTTACCGTAGAAAAATGTGCCAAAATTAGTTAACATTTACAGTAATGCACTGTCAAAATTTTTTTAGATTTTACAGTCACCAGGATTTTTACTGTAAAATATTTGATGTTTTTTTCAACACAGTGGAAAAAGAAAAAAACACAATTTTTTTTTTTTCTGCCAGTTTTCTACCATGGGGAAAAAAACGTATCGTTCTCGTACAGGAATACATCGTAAAACCAACAAATTTAGATTTTACGGTTAAAAAAAATACAAAAACTGGCAAATTACCGTTTTTTACCAGTTAACAATTTATTTTAATTGTTAACTGGAATCAATAATGCAACTCTTTGAATTTCTGTAATTTCATAATATATTTTCACGTGTTTTTTTATTTTTAGAAAAAAACATTTATATTTCGCAAAGCAATAATTGGCTAATATTTAAAACAAACATGCGTATTTCGCAAGCAAATATTTTTTAGCTTACCTCATTATTGACTACCCTGTCTGCAACTGAAGTGGGTGGTTTGGGTGGATCTTTCCTCTCGATGTCTATGGCAGTTTTCAATGTAAACAAAGGATGAGTTTGTTTACATCTGCTCACTTTCGGTTGACATCCAAAAGTACCAGCTGGTGAAAAGTTTGTTTTCTTTGCTTTAAGTTGTTTCATATGTTTTTGGCGTTTCGCATGTACTTTTCCGGGACGATCGATTTTCTCGAATAAAATCGCTGAACAAAGTCATAACTTCATACTTCCCAACAGTATCAGTGATTTCCCTTTCCATCCAGTCTCATCGAAACTTATTTTTGACATGTTTATCAATTTCTTTTACTCGTGAAGCGTCCTTTCTCTCCAGAACCGACATCGTTTACATTTGGAAAATGGCGCTAATAACGTCATCATTCATAACAGAAGTCCTGAATAGATAGATAGATAGATCAATAGATAGATAGATAGTAATTTATTTATTCCGTCAGGAGAGTTCCTTCAGGAAAATTACAATTTTCAGCACAGTCCCATTCAAGATCAGACAAACATTACAGGGAGACAGAACAGGATCGCTGACGGGTCTGCCGGCTTCCAGCGCCCCTTACAAAAAAGATGACATACAGGTAAACAAGGGGGGGAAGAAAAAAATAGAAGATTAAAATAACATTTAAAAATCGGTCTTAGCCTAGGCCCTGGAGTGGGGGTGCAGACTGAGGCCAAGGGAGAAAAAAAAACAAAAAACAACAACAACAACTCATAGCCATAGTACACATCCCTCTTCCATGTGTGTAAGAGGGAAACATCAAACATCAAAGAACACAGAGGACATTAAAGCAGCAGATACAACCAGATACTTCTACATACAGCTATGAATAAAAAGTAAAATAAACATATCCACTGTGGTGGATATGTTTATTTTGAATGGTAACAAAGAACATATCGACCAATCAACCACGTCTTGATTGCAAAAGACGAATCGGCAAGTAAACGAATCTTGACTTAGGGTCAGAAAAAAAAACGGAAAAACGGAAGATAATTTTTTATCCCCCCCGAGATTAAAAAAGACGGAATTCAGACTTTAGACGGAAAAACACATGCCTGCTTTGTCACAAAACTTTTACCGTAAAAAACAGTGGTAGGGTCCCATCCATCCATGTTTACTGTAAGTACAACAACAACAAAAAATTGTAATATAAAAACGTATATAGTGTATTTTTTACAATTTAATTGATAAGTTGTTTTGAAATCATAAGTCAGATGTCTAAGTATTTATTTTAATAAAAAATTGTTGCAATATTTTAAAATGTGCGGATTTTCAAGCAGTACATATATTTTTTATTTGTCAAGTATTTAGTATGAAAAAATAAAATTACTTTATTGAAGCATGTTTTTTGCTCACAGGCGTTTGCAGGGCAAATAAAATGATATGGTGGACCTCGAGTTGACACCTGTGGTTAACGTTTATAAGCCAGGCAATGTTTTGTACAAAAAATAAATAAAATAGCAACAAGTGAATGAGCTTTTTGTCCTTTTTCAAACATACGATTTGTGTGTGAAATTGCCGTCAAAAAAGTGTTTATCTCCTCTCGCTCATCGATTCACATCTGTGTTGCCAGGCGGCCGAGATTCACCCTAAAAGGCTAAAAAGCACCCCAGCCAAAAACAGGCCAATTCATGAAAAGTGACATTTGTCTCACAGAAAAAAAAACATCTTTTGTGGTGAGGGAGAAATGTGTGTGCATGGCAACGTGTGTAAGCATCACTTATGTAACATCAACAGCACGCCTTCCTTTTTACCGGGACTTCCTCTAGATTGTGTCCAGTGAGGAACTTCTAACGGGCCCTCGGAGGTAAGAGTTCAGGGTCGGAGGGGAAGTGGAAGGAGTCCAGGGATTAAAAAGAAACAAGGTCTTCCTTTTCATTTATTTCAGGCACGCAAAGAGAGCCTCCTCCTCTTGTGGCGCCAGTCCTCTGATCCATTTCCTCTACCTCATCCACCTACATCTTATCACTTCAAACGTCAGCCTTCCAATAAGTAGACAGAAAAGTGTGTTTGCTGAATTATTTCTTTTTTGCAGCATGTACTGTAAGCTGCTAAATGAATAGACTGGTCTTTGGTTAAACGGTGGACTGGCATCCCACAGCAATGTGTGAATGGTAGGCGTGCACAAAAAAATTGATTCACACACGGATCACGATTCCTATACATTTGATTCTAAATCGATACATAATTTTAAAAAATCAGTAAGAAAAAAAAAAGGCTCGTTGTTGAGTGGACTAGCATCCCACAGCAGTGTGACTAGCAGGCGTACTCAAAAAAACTGATTCCCACATGGATCACGACTCCTATACATTTGATTCTAAATCGACACATTATTTAAAAAATCTGCATAAAAAAAAAGCACCTAGTCGAGGATTGGCATCCCACAGCAGTGTGTGACTGATAGGAGTGCACAAAAAATTGATTCACACACTGATCACAATTCCTATACATTTGATTCTAAATCGATTCATAAATCCTCCACCCCAAAAACAAAATGTATATAATAGCTCCTTGTTGAGTAGGCTGACATCCCACAGCAGTGTGTGACTAATAGAGATACACACAAAATAATCGATTCACTGCTGAATTGCAATTCTTATTTGGTTACAAATCGATTCCTAAAAATAAAATAAAAATCACAAAAACATAGCTCCTAGTATAGAATGGGACTGGCATCCCACATCAGTGTGTGACTGGTAGGAGTGCACAAAAAAATTGATTCACACAGATCACGATTCCTATAGATTTTATTCCAAATCGATTCATAATCCCCGCCCCCCCAAAAAATATATACATATAATAGCTCCTTGTTGAGTGGACTGACATCCCACAGCAGTGTGTGAATAATTGAGATTCACAAAAAAAAAACAATTCACTGCTGAATTCCAATTATTTGGTTACAAATCGATTCATAAAAAATAAATCACAAAAATAGCTCTAGTAGAGGATTGGACTGGCATCCCACATCAGTGTGTGACTGGTAGGAGTGCACCAAAAAATGATTCACACACGGATCACAATTCCTATACATTTGATTCTAAATCTATTCATAATTTTCAACCCCCCCCCCAAAAAAAAAAAAAAAAAAAAAAAAAATATATATATATATATATATATATACATATAAAATAGCTCCTTGTTGAGTGGACTGACATCCCACAGCATTGTGTGACTAATAGGGATGCACACAAAAAATAAATTCACAGCTGAATTGCAATTCTTATTAATTTGGTTACAAAACGATTCATAAAAAAAAAAGACAAAAACAGCTCCAAGTAGAGTATTGGACTGGCATCCCACATCAGTGTGTGACTGGTAGGAGTACACAAAAAAAAAAAATCACTTAACATCCAAATCGCAATTCTTATACATTTGATTCTAAATTGATTCATCATTTTCAAAATCAATTAAAAAAAACTCTTGGTTGAGGAGTAGACCGGCATCCCATAGCATTGTGTGACTAATAGGTGTGAACAAAAAAAAAATTTCACTGCTGAATTGCTATCACTTTATATTTGGTTCTATATTGATGGATAATTTTAAGAAAACAGACACACAAAAAATAGCTTTTTGTTAAGGAGTGTACTGAAATCCCACCGCAGTGTGTGGATAATAGGGGTGTACAAAAAAAAGATTCACTGCTGATACATTTGGCTCTAGATCGATACATAATTTTCAAAAAATAAGACAAAAACATAGCTCCAAGTTGAGGAGTGGACTAGCATCCCATAGCAGTGTGTGACAAGTAGAGGTGCAAAAAAATAATCGAATCACTGCTGAATTGCGATTCTTAAACATTTGGTTCTAAATAGACACATACTTTTGAGAAAATACACCAAAAAATAGCTCCTAGTTGAGGAGTGGTCTGGCATCCCACCACAGTGTGTGAATAAGGGTGCCCCCAAAATAATAAAAATAAAATAAAAAAATAATCGATTCACTGCAGAATTGCGATTCTTATACATTTGGTTCTAAATAAATACATAATTTTAGGAAAATACAAAAAAAATAGCTCTTAGTTGAGTGGACTGGCATGCCACCACAGTGTGTGATTAATAAGGGTGGTGCCCCCCACCCCCAAATGTAAACACTGCTAAATTGTGATTCTTATACATTTGGCTCTAGATGGATAATTATCAATAAAAATAAGACAAAAACATAGATCCTAGTTGAGTGGACTGGCATCCCACAGCAGTGTGTGACAAGTAGGGGTGCAGAAAAATAATTGATTCACAACTGAATTGCGATTCCTATACATTTGGTTCTAAATCGATACATAAATTTAAGAAAATACACCAAAAAAATAGCTCCTAATTGAGAAGTGTACTGGCATCCCACCACAGTGTGTGAATAATAAGGGCGCACAATAAAAACATTGGATTTACTGCTGAATTGCGATTCTTATAAATTGAAATGCCAGGTTGTTGCAGCTATTTTAAGAGTATTCCATATTCTGGGAAATGTGGTTTGAAAGTTGTTTAACAAATATCGTTGTTGGTGCTATGCCCCAGCAGTGTGTGACCAGCTATAGTGAGAGATGCAGCTGTGTAAAATTCTTCCACATATGTACCAAGTATGATGGTTTTAAAATCCCAATTTAAAAAGAAAAATTGCTGGAAATGTTCAACAAATGGCTAAAAATAAAACTATGTGCACTGCCATCCCACAGCGGTGTGACCAGCATTGAGTGAAGGATGCCAGGTTGTTGTACCTGTGTATGATCCTTCCACATTCCTACCAAGTATATTGACCGTTTTTGAAAAACACAGTTTAAAAACGCAAACAAGTGCTTTGAAAGTTTAGCAAAAATCGTTTTTGACGCGGCCATCCCACAGCAGTGTGAAATCGCCGAGTAAAGCTCCCGAAAAAAGCGCCGACCCAAGTGTCCTTATAAATCACTTTTCTTTATTTAAATCAGCGTTAGGCAATTATGCTATGAACAACAAAATAAAAACAGTGACAAAAAGAGAGCGGGACATAAAAGATGAGCTCCAGCTGACAAGGAACTGCACTTGGCACTGGATGAGACGTCCACGGAAAGAGGAAAAAAAAAAAAGAAAAAATATACACATTTACTCCAAAAAGAAAAGAAATGGAAGCACCTCCAGTATTCATCGCGTCGGCCTGCTGGGAGACAACTTCAATCTCTCAAGTTTGGGTGCCCGCCGTTTTTTCCAATCAAAACTGCCCTTCTGTAACTGGCCGCATTAGGAGGAAATATACAAGACATCATGAGGCGGGACAAAACACCCCCCACACTGGAAAGTACCATCACACATACCCATATCAAGCTTCGGCGGGGCGTCATTTTCTTCTACTTCATTTTTTTTTTTTTATAATCGCCCCTTTAAGGAATTAAGTCTTCATAAAAACACGGAGCAACTTCTGTTACCACGATACACTCCATTTGCAATGGTAGTAGTGCACAGCAACAAAACGGAAATCAAATATGCAAAACAAAAATGAAAATCCCTCTCCCGGAAAAGAAAAGCGGCTTATAAAAAAAACACAAACCCACGTGGGGGAGAAAAAAAAAGTAAAAAAAAAGTGATTAGTTGTCGCTGACAGATGCGTGAAAGCTCGTGGCGTTTGGAGGCGGACCCTGATTGTGATCTCGAAGGCGCGTACAGGTGCGAGGGGCTTCTACACTTTGCGGCCCCCGTCCCGGGTTTTTTACGCTGATTCGTCGTTTCTTATGAACTCCGGCTGAGGCGGGAGCTGTGCAAAGATGGAAGTGTTTGTCAGGGCTGGAGAGGGAGAGGGGCGGGCGTGTGAGAGGAGGAAGGAGGAGAGATCAAAAGGTGGCGGCTTGGCGTCCTCTGATGTTTGAGGAGCGTCACAAGCCCGAAGAGAAGAAGGATAAATAGATATATTCTCTTATGGGGGGGGGGCGGGAAATGTGTGTGTGTGTTGCGCTGTGCGATCATGTAATATGTGTGTGTGTGTGTGTGTGTGGGGCGCTTTATCTGACGGTGACGCCGAGTTTTTGCAGCACGCGGACGCCCTTCTCCTGGTACTCCTCCCGGGTCAGCCAGAAGTTGTCCTTGTCCTTCATGATGTCGGCCAGCACGGCCCCGCCCAGGAACACCATGTGCTTTCGCCGGGGAGGATCCTCGATGCGGATCTTAAATTTCTACGAGAGACACAAAGGATGGGGGGGGGGGAGAATGGGACGGGACACAGGAAGTTCACATCTCGAGACGCTGGCCAGAATTGTTCCTCCACGCCCTTCTCTGCGAACAACATCGAGATGGATGCAGGAAAACATGCAAAAGTTTGCACGAGATACCAAAGTGGATATCAGTATCGGACCTGCTTGGCTTTTTTTTTTTAGCTTGCCAAGGTCCCCTTTTATGCTAAAATGACTTTGTCATGATGTTCTAACAGTGTTTTACAACATTTTTGGAACAAAGGCTACATTTTTTGTGTTGAAAAAATGCGGAGGCACACCACCAGCAGAAAACATTAAAAAACGAAACTCAGTTGACAGTAAAAAGTCTTTGCCGCAATTGTTGCATATGACTTTAAAGCATAACCAACTATCAATCATCAATCAATGTTTACTTATATAGCCCTAAATCACTAGTGTCTATGTAGCAGTATAGCTCTTGTCTCAAAGTAGGTGGACTGTCACATCACTCCCTGACTTATCTTGCTGTTTTCCTGTGTGTAGTGTTTCAATTCTTGTCTTGCGCTACTATTTTGGTGGCTTTTTCTCTTTCTTTTGTATTTTCCTGTAATTCATGTCTTCCTTTGAGCGATATTTCCCGCATCTACTTTGTTTTAACCATCGAGAATATTTCAGTTTTTATTCTTCTTTGTGGGGACATTGTTGATTGTCATGTTCGGATCTACATTGTGGACGCCGTCTTTGTTCTAGAGTAAGTCTTTACTGTCGTCCAGCATTCTGTTTTTGTTTACTTTGTAGCCAGTTCAGTTTTAGTCTCCTTGTGCATAGCCTTCCCGAAGCTTCAATGCCTTTTCTTAGGGGCACTCACCTTTTGTTTATTTTTGGTTGAAGCATTAGATACCTTTTAACCTGCACACTGCCTCCCGCTGTTTCCGACAGCGACAAAGCAATTGGCTCCCGGCTGCCACCGACTTACATGGAAGAGTATTACACGGTTACTCTGCTGAGCTCTAGACAGCACCGACACTCAACAACACGTCATTTGCAGACTATAATTACTGGTTTGCAAAAAATGTTTTTAACCCATATAGGTAATTACATACCATATTTTTCTGACTATATGTCGCAGTTTTTTTCATAGTTTGGCCAGGGGTGTGACTAATACTCCGGAGCAACTTATGTGTGAAATTATTAACACATTACCGTAAAATATCAAATAATATTATTTAGCTCATTCACGTAAGCGACTCGTCGTATAAAATTTCATGGGATTTAGCGATTAGAAGTGAGAGACTGTTTGATAAACGTACACCATGTTCTATATGTTATAGTTATTTGAATGAGTCTTAACATAATATGTTACGTTAACATACCAGGCACCTTCTCAGTTGGTAATTTATGCGTCATATAACGTACACTTATTCAGCCTGTTGTTCACTATTCTTTATTTATTTTAAATTGCCTTTCAAATGTCTATTCTTGGTGTTGGGTTTTATCAAATAAATTTCCCCCCAAAAATGCAACTTATACTCCAGTGCGACTTATACATGTTTTTTCCTTCTTTATTATGCATTTTCGGCAGGTGCGACTTATGCTCCGAAAAATACGGTAATCTCCCACGGCACACCAGACTGTATCTCACGGCGCACTAGCGTGCCGCGTCACAGTGGTTGAAAAACACTGATCTAACAGATCCTGTTTACTCTCGCTCAAACACTCGTTTTTGACAAGCGCTCCGCTTTGCCCAGAAAGATTTGCCAACTACAAGTCAGTTATAGGCGTTTGATCCCTTCGTTCAGGGGTCAGCATGCAGCGCTTCAATGCCGCCCTAGTGGCTCTCAGGAGCATTTTTAAAAAAGGATTGGAAATAGAAAAAGATGGGTGGGAAATACAAACAAATAGTTTGTTTACATGTAAAATGTTCCACTCTTTGTTTGCCTCATTTTGTCCATCAAATGTTTTGTACTGTGTATAAATGCACAAAAGTGCATTTTGTTGATGTTATTGACTTGGCATGCTAATCAGGCATATTGGTCAGTGCACGACTGCAAGCTAATCAATGCTAACATGCTATTTAGGCTAGCTGTATATACATATTGCATCAGTATGCCTCATGTGTAGCTATATTTGAGCACATTTAATATCCATTACTTGTTTCCTCTTTGTATATAATTTAGTTGTGCATGTTTGAACAATTTCCCTTGTGGATCATTAAATGTTTTGTCTAAGTCTAAGTTTCATGACACATTATCTGTGTGTAATATTGGCGGCATTTCAGATAGTTGTGTGCCATGTTGTTCCAGACCGCAGCAAACATTGCCCAGCTTGCCAAAGATTGTAATAAGTTTATAAAAAAAAAAGAAAAACTGGCGTTTCCTTCAACTTGAACACACACTTCAATACATTCAGCTGTTGAAAGCCAGTCAATTCCAGGAGTTATCTCACCTTCTGAGTAGCCTATAATGTTGTAAAAATGTGTAGAATAAATATTACCATATTTTTCGGATTATAAGTCTGAGTTTTTTTTCATAGTTTGCGACTTATAACGAATAATCTTGTTAATAATCGCGAGTTCAATACAAAGAATGCTCTAAATGCTCTTGTCATGTGTCACGCCAAGTCGTCAGATGTGTGGAAGTTCATTCATGGTTTGATACAGGAGCGTGCAGACTGACTATGGGATGTCCAAGTGCACATAGAGGCAGCCGGTGTGTGCACGATTAACATCTGCAACATCAAATGGACTAAAAGGGGAGTCAAAAAAAAAAAGAAGAAGAGGAAAGCGTCGTCCTGGGAGATGTTTGAATCGAAGTTTGAACCCAAGTGAGTGCAAGCACGGGCGCGTCACGCCTTGCAGCCATTTGTAATATTCCTTGAACATCAGCGAGTCTAAAGTCCTTCGCCTGTGAAGTCACCATAGAGGAGACTCATTGAACAGCAAAGAAACAATTGTGCAATGTCATTTTTCTTTGGCTTTTTTGTACCACTTATTACAAAGGGATCAGCCTTTAGGATAAAAAGAAGCGTTGTGATACATGTTAGCACTTGCCAGCAAAGTCAAGATAGTTTTGCTGTTAACTTCTTTTGACATTTGTTAGAAATGTTCAAATGTCACTTAACAGGTAATAAAAGGATTTGGTGACAGTTTGACAGTGAAACATATTGTTTTATATTACTTTACTTCCTGTGCAGGTAAAGATTTTCGAAATCCAATCAAAGGAGGATATGTCCAATTTTAGAGGGACATAATTTGAGCTCTAAATGCATATTGAGGTTGAGTCCTAAATGAAACGTCGATAGCATCGATACTGCTTGATGGAAGCAATGTTTGTCAGTTTTCCTCTAAAGGCCTTAGTGGCCACATGTGTGGACAGCACCTTTTAGCTCTTATTTCCAAAATTGTGAACACTACTTAATAGGGGTCTTATGCCGACATTTGGACATTTATACTGCTATCTGGTGGTGTCAGAAGGGTATAACATTCAATGGAGTTTGGAAAAATAAAAAAAGTGTAAAAACACGTTTGTAAAGTACATCATATCAAAAGATGATTTTTAGTTTTTATTCTAATTAGGGTCCAATAAGCCTAAATAGCAAAGAGGAATAAAAAAAAAAAAGCATGGAAACAATACACTTGGGCCTTAAGAGGTTAAGTTTATTCCCTATGGCTGAGCGATACACGTTAGGAAATACTTCGAGGTTACATGTGCGGTGCTCTTGGGGGTTTAGAGCAGTGTTTCTTCGCCATGTTGGGCCACAAAAATACATGTTTCCCAGCTGTGATCAGTGAGGGTACTCAGTTGTAATACACCTTTCCACCACTTGTGGCAGTAATGACAATCTCAAACAGACACGCGAAGTCTGGAGATAGAGACATAAGGAAAGTTGAAGCGCAAAAATGACTAAAATGGTGAAACTGTATTTTCATTTGCACTGTAGTTTTATTGGCAGTTTTTTTAAATAAACATATCCTTTAATATTATTATTATATTTGTTAGTTTTTATTTAATTTTAGCACTTCTTAATTGTATGTACAATGCACAAGTTAAAGTTAAAGTACCAATGATTGTCAAACACACAGTAGGTGTGGCAAAATTATTCTCTGCATTTGACCCATCACCCTTGATCACCCCCTGGGAGGTGAGGGGCCAGTGGGTAGAAGTGGTGGCCGCATCCGGGAATAATTTTGGGTGATTTAACCCCCAATTCCAATCATTGATGCTGAGTGCCAAGCAGGGAGTTAAATGGGTCCCATTTATATAGTCTTTCGTATGACTCATGAACTCACAACCTATCGATCTCAAGGCGGAAACTCAAACCCAGGCCTCGGCAATTATTTTGATTCGGGGGCCATATTTAGAGAAAAAAATGTGTCTGGGGGGCCGGTACATCTATTTTTGGAACACTAATACAAAACCTCACAATAATGTCTGATTGAATGCTGAAAACATGACAAAACGCCTTAAAAAACGTAATAACATTTTTCATATTTCTATGAACGATCAAACACTGAATATTGACAAAATATAAACGTCACACCCCCGTTCGATTGACATATTTTAATTTCAAGTGAAACGCAACAAAAATGCAACAAATGCAAAGGGTATAAAATAAATCCACCTACAATCTGATACATCACTAAGCTTTAGAACTTTGTTGTGAAAAATCTCCTTCCGCGTCTGTGGAAACGCTTCCCACCCACACTGTTTGGTGCCTCGTCTGAGCTGCTGTGACGTAGATTATTACCATAGTAACTAATTACATTAGCGTAGTAACTAATTACCGTATTTTTCGGGCTATAAATCGCAGTTTTTTTTCATAGTTTTGCCTGGGGTGCGACTTATACTCAGGAGCAACTTATGTGTGAAATTATTAACACATTACCATAAAATATCAAATAATATTATCTAGCTCATTCACGTAAGAGACTAGACGTATAAGATTTCATCGGATTTAGAAATTAGGAGTGACAGATTGTTTGGTAAACGTATAGCATGTTCTACATGTTATAGTTATTTGAATGACTCATTCATTATTTATTTTAGATTGCCTTTCAAATGTCTATTCTTGGTGTTGGGTTTTATCGAATACATTTCCCCCAAAAATGCGACTTACACTCCAGTGCGACTTATGTGTTTCCGCTTCTTTATTATGCATTTTTGGCAGGTGCGACTTATACTCCGGTGCGACTTATACTCCAAAAAATGCGGTGGATGCCCATAGTAACTGGTTTATCATCCATAAGCGCAGATTCCAACCATTGAAACACTTTGTATAGTTGAAGACTGACATCACTGCAAATCCTAATGGCAGCTACACTTTCCATCTTAAACATCTACAAAAATTTTTGGGGAATGTCCAGATTGAAAAGCTTAACGAGCCCAGGTCTGCTCTAACCACAAGGCCACAGCGTAGGTACTAGGCCACTGAATTTGGTATCAGCTTGAAAAAAATGATTGTGCATTCCTAGTTCATGCATCTTTTCCGTGTTTTTACTACTTATAGTCATGATCAACATATTTTGCGCACAAAATCATATCATGACCTTGGAACATTTTAAAAAGCATCAGCATTACTGGCCCTGTATTTACTTGGTATGAGTTTGATACCAAAATGCGCAGTATCACCTACCCCCGACTTTCTGACAACTGAACAAAATGTTCTTATCTCCCCTTAAACCCTTTAATGTGTCATTATATGGGAACTCAACGACGGTGTGAACCATTGGCACCACCTGGTGGCAATAAGCTGCACTGCACTAGTTTGAATTGCATGCAATGATTGTGTCTTTCTGACCAAGGTGGTTTAATGAGGGCAATAAGAAGGGTGAAAGTGATCAACTTGCTAATGAAAAAGTGTTTGGAGACCCTTTCGCGCAGGAGTAGGTTGTGTTGATATGCACAAATCTTGTTTCTCACCGAGAGCTTGTCCACGTCTCCCTTCAGCACACGCTCCAGGTACAGCTGCTTGAGCTCCCTCTCCAGTCGCGAGGGCAAACCCGGATACATGGTGGATCCTCCCGAGAGCACAATGTGTTTGTAGAACTCAGGCCTGGGGAGGAAAAGAATGGGTACCAAAAGTACTGCTGTCTCTTTTTATTTTAGCGGTCTGAACAGTTGGGGGTGGGGGTCCAGACGGCGTGGCGCTCACCTGGTGTCGATGTCGGCCGCCTGGATGGTGTTGAAGAGCAGCTCGGCCACGCCGACGCCCTCCACGTTGATGAGGTGGGGCTGGAACAGAGCCTCCGGGGCCTCGAAGCGCTCTCCGCCCACCTTGATCACACGGCCATCTGGCAGCTGGAGACGCGTGGGAGGTTGGAGATGAAAAGGAAGGGAAAAAGCGGTCAGGTTTTGAGCACATATGATAAAGCAGTGATTTTCAACCACTGTGCCGCGGCACACTAGTGTGTCGTGGGGAAGTATGCAACTTCACCTAATTGGTCCCAAAAATATTTTTTGCAAATCAATAATTAGAATAATGTGCCGTTGTCTAGTGAAGTGAAGTGAAGTGAATTATATTTATATAGCGCTTTTCTCTAGTGACTCAAAGCGCTTTACATAGTGAAAACCCAATATCTAAGTTACATTTATACCAGTGTGGGTGGCACTGGGAGCAGGTGGGTAAAGGACACAACAGCAGTGACTAGGATGGCGGAAGCGGGGATCGAACCTGGAACCCTGAAGTTGCTGGCACGGCCACATTACCAACCGAGCTATACCGCCCTATAGTGCCTGCACTGTGTAGAGCTTGGCAGGGTAATCTTGTAATACAGCATATCAGTACGTGGCAGCAGGTAGTTCATTGCTTTGTAGAAGTCGGAACACGTAGAGGGTGGTTTGTCGTGATCCCAATATGCAGAGCACAGCGGGAGACAGGGTGCAGGTAAAAAGGTATGCAACACTTAAACCAAAAATTAAAAAAAGGCAAGTCCCGCTAGGAAAAGGCACTGAAGCATAGTGCAAACAAAAGTAAAATTGAACTGGCTACAAAGTCGACAAAAACAGAATGCTGGACGACGGCAAAAACTTACAGCGTGTGGAGCAAAGATGGCGTCCACAAAGTACATCCGTACAAAACATGACAATCAACAATGTCCCCACAAAGAAGGATAGCGTACGCACAAACTTAAATAGTCTTGATTGCGAAAACAAAGCTGGTGCGGGCAATAGCACTGAAAGGAAGGCGTGAAGCTGCTACGAGAGAACACCAACAAAACAGGAAGGGTCACCAAAATAACAGCGCAAGAAAGGAACTAAAGCACTACACACAGGAAACAACAGCAAACTCAAAATAAGGCACGACAACCTGGTGGAGTTTAATTTTTTAACCTTTTCTGCTGGTGGTGTGCCTCCGGATTTTTATCAATGAAAAAAATGTGCCTTGGCTCAAAAAAGGTTGAAAAAGACTGTGATAAAGGATGGAAGGTTAAAGCACAGATAGAGCGTGTGTGTGTGTGTGTGTGTGTGTGTGTGTCCGAGTATAAAAAGGCTTCATTCAGACATAAGCGCCCAAGAGGAAGTGGAGCCCGGTTACGGCCGCAAAGTGGCTGCGCAGGAAATGATGTCACGCACTCGGTCCGAGGCCGCGCTCACATTGCCCTCCTTGTTTCGCCCCGCCGCTTACGCGAGCTCGCCGTCGCTGCCGCGAACCCAAACACACACACACACACACGGTCACAGTGAGCTCAGAGACAACAGCAGCTCGCCAAGGCGTGCAAGCCACGCAGACTGCGGGAGCTGCGTTTGGATTCTGTGGTTCCCGTCGCATGGGGGGGAGGGGGGTACTCGGAAAGAAAAGCAAGACCGCCCCCCAAGCCAGATGTTTGAACGTCAAGCAGCAGCGCTAACAAACACCATTAATTAAGTCTCCTGAAAGAGAGCCCATGTCGTCTTTACGCGGCGTTGGTGCTTTTAGGCAGAAATAGCGAAGACAGGCGGCCATTTTTCATCAAAGGGTAAACACCCCAGATCCCCGGCAGGCTACAAATATGCTGCTTGTGTAAATAACAGGCAGCACGTTAAAACACGCTTAAACACTTTAGTAACGGTGCTGTTTATTAACAGAAGCAAGAATTCTGGTTGGTAACTTTGCTCTTGCGTTTTAAACTTGCGTTTCTAATGTGGTTTCTCCCAGATTGCAAATATACTGTAAATTATATAATATTAGCAGCTACTTTTTTTCCTCCTACGCTTTGAACCCTGCAGCTTACACAACCGTGCAGCTAATAAGAGGAGTTGTTTTTGCTGACGACCAAAATGAAAATAGTTTAAACAATAAAATAAAAAAACACGCTAACACATTGATATGGTGTGTTATTGTTTATGCTATGGCGCCATCTTTTGGAGATTACCGTATTTTTGGCTGGGGGGTGCGACTTATACTCTGGAGCAACTTACCTGTGACTCTGACGTAAGCGACGTACCAACAGAATAGGAAGCGGCGCATTGTCTACCTTTGGAGTTGGCAGAATTGTTTAGAAGCGACACCGAGGAAGAAGATTTCATTGAACTTAGCGATTTTGGTAAACGTATAGCATGTTCTATATGTTGTAGTTCTTTGAATGACTCTTACCATAATATGTTACGTTAACATACCAGGTATGTTCTCAGTTGGTTATTTATGCGTCATATAACGTACACTTATTCAGCCTGTTCACTATTCTTTATTTATTTTAAATTGCCTTTCAAATGTCTATTCTTAGTGTTGGATTTTATTAAATAAATTTCTCCCCAAAATGCGACATATATATGTTTTTTTCCTTCTTTATTATGCATTTTCGGCAGGTGCGATTTATACTCCGGAGTGATTTATAATCCGAAAATACGGTATGTTAAAACTGACTTTTAACCGGAAGTAGAAGCGCCGTTCAATTTGTTTTGTATCGGTTTCGCAAATTCCCCAGTATATTCACTAAAACGTCATCGTGTAGTTACTGTTTAGCGAGGTAACTTGGGGTGACATAGCTCGGTTGGTAGAGCGGCCGGGCCAGCAACTTGAGGGTTGCTGGTTCGAATCCCGCTTCCGCCATCCTAGTCACTGCCATTGTGTCCTTGAGCAAGACACTTTACCCACCTGCCCCCAGTGCCACCCACACTAGCTTAAATGTAAAAAAAAAAAAAAAAAAATTTAGATATTGAGTTTCACTATGTAAACCGCTTTGAGTCACTAGAGAAAAAGCGCTATATAAATATAATTCACTTCACTAACTTGCGTTACGAGCAGTTACAGGACAATGACTTCTGTTATGTTTGCTCAGCTGTTTTACTGCCATGTCACAGGCGGCCTTTGGAAGCAATTAAGGTTTTAAATAAACATCTGCAGAATCTTTCTGTGTAAAACACTCATTTCGCAATGTGTATATCTGCGGCTAATATATGGGAAAAAAATAGTTTCCCCCGAAAATGTATCTGGTGCGGCTTATATACCACTGCGCTCTATAGTTCGGAAAAGCGGTGGGGGCGTGGCCAATACGACATATTTATGAAGATAAATTTAATTGGCAATGATGCATTTATTTTCTTTAAAAGGCTAAACAAATGTTTTACATATATTTCAAAACAAAATCTGTGTTATTAGTATTTTCACATGTTTTTCTTACATTGTTTTGCTCTATTTTTCAATTATTGCTGCTGAAATGTAAAAGGCTGAACTTTAATCTGCCCTCTCTGAATGTCGGAGTTTAGTTTGCCAAATTTGTTAATAGTCTTCTGAAAAAAAGAATAATTTTTTTTTCAGGATGAAGGACAACCGCAGGACACACAGACATACGATCGTTCACATTCACAATTATAGTCTCCAATGAAACTAACATTTCTATTTTTGAAATGTGAGAGGAAGCTGGCTTACCCGGAATTAACCCACACACGCAGGGGCGTTCTCCCACACAAAGGTTCAAAGACGCACACGGCATAGATTTAGACATTCTCTGTAGTAATGTCAAAATTAGGGTAGTTTTCACGGGCTTGAAAAAAAATGCAATTAATTAACATAAATACCTTTCCCTTCAACTTTCTCTTCTTACTTTTGCTGAGATCAGCTGTAGCACTTATGCTGACAGGCAATTTACATGCACGTTTTTCAAGATAAAGCATAAATCCATCCATCCATCATTTTCCGCTTATCCGAGGTCGGGTCGCGGGGGCAACAGCCTAAGCAGGGAAACCCAGACTTCCCTCTCCCCAGCCACTTCGTCTAGCTCTTCCCGGGGGATCCCGAGGTGTTCCCAGGCCAGCCGGGAGACATAGTCTTCCCAACGTGTCCTGGGTCTTCCCCGTGGCCTCCTACCGGAACATTTTTAAATCTTAGATGCTTTTAAAACTAATTATTAGAGATGTCCTATAATGGCTTGCCGATATCCGATATTGTCCAACTCTTAATTACCGATTCCGATATCAAGCGATACCGATATATACAGTCGTGGAATTAACACATTATTATGCCTAATTTTGTTGTGATGCCCCGCTGGATGCATTAAACATGGTTTTCCAAAATAAATCAACTCAAATTATTGAAAAAAAATGCCACCATGGCACTGCCATATTTATTTTTGAAGTCACAAAGTGCATTATTTTGCCTCAAAACAACAACTTGGAAATTGGGGCATGCTCTAACTAAGAGAGCATGAGGAGGTTGATGTGAGCAGGATGGAGGGGGCGGAGTTTTGGTAGGGGGAGGTGGGGGTGTATATTGTATCGTCCCGAAAGAGTTAGTGCTGCAAGGGATTCTAGGTATTCGTTCTGTTGTGTTTATGTTGTGTTACAGTGCGGATGTTCTCCCGAAATGTGTTTGTCATTCTTGTTTGGTTTGGGTTCACAGTGTGGCGCATATTTTTAACTGTGTTAAAGTTGTTTATACCGCCACCCTCAGTGTGACCTGTATGGCTGTTGATCAAGTATGCATTGCATTCGCTTAGGTGTGTGTAAAAGCACATATAGGCCTACTGAGGATGTCATAGTAGATTGTGTTGTGGTTTGTGCAGCCCTTTGAGACGCTAGTGATTTAGGGCTATATAAGTAAACATTGATTGATTGATTGATATTATGTGTCTGGGGCGGCACACTGTTTTATGGAAGATAAACGGATGTGACGACACGTTGTAGAGGAAGCTAAATGCAGTGCCTTTAAGGAACGCCCCCACTATTGTTGTTCGGGTGGAAATCAGGAGAAATTCGGGAGAATGGATGCCCCGGGAGATTTTCGGCAAGGGCACTGTAATTCGGGAATCTCCCGGGAAAATCGGGAGGGTTGGAAAGTATGCTGATGGATAGTGCCCTCCCCATTCTGTGACATAGGAGCACAATCCATCATTCATGTCACGTCGCATGGGGGCACTATCCACCAAACGGGTTTAAATAAATAAATAAATGGGTTGTACTTGTATAGCACTTTTCTAGCTTCAAGGTACTCAAAGCGCTTTGACACTACTTCCACATTTACCCATTCACACACACATTCACACACTGATGGAGGGAGCTGCCATGCAAGGCACTAACCAGCACCCATCAGGAGCAAGGGTGAAGTGTCTTGCTCAGGACACAACGGGCGTGACGAGGTTGGTACTAGGCGGGGATTGAACCAGGGACCCTCGGGTTGCGCACGGCCACTCTTCCACTGACCCACGCCGTCCCGTTTAGGCAGCAAAATCAGTGCCTTTAAGGTTTATTGGCGCTCCGCACTTCTCCCTACGTCCGTGTACACAGCGGCGTTTTAAACAGTCATACATTTTCCTTTTTGAAACAGATACCGATAAATTCCGATATTACATTACATGCGTTTGTTACGTCTCGTCTCGATTACTGTAACGTATTATTTTCGGGTCTCCCCATGTCTAGCATTAAAAGATTACAGCTGGTACAAAATGCGGCTGCTAGACTTTTGACAAGAACAAGAAAGTTTGATCATATTACGCCTGTACTGGCTCACCTGCACTGGCTTCCTGTGCACTTAAGATGTGACTTTAAGGTTTTACTACTTACGTATAAAATACTACACGGTCTAGCTCCAGCCTATCTTGCCGATTGTATTGTACCGTATGTCCCGGCAAGAAATCTGCGTTCAAAAGACTCCGGCTTATTAGTGATTCCTAGAGCCCAAAAAAAGTCTGCGGGCTATAGAGCGTTTTCCGTTCGGGCTCCAGTACTCTGGAATGCCCTCCCGGTAACAGTTCGAGATGCTACCTCAGTAGAAACATTTAAGTCTCACCTTAAAACTCATCTGTATACTCTAGCCTTTAAATAAACCTCCTTTTTAGACCAGTTGATCTGCCGCTTCTTTTCTTTCTCCTATGTCCCCCCCTCCCTTGTGGAGGGGGTCCGGTCCGATGACCATGGATGAAGTACTGGCTGTCCAGAGTCGAGACCCAGGATGGACCGCTCGTCGGGACCCAGGATGGACCGCTCGCCTGTATCGGTTGGGGACATCTCTACGCTGCTGATCCGCTTGAGATGGTTTCCTGTGGACGGGACTCTCGCTGCTGTCTTGGATCCGCTTGAACTGAACTCTCGCGGCTGTGTTGGAGCCACTATGGATTGAACTTTCACAGTATCATGTTAGACCCGCTCGACATCCATTGCTTTCGGTCCCCTAGAGAGGGGGGGTTGCCCACATCTGAGGTCCTCTCCAAGGTTTCTCATAGTCAGCATTGTCACTGGCGTCCCACTGGATGTGAATTATCCCTGCCCACTGGGTGTGAGTTTTCCTTGCCCTTTTGTGGGTTCTTCCGAGGATGTTGTAGTCGTAAAGATTTGTGCAGTCCTTTGAGACATTTGTGATTTGGGGCTATATAAATAAACATTGATTGATTGATTGATACATTTTAAAGCATTTATCGGCCGATAATATCGGCAGGCTGATATTATCGGACATCTGTACTAATTATAGTCAATAGTACCAAAATAATAGACAACAAACAGTATATCCATTCATACAATATATTTAATTTGTTTTCATGTAAAAAAATCTAAATTTTTTACGGTGTGGTGGCTTTTATTTTGCCGTGGCGGTGGGCCACAAACTAGTAGATGTAAGCGAAACCCTGGTAAAAATTGCAATATTTTTGTCTAATAAATCCAGCTCAAAATCTTAAAAGCAGCAGCAAAATGACAACATAAGAATGGGCCTGAAGTACATGTGGAGTCTGATGTCTCGACAGTCGTCTACCAACTACAGCAAGGCTTTTTAGGTTAACGTTAAAGTTAAGTTAAAGTACCAATGATTGTCACACACACACTAGGTGTGGTGAAATTAGTCCTTTTGGATTTGACTCATCCCCTTGTTGACCCCCTGGGAGGTGAGAGGAGCAGTGGGCACCAGCGGTGCCGCACCCGGGAATCATTTTTGGTGATTTAACCCCCAATTCCAACCCTTGATGCTGAGTGACAAGCAGGGAGGTAATGTGTCCCATTTTTATAGTCTTTGGTATGACTCAGCCGGGGTTTGAACTCACAACCTACCGATCTCAGGGCGGACACTCTAACCACTAGGCCGCTGAGTAGTAGTTCTTACCGTGTAGGACTCCACCAGCACGGTGGTCTCCAGCGCCAGCTTCTGTTCCTGCTCGATGTTGTAGCCCACGTAGCACAGTTTCTCCTTCATCATGCGCACTGTCTCAAAGTCTGCAGAGTGGTTGAAGGCATAGCCTCTCAGGAGCAGCAACTGCACGACACAATAATGATTGGGAAGATGATGATAACCATAGACCTTAAAAAATAAAAAATAAACTAAGTGTTTTGAGTAGACACCTTGATGAGGTAGCGGGTGATGTCCCGCCCCGCGATATCCAGGCGTCTGGTCAGGTGGGGCAGGCTAAAACCCTCGTACACTGGGCAGATGTGCGTCACACCATCGCCCGAGTCCACCACCACGCCAGTCAGAAGGCCTGTAACACCCAAAAGGCACGTTTAGCACGCTCTTACAGCACATTTCAATTCACAAGGGGTGCTCGTAATACTATTAATGAACCCTGAGCCCCCACCTTGAGCGTACAGCGTCAGCACGGCTTGAATGGCGATGTAGACTCCTGAAAACTGGTAAGTCTCAAACATCACCTGCACGTTGACCAAGAACATGAGCAAGAGAAGTTAGTTAAAAGTCCCATATTTTGCTAAAACGTACTGTGTCTCTAGAGCAAGGGTCCCCAACGTGGTGCCCGCGGGCACCAGGTCACCCGTAAGGACCAGATGAGTCGCCCGCTGGCCTGTTCTAAAAATAGCTCAAATAGCAGCACTTACCAGTGAGCTGCCTCTATTTTTTTAAATTGTATTTATTTACTAGCAAGCTGGTCTCGCTTTGCTCAACATTTTTAATTCTAAGAGAGACAAAACTCAAATAGAATTTGAAAATCCAAGAAAATATTTTAAAGACTTGGTCTTCACTTGTTTAAATAAATTCATTTTTTTATTTTGCTTCTTCTAACTTTCAGAAAGACAATTTTAGAGAAAAAATACAACCTTAAAAATGATTTTAGGATTTTTAAAACACATATACCTTTTAAATTGCTTCCTCTTCTTTCCTGAAAATTTAAATCAATGTTCAAGTTTTTTTTTTATCTTATTGTAAAGAATAGATACATTTTGATTTAATTCTTCATTTTAGTTTCTGTTTTTTCGACGAAGAATATTTGTGAAATATTTCTTCAAACTTACTATGATTAAAATTCAAAAAGATTATTCTGGCAAATCTAGAAAATCTGTAGAATCAAATTTAAATCTTATTTCAAGAGTGGATTTTAACCAATTTAAAACATGTCATCAAAATTCAAAATTTAATCTTAATCAAGAAAAATTACTAATGACGTTCCATAAATTATTATTATTATTTTTTTAATTCGAATTAGCTAGTTTTTCACTTAATTTTTTTCCGGTTAAATTTTGAATTTGAAAGAGTCGAAATTGAACATAAACTATGTTTCAAAATTTAATTTTCTTTTTTTTCGTGTTTTCTCCTCTTTTAAACTGTTCAATTAAGTGTTTTTTTAATCATTTATTCTCTACAAAAAAACCTTTCGTAAAAGGAAAAAAAATGTATGACGGAATGACGGACAGAAATACCCATATTTTATATATATAGAGATAGAGATAGAGAGAGAGAGAGAGAGAGAGAGAGAGAGAGAGAGAGAGAGAGAGACAGAGAGAGAGAGAGAGAGAGACAGAGAGAGAGAGACAGAGAGAGAGAGAGAGAGAGAGAGAGAGAGAGAGAGAGAGATTTGATTATTAAAGGTAAATTCAGCAAATTGGCTATTTCTGGCAATTTATTTAAGTGTGTATCAAACTGGTAGCCCTTCGCATTAATCAGTACCCAAGAAATAGCTCTTGGTTTCACAAAGGTTGGTGACCCCTGCTCTAAAGTCTTTTAATAAGCACCAAACATGAGAGAAAGCATCTTTATGACTTGGTTGCTACACTTTTGAGAGAAGAAACGCTGAAATGCTCGCTTTTTAAGCTATTTATGAGAAAAAACTCACGTTCCCATACATTATACTCCTCTCTGCCCTGGGAACACCCACCACCCAAAGAAACCAGGCTTTGCTACTGATCTTAAAATAAAGTTCTGCCAATTATCAGTCACCTACAGATAAAGGAGCTGCAAATTAGATTTTTTTTGGTCTTCAGCTAACATGCTAACTAAAGATGTCCGATAATGGCTTTTTTGTCGATATCCGATATTCCGATATTGTCCAACTCTTAATTACCCTTTCCAAAATCAACCGATACCGATATATACAGTTGTGGAATTAACACATTATTATGGCTAATTTTGTTGTGATGTCCCCCGCCCCCCGGATGTATAAAGGATGTAGCAAGGTTTTCCAAAATTAATCAACTGATGTTATGGAAAAAAACGGGGGGTGTATATTGTAGCGTCCCGGAAGAGTTAGTGCTGCAAGGAGTTCTGTGTATTTATTGTGTTCTGTTTATGTTGTGTTACGATGCGGATGTTCTCCCGAAATGTGTTTGTCATTCTTGTTTGGTGCGCATATATGTAACAGTGTTAAAGTTGTTTATACAGCCACCCTCAGTGTGACCTGTATGGCTGTTGACCAAGAATGCCTTGCATTCACTTGTCTGTGAAAAGCTGTAATTATTATCTGATTGGGCCGGCACGCAAAAGCAGTGCCTTTAAAGTTTATTGGTGCTCTGTACTTCTCCCTATGTCTGTGTACCACTCCGTACAGCTGCGTTTTTATTAAAAAGTCAAAAATTGTACTTTTTGAAACAGATACGGATAGTTTCCGATATTACATCTGTAAGCATTTATCGGCCGATAATATTGGTAGTCCGATATTATCAGACATCTCTAATGCTAACATAGCATGATGTCACAATGTAAGTCACATGTTAACATGCAGCTCACATAGCTATGCTAGTGTTGCTTATGCAACACTCAATGTTACGTTGCTCAATGTGACATATGGCATGTATTACGTCGGACAGGTTGCAGTGTTACCGCGTATATGTAAAAAGTAGATATATTGCCACACATACACATAGCTCATTAGCATTAAAGCTACAGACACACAAAATTGTGTGTTTCTAGTAGGGCTTGAGCCTACTATGCCCTCTTCGAAGCAGCCTCGATCCCTCAAACGTTCTTCGTCTGGGTTAAGTGAGTGAGGTGCAGGTGTCTGCTGAAACACCAGGGGACTGTGTGTGTTTTCTGTAGAAACCATGACACCCGGACTATTTATTAGCTTGTTTGCTTCCTTCGTCAAGAAGGAATGGCGATTAAAGAGTGTTATTGCACCTGGAAGTAAAGGACGTGTTACAACAATCACTTCAACTGCAAATGTTGATGCGAAATCCGAGAGGTTGGTACCTGGGTATCAGCGGTACCGTTGTTCGATACTTTTATGTGTTAATACATTTTTTGATAACATTTTAATGTTGTTATTCTGACATTTAAAAATAAGCTGATTATAACTGTGCTGTCCAGTTATTATATCTTGTTTTCTTATTACCGTACATATAAGTCTTATTTGCAATAAAGTTGCACTTCCGAGACATTGGGTAGCAATACTGTATAGGCTATCTATGGTATGTTGTCTAACCAGAAAGTAGCTTTTTGCATGAAGCTGAATACGTTACGTTGTGCCTTGCAAAGTGTTTATACTGCAAACATTGTGCTTATTAAAAAACAGTTGTTTGATTGTAAAAATTCATCTTAGTTGTAGTTTTCATCACCAAATCTGGAGGTTTTGAAATTGCCATTTAAAATGACTAAAGCTAATAGTAGTGTGTCTATAGCAAAAGCAATTTAAATTAGCATAGAGCTAGCTCCCTTTCAGTTTGAACGTTTTCTACCAAGCATACTTGATTTGTTGGTGTTGAAAACTGCAACGTTACTTAGAGGGAGTGGGGTTAAGTCCGTTCTGAGTGCTGCTTGAGTGATTGTTTACGTGAGTCGGTGTTTACTTTGCAACAGGACGTGACGTGCAACAAAAGTATCAAAATATGTAACTGTTTGATTTGATGTGAATCCATACTCAGTATTACTGAGGGAGTGCCTATAAAATTACCAAATTTGGTGCCCATTCCAAGTTGCACACCCTATGTACGAGCTGCATATAAACAGGAAATAATGTAGTATACTTGAGACATGAGGATGCACCTTTTTTGGGAGGCGCTCGCCACACTGGCACATCGACGCAGACTTTACTAATAGCACTTTTAAACTCTCTAATTTCCAGCATCGAGGATTTCTGAGGCAGCCGTACCACTTTTTTCACTTGTGACCTTTAAACAACAAACAAGTTCATTCGGAGTAGTGCCCACCTCTATGATTTTCTCCCGGTTTTTAGTAGGATTCATTGGAGGCTCGGTAAGCAGGATCTTGCAGCTGCGGGAGTCGATGTTGAGCTTCTCCGGACCGAAGGTGTAGTCCCACAGGTGCTTCATGTCGTCCCAGTTCCTCACGATGCCGTTCTCCATGGGGTAGTTGACCTCCAGCATGGAGCGCAGCTCGCTGGCCTCGTCGCCCACCATCAGGTCCTGCACAATCCATGACGTTGAGACACATCGTTTGCACAGTAAATTCCGGACTATAAGCCGCTACTTTTTTCCTATAGTTGGAACCCTGTGGTTAATAAAACGGTGCGGCTAATTTATGGATTTTTATTCGCTGACGGCCATAATGCAAAAAATGCTCATAAAACACATGCAAATACATTGAAAGGGTGTTTTATCGCTTGTGCTGTGGCACCATCTTTTGGACGAGTTTGTTTACTTCCGGTGTCGCTGGGTAAATTGCCAGTGTTTCCTGCCGTTCAAAGCTTTGAAACAGAAGTAAAAGTGCCTTTCTGTCTTAAAATCGTTCGTAGCGTTTCTACTCGCATGAAATCTTCATTCATCACTCCAAGTGTCTGTAGGAGTGTTTTCATGCATATTTTGTACGCGTTATCATGATGTAATAAAATTAGTGTTATTAGCATGAGCTAATATTTCGAATGCAATACATCCGACACTGATTGTTATTTATTACTCCGGTACTCTTGTCTTGTTCTTTATATTGTACAGTATCTTGTATTTTGTATAGTGTTTTGTATATTGTACAGGATTGCTTATTATTTTCATTGGATAGTCGTCTGTTTATTACATTTCTTAGTTTTATCTTTATTACCTCTCGTGTAATTTATTTTTGTCCCGACTACCACACCTTAACCTTTTAAGGCCCAAGCTGTTTGTCTACATGATTTTCTTCATTCCTCTTTGCTATTTGGGCTTATTGGACCCTAATTAGAATAGAAACTAAAAATAATCTTTTCATATGATGTACTGAGTCCACAAGTAACAAACGTGTACTTCATGTGTAGTGTCATGCAAATTTTTATTTTTACACTTTTTTTCTTCCAAATTCCATTATATGTTATACTCTTCTGACACCACCAGATAGCAGTATAAGTGTCCATATGTCGGCATAAGACCCCAATTCAGTAGTGTACACAATTTTGGAAATAAGAGCTAAAAGGTGCTGTTCAAGCTTGTGGCCACTAAGGCCTTTAGAGGTTAAGTTGGAGTCCTTAATCTCGTTATATGCAAATATAATGACAAGGCAGTCCATTCTATTCTATTGTATATTAACTTACAATGACATTCTTTTTGTATTGTTTCAGTTTCATGAATTCCCCAAAAGGCCACCGCGGAGTGATTGAGTCTGTTCACCTGATTGAGGAGCTAGCTTACGCAGTCCATGACCGTAACTTCTGTTTTGTTTGCTCAGCCGTTTTACTGCCGTGTTACAGACACGGTTTGTATACAATTAAGGTATGTAATAAAAATATTTTATAAATTTCTTTAGTTTCCAATAAATCCTTTATACATCGCGGCTTATAATCCGGTGCGGCTTATTTTTTTCTTCTAAAATTTTGCGCCTTATATTCCCGTGCACTCTATAGTCTGGAAAATACGGCAATCCAAACTTGTTTTTAGAGCAACCAGGGACTATGTTTGACTACTACACCGTGAACTAACCCTTCAAACCGTGTTACCCAGCATGCACCACACCTCTGCATGCACCCGTCTACCCCAACCCTCCCCCTTCAGGTTACACTGGCGCTTTAAGTGCCATCACTGCGCTGTGTGCTATGTAAACTTTAGCACTCGGCACGGTCTCAACATTCCTTTAGGAGACATCAAAAAGCCCACAAGACGGGTCGGCGGTTATTTTATGGCTTCATCCTGTGCGCTTTTGGCATCAATGGGCTGTCCATGTGGTCTGAATAAGCAAAAACCAAAAAGGTAAAAAGAAAAAAAAAAGTGGAGTGGGGGACATCTGGACGTTGGACTGGAGACATCTGTTCTTAGGTCCACCTCTTTTAAAGATAAAAGATTAATATTTACACATTTACATCATCAAGCAAATATAGGAACACCCGTCACTTATGTAGTAGTACGTTACTATGCATGTTGTATATTGGGACAATATTAATGTTGACAAAATTAACTGTTTGCTGTTAGAAATTATGTTTATGGGTGTTGGAGCAATGGCGTGCACTACATGGCTGCGACCAGTATAGGCGCTGGTGCAAATGACAAAAACATGGTTTCAGCTCCAGCCATGCAGCATTGTCCTGTTCAAACCAGTGTTAATTAGCACAGGAAACAGGAATTCAGTAGACTTAGACTACCATTTAAAAGCCTACTGAAATGAGATTTTCTTATTCAAACGGGGATAGCAGGTCCATTCTATGTGTCATACTTGATCATTTCGCGATATTGCCATATTTTTGCTGAAAGGATTTAGTAGAGAACATCGACGATAAAGTTCGCAACTTTTGGTCGCTAACAGAAAAGCCCTGCCTTTACCGGAAGTCCCAGACGATGACATCACCCGTTGATGGCCCCTCACATCCTCACATTGTTTTTAATGGGAGCCTCCAACAAAAAGAGCTATTCGGACCGAGAAAACAACAATTCCCCCATTAATTTGAGCAAGGATGAAAGATTCGTGTTTGAGGATATTGGTAACAACGGACTAGAAAAAAAAAGAAAAAAAAAGTTAAAATGAAAAACGCGACATTTACTAGGATAATTCTGGGAAATCCCTTATCTTTCTATTGTGTTGTTAGTATTTTAGTGAGTTTAATAGTACCTGATAGTTGGAGGTGTGTTTCTCAGGGAAGTCGACGGCAGCTTTATGGACGGCGCAAGCTCAGCTGATCTCCGGTAAGAAGTGACTTTTTACCACAATTTTCTCACCGAAACCTGCTGGTTGACAGCGGTCAAGCGAACATGGATCCCGAGATCCATGTTCGCTTGACCGCTCTGATACATAGTAAAGTTTCACCTCCGGGAATTTTAAACAAGGAATCACCGTGTGTTTGTGTGGCTAAAGCTTCCAAACTCCATCTTCCTACTTTGACTTCTCCAATATTAATTGAACAAATTGCAAAAGATTCAGCGACCCAGATCTCAAAAATACTGTGTAATTATGCGGTTAAAGCAGACAACTTTTAGGTGTGTATGTGGGTGCAGCGCTCATATTTCCTAACAGTCCGTGATGTCACGCATACACGTCATCATTACGCAACGTTTTCAAGAAGAAACTCACGGGAAATTTAAAATTGCAATTTAGTAAACTAAAAAGGCCGTATTGGCATGTGTTGCAATGTTAATATTTCATCATTGATATATAAACTATCAGACTGCGTGGTGGGTAGTAGTGGGTTTCAGTAGGCCTTTAATTACAACGGGAACATTTTTATGTAATTTTATTGGCAGTCAAAACATCTATCCCTAGTTGATACCTTTGCCGGTTATTCAAAATGTATTACAAAAAAAATGTTACAGGGGTTTTTTGGCATTAGACTACGTCCTAGTATTAGTCAAAAACACATACTTAAGTAAATATTTGGCTTTGATTATACATTTTCCAAGCATAAAAATGGTCATTTCACCTTCAATGATCAGATCTTAACTACTGTATTGCACAGCAGATCCTCATTAAAAAGCTGCACTATTATCACACGTTAGTTTTCTAAGAACTGTCTGTGTCTAAATTACCGTACAGTACCTCTTTTATGTATTACAGTATATGTCTTTTATGTATTACAGTATGTCTTATGTATTACAGTGTATGTCTTTATGTATTACAGTGTCTGTCTTTTATGTATTACAGTATGTTTTATGTATTACAGTGTATGTCTTTTATGTATTACAGTATGTTTTATGTATTACAGTGTATGTCTTTTATGTATTACAGTATAGGTCTTTTAAACCATGTCTACTATAACTGGAACCGGTAAAAAGAGTGTATAGGTGACTATAAGGATGTTGTTTCATGTCTAAAAGCTTCTATTTTTGAATGAAAATAACATTTACAGCTGTCCTTAACAGAGGTACTGAATGGATAGTCACGAAATTGCTGTTTGATTAGACTTTTTTTTCATATTTTCCCCTGAAAATTTTCCATAAATCACGTGGTACTTTACCTTATCAGTGGTGGTTTAACTTTATAAATGTCTTTAAATACACATCAGCACTGAGCCAACTCACTTTAGTGTACTTATGAAATAACAGTGACATGGTCAGTCTACTCACTGTACCTTGCAGGTTAAAATATAAGTAATACAATAAATAATTAGCAATTAAATAAATAGAAAGTACTGCTGTAATTGCCAGCTAGCAATTAGAGCGCCGCTTGTCAGCTACCGATTTGGGCGCCGGTTGTCAGCTAGCGATCAGGTGGCCGGTTGTCCGCTAGCAACTAGGGCACCAGTTGTCAGCTAGCGATTAGGGCGCCAGTTTCCAGCTAGTGATTACCATGCTAGTTTCTAGTTAGCTATTAACGACACTAGACTGTATTATTTGAATATCTTACACATGCATAACAACAAGGTACCTTAAGACTCGGGCCAGTTTCACATTCAAACACAATCGGCTGGTGCCAAAACCCCAAATATTTAGACTACATCTGCTAGACTGGATCTGACCAATCCAAGTCTATAAGCATGAACTCATGAAGCCTACTCGGATGAGAGGCGAAGGGTCTTCTAATACAAACCAAGACCAGTCTAGTTGTGATCGACTGAATGACCTGAGGTTTCATACAAGGTTTCTAAGTGCTCCATCTCTCCATCAATTTGGAAGTCCTTGGCTTGGACTCCTGTTTCAAAATGTCGTAAACCATATTTTTCACTATGGAAATATTTGATTTATTAAAAAAGAATTCCTACTTTTCGAGAATTCACTTATCCCTGTAATGTCTGGAACTCATTACCAACGATAAATGAGAGACAGCTGTATAATACCTTAATGCGTAGAAATAAAACAAGCCAAAATGGTAGAAATAAATAATTATTTTTATTGGGTTTATAGATTTAAATGTGCTTTTAGACTTCATAATATTAAAACATCAGAGACACGTTGCCTTGGTATATAACAGACAGCATTTATTTATTTATTTTTAATCAAAAAGGAAATCCTTCCCCTGATTACATGAAATAGTTTTTAAAATGAACATCTTTTGAGATGACAGTTTAAATGTGCCTAATAACATGTTCTAGTGAAACGCTCCAAAATGATGTTTCCTTTGTGTTTGGGCTATAGGAAAGTGTACTTCCATGCTTTTGAGCAGACAGCAAGACGTGTCGACCTTTAAGTTATGGAGAATATCAAAGATGAAATCCATGCGCTGCATCAAACACTTTAATGTTTTAAAAGCAATAATTTTTTTTTTATTTTGGCAAGCTCTTTTAAAAAAAGCAAATGTCCAGTGGTTGTCCTGTATAGACGGAATTGTGAATGATTAACGACAAAGACATAATGTACCATAACATCCGCCTGGCGCTCACTTCTTGATATTTTTTGGAAGCTGCGTGATGTAGGCTATAAATTCCAAACAATATTTTAAGCTGGCTGGGATCATTCCATGGAGGAAGTGCGTTAGTGCCGCTTGCTGTGTTTTCTGCACACTTCAAAGCAAACAACAATGGATTTTTTTTTTTTTTTGACATGTGAGCAAAACTATTACAAACAAAAAAAACACACAAACAACAGCAAAGAACGGCGTTGAAATCCAAACAAGCCGCCATGGCAGGCAAGAAGAGAAAGCACACGCCATCCTGAACTTACTTACCATCTTGTGGGAATTCTACTTCAGCGTGGAATAAAACAGAGAGAGGGGAAGGCGTACAAGTCGACATGAACGCGGTAGCGGGAAGGAAAAGCAGGACAGCTGACAAATACTACAAAAATGGATGTAGAGCCATATACTACTATCTTGGCGTAGTCAATGTACGTGTTGTATTGCAGTATCGATCATAAATTGACATAGTTAAGTACCTGGCAACACAAGTCAGTAGTAAGATAATGGGGTTTTTCCTACAATCCAGCTTGGTGGTGGTGGCGTGCGTTATATTAGGGCTGCACGATTAATCGACATAGAGGGTTAAATTAGTGCGATAAAAAAACGCAATAGGCTGAGGTTGTTGCTTTGTCCGTCTTTTGATGGACAGACATGTTCGCCAATCACTTTTGTTGAGCCTCTGGTTTTTTCGTCTCTCGCTTCCATTTTTTTGTCTACTTTATACCTACATTATCCTTTCCATCCTTTGTAACTGAGCTACTGGGTGGAACAATTTCCCTTGTGGATCAATAAACTTTGTCCAAGTCTAAGATAGGAAAAGGTCTCACTATGAGCGCCTGAGCTCATTTATTTAACGGTAGAATTAAGTGAACGCAGTGAGCCCTCTTTTCAGGTCCTACACAATCAGGAAGCACAGACAGACAGCCTCGCGACTCGCTGGTGAGAAGTGCTGCACAGCCCAAAAAAAAAGAGGAAAAAAAATATGACGACAAAGCCAAGATGTCCCGTTGTGGGAATATTGCAGTTTCGAATTGGCAATATGAGCCCATCAGCACGGATGAACGAGCGAGAATGTCGTGATCCAGTGATTAGGTCTTCAAAGTGGAAACATTTTTTTCAATATTTACTTAAGTTAAACTTTTGCTTAGAGAAATGAGACCATTTTATTTTTTGTTTGTTTATTTAAGATAAGTTATTTAACTTCAAATAACTGTACATTGATAAACTATTCTACAGTAATGAGAAATAAAAGGTTATATTTTAAATGTTTACTCGCAGTATTATTATTATTATATCTTATAATTACATTACATTATAAACACAAGGGCTGTGAGTGTTGTGGCACCAAACAATTTGATTCAATAATTGGGGGTGACGATTCCATTCTGAATCAGTTCTCAGTTCAAAATCAATACTTTAATAAAATTGGGTGCCAGTTCTATGACTAACTACATTCCTCCATAAAATAGACAAACAACTATGATAAATGTTTATGTTACTTAAAATAAAACGGGTTTTCTTTAACAAAATTCTACCCAAACATTTAATAAAGTCAAGGCAACAAAAGACGTATGCAACACTTATTTACTAAAGTAAATCAGTACAGCAGATATGATCATCTACATCAATTATATGATTTGCCTGACTGGCGGGAAAGGATTGATTAAAAAAATAAATATAAAAATTACATTGCTTTTTTTTAATCATTTCTAAATCGCTGAAGAATCTTTACAAATAAGAATCGCGATTAATTCAAATATAAATTTTTTGTACACCCCCAATAAACACTGAATAGTTTTCATCAGTTATTCCTTCAGTCTAAGAGCATGATGTAGACTTGCGTCTGACTGCATAAAGCCAAATAGTTTTAAGGTAAATATTTTCATATTGTTCTGTGTGACATTTTGAGACAAGAATATGTAGATTGACAGTCTAAAAGTAACATGTCTACCTTCACTTGTTATTTTTGCAGTTTTTTGCATTTATGTGTGTAAAATATAAAAATCGCATATCCAACCCCAATTTAAGAAGAAAAATCGCAATTAGGTTTTTTCTCAAAATCGTGCCGCCCGAGCGTGCGTCAATTAGTAACTTAATTTTCAGTACAGTAAATGTATACTACTAGAAGCCTGACACTAGGGCTGGACAATTAATCAATTATCAATCTTGATTTAAATTTCGGCTTCTAAGTAATAAAATTATTGTATTCGGAAAAAACGATTAATGGCAAATTCCTGAGCTCGTAGCGGTGAAACGGATGAGGAGCGTATGAGTAAAAAATAAAAAAATAAAAGTCTACTAGAAGTTTGGGAACTCACAATTGTTGCGACTTTCTATTTGACACCGCATTAGTTAGCTTAATCAAAAATCACTAAACTCAACAAAAAAAATTATGCCATGTGATTTCCGTGTTCACGTAACCGCGAGATTTGTCGTTAGGGAAACTGACATAAATGTGAGTGAAATGTTGAAGTTGTAAGAAGAATGAACATTTGTTTGTGAAAATAATAATTTATCCCTGTCCTGGACTAAACAATGTGGAGACGACCACTTGAAACAGCGATTAAATTACGAAGCTAATGCTTGCATGAACAATCCATGCACCCACAACACATCTCATCTGCCTGTGTTGTTGTGAACGACATCATCCATGTAAGATCAATGTACAAACGGGATAGCAGCCGCAAGTTCAGAGGCTCGCCTCTTTGTTAATTTTCTTCATAAAACAGCCTTAAGTCGCCTCCACACTGTCAAGCTCAGAACAGCAGCACGCTTTCCTCCTTCACAATAACAGCGCAGTGCGCAATATCCCCTGACTGCGCAAACAAAACTAAGGTTTCAAAAAAGCACCTGACCAGAAGCACAATTGATTTAAAGCACTTATTGATACATTTACAAAAATACGCTTTGACTTAAAGTACTGGTCAAAATGTATTTCACCAATAAATGTGAGGATTATTCCATTGAAATCAACATTTTATTTCATTGTATATTTGACACAAAAAGCACACTATTGTGGTAAAATAAGTGTAAAGAGCAAAAAAAAAAAAAAAATTTTGTTTTTAATATTGCTACTGTTATTTTTTTTAATTCTTACTATAATATTTTTTATTTGTTTACTCTTAACTTATTCATATCCATTTGTACTTTTAAAAATTATATTTAAAGTTGAGTTTTGGAAATACAAAACTCATTTTTCCAATTAATTAATAATCGTGGTATTAATCGCCATTTCAATATCAATCAATTTAATCGTGATTGTTAGTTTTGCCCTACTGAACAGTGAAGTACATTTACATCACTTCCTTCTTGACTGCACTTAAATGTAGAATATATGTATGATATATTTACATTATTCACATGAGAATAATGCTGTATAGTATTGATTGTCTATTGTGAACAAACTCTGGTGCTGAATTCCCCCCAGGGATCAATAAAGTGCTATTCTATTCTTTTCTTATATGGTTTTGACAGGATGGAACAAAATTCTGGCTGAAATATTGCAGTTGTTGTAAGAGAGTGAATCAATCAAGCCCTTTTTCTTTGCATCTTACATAAACGTGAATAAAAGAGACGTCCTTTTGTACCTTGATCTCAATGTTTCCCACTTTGGCCGTGGAGCGGATGATGGGCCTGCCGACCAGGGCGGGAAAGATGTGCTCTGGGAAGTTGGAGCCCGCATAGCCGCATTTGACAAACTGCAAGTACACAGAGACAGGAAGTGATGATGAGGATGTTTAACGTACAGCAGAACCCACACACATGCGGTACACAACGTAAATGCAAATAGTTGACCATATCAGCAGGTCGCTAACTTATTTTTTTACACAGTAATGAATAATAAAGCATGACTAGAAAGTTGCATGTGCATTTACAGTGGGGCAGAAAAGTATTTAGTCAGCCACCGATTGTGCAAGTTATCCCACTTAAAATGATGACAGAGGTCTGTAATTTTCATCATAGGTACACTTCAACTGTGAGAGACAGAATGTGGAAAAAAAATCCAGGAATTCACATTGTAGGCATTTTTAAATAATTTATTTCTAAATCATGGTGGAAAATAAGTATTTGGTCAATCATTCAAAGCTCTCACTGAAGGAAGGAGGTTTTGGCTCAAAATCTCACCATACATGGCCCCATTCATTCTTTCCTTAACACGGATCAATCGTCCTGTCCCCTTAGCAGAAAAACAGCCCCAAAGCATAATGTTTCCACCCCCATGCTTCACAGTAGGTGTGGTGTTCTTGGGATACAACTCAGTATTCTTCTTCCTCCAAACACGACGAGTTAAGTTTATACCTAAATGGATACATGGATGATACAGCAGAGGATTGGGAGTATGTCATGTGGTCAGATGAAACCAAAACAGAACTTTTTGGTATAAACTCAACTTGTCATGTTTGGAGGAAGAAGAATACTGAGTTGCATCCAAAGAACACCAAACCTACTGTGAAGCATGGGGGTGGAAACATCATGTTTTGGGGCTGTTTTTCTGCTAAGGGGACAAGACGATTTATCCGTGTTAAAGAAAGAATGAATGGGGCCATGTATCGTGAGATTTTGAGCCAAAACCTCCTTTCATCAGTGAGAGCTTTGAATGGTTGACCAAATACTTATTTTCCACCATCATTTACAAATAAATTCTTTAAAATTTCTACAATGTGAATTCCTGGATTTTCTTTTCACATTCTGTCTCTCACAGTTGAAGTGTACCTATGATGTAAATTACAGACGTCTGTCATCATTTTAAGTGGGAGAACTTGCACAATCGGTGGCTGACTAAATACTTTTTTGCCCCACTATATTTGTCATTACGGTAGAAGTTTGACCCTCGGAAAGATCATTTCACTTTTTTATGAGAAATTGGACGACAAAGCTAAAAAAAAATTACATTTATTTATACGCACAGTATAAAGAGTACAAGAGGTGTAACATTGTAAAAAACAACGACAACATGGAGACAAGAAATTAGTAATGAGAAATACGCAATAAGAAATAAGTGCAGGTGAGAAAAGAAACCCAAAAAGGCTTATGCAAGATTCTCACCTAAGGCAGTAAATTAACAAACACAGTCAAACATAGTATATAGAGAAAATAAGATGACAAGTAGTAATCTTTGTGTGGATTGAGTCTAGGTGAGTGTTTGTATGTGTGTGAGGAAGTATAGAGTTACATTACAAGGTAGGTACAAATAGAGAATGTTGATTCATCAGGCTGGCCCTTAATCTATGTTTAAAGTTAGTGAGTGAGATAGGCTCTAGCACCCTCCGTGACCCCAAAAGGGACAACCGGTAGAAATGGATGGATGGAGTGAAGATGAGGAGTTTGCAATGCATAGGTGACTATTCCAGAGTAAAGGACCTCTGTGTTTGATGGAAAACTGGCCAAAGATAGGACAAAGATGATCAGTTAGTCTAGTACAGTGGTCTGCAACCTGTGGCTCTAGAGCCGCATGTGTCTCTTTAGCGCCGCATTAGTGGCTCCCTGGAGCTTTTTAAAAATGTAGGAAAATAAAAAAAGATGGGAAAAAATATATATTTTGGTTTTGATAGGGTTTTTCTCTGTGAGGACAAACATGACACAAACTATTTATATTAAACATGCTTTTCTGATGGGAGTATTTGGCAAGTGCCATTTTGTCCTACTAATTTTGGCACTTCTTGAACTCACCGGAGTTTGTTTACATGTATAACCTTCTCCACCGATGCCAGTGAAATATGTTTTACGCAACTATGTCTTTGTTTCATTTTGTCCACCAAATGATTTATGCTGTGTGTGAATGCACAAAGTTGAGCTTTGTTGCTTTATTGACTTGTGTGGAATGCTTATCAGGCATATGTGGTCAGTGCATGACTGCAAGCTAATCAGCGCTAACATGCTATTTAGGCTAGCTTTATGTACATATTGCATCATTATGCCTCACTTGTTTTGATATTTAAGCTCATTTAATTTCCTCTGTGTATTTAATTTATATCTGCATTTCTAGTGACATATTACTTATGTATACCTATATGTAATATTGCCTTCATTTCCGCTTGCATAGATTGTTATAAATCCATTCGAAGAAGACAGCCCGCCATTTTTTTTTTAACTTGGACCTTTGGCCATTCTAAACCAGTAATATCTAAACGTTCTGTCACCCTCTGAGAAGCCTCTGTTTTACAAATTTTTCCAATGTTGTAAAAATGGGTAGATAAATGATAAATGGGTTGTACTTGTGTAGCACTTTTCTACCTACAAGGTACTCAAAGTGCTTTGACACTATTTCCACATTTACCCATTCACACACTGATGGAGGGAGCTGCCATGCAAGGAGTTAACCAGCACCCATCAGGAGCAAGGGTGAAGTGTCTTGCTCAGGACACAACGGACGTGGCGAGGTTGGTACTAGGTGGGGATTGAACCAGGGACCCTCGGGTTGCGCATGGCCACTCTCCCACTGGGGTCCATAAATATTATATTTCAACATTTCTCTCAACAAAGATTTGTGTCAGCCTACAACACAATCATTGTGATAGTAGGCTAATATAGACATACTCCTGTCATGTGTTGCATTCATTACAACACTTATATACGGCTTTTAATTTTTTGCACCTCCGGACAGATTTTGTTGTTGTTGCATTTTTGGTCCAATATGGCTCTTTCAACATTTTTGGTTGCAGACCCTTGGTCTAGTATTATGATGATAAACTTGCGAATTGGTCTTAAAATAATCTTTGAAAGGTGTCGGAAGCGTATTAGGGCGGCAAGTACATTTATAGATAAAAGAAGCGGACTGAACTGAATTGATATCATAAATAGATAGTACATTTAGTTTCCTAAACAGAGGAGCAGATGGCGCCATATACAGGAGGTAGCTATTCCTACAAATGTATTTTGCATAATGAATAATTTGTGTACATTTGATGGATATGTACTAGCCCAGACAATATTGCAATAGATAACATATGGATAAATGAAACTGTAATAAAGAGTTAAGAGGTTAAGATAGCTATATAATGACTTTTATGAAAAGGAGTAAGCATGAAACTATTCTCAGTGTTTTGTGCATCAGCTTGCTGAGCCAACATCCTGTTTCAAGAGAGGAAGTCGGTCTTCTGCGGACAAAAAAAAAAAAAAGTGTACGTGCAATGACATTCTTGCACAGACCTGCAATGTATGTGACTTACTATGATGTTAAAAAGCAAGTAACAACAAACAAAAGTAGCATCATAATGCAGTGTTTTTTTAACCAGTGTGCCGTGAGATACAGTCTGGTGTGCCGTGGGAGATTATGTAGTTTCACCCATTTGGATTAAAAATATTTTTTGCAAACCAGTGGTAGGCATCGTGCAGGTAAAAAAAGTGTCCAATGCTTAAACCAAATATAAATAAAAAGGGAATACCCCTAAAAAAAGGGATTGAAGCTTAGGGAAGGCTATGCACCTACTCAGGGGTCCTATGCACCTACTCAGGGGTCTAGTGCAGTGGTTCTCAACCTTTTTTCAGTGATGTACCCCCTGTGAACATTTTTTTAATTCAAGTACCCCCTAATCAGAGCAAAGCATTTTTGGTTGAAAACAAGAGATAAAGAAGTAAAATACAGCACTATGTCATCAGTTTCTGATTTATTAAATTACACAAAAGTGCAAAATATTGCTCATTTGCAGTGGTCTTTCTTGAACTATTTGGGAAAAAAAGATAACAATAACTAAAAATCAGTTTGTGATTTATTAAATTGCATAAAAGTGCAAAATATTGCTCATTTGCAGTGGTCTTTCTTGAACTATTTGGAAAAAAAGATATGAAAATAAAAACTTGTTGAAAAATAAACAAGTGATTCAATTATAAATAAAGATTTCTATACACAGAAGTAATCATCAACTTAAAGTGCCCTCTTTGGGGATTGTAATAGAGATCCATCTGGATTCATGAACTTAATTCTAAACATTTCTTCACAAAAAAATAAATCTTTAACATCAATATTTATGGAACATGTCCACAAAAAATCTCGCTGTCAACACTGAATATTGCATTGTTGCATTTCTTTTCACAGTTTAAGAACTTACATTCATATTTTGTTGAAGTATTATTCAATAAATATATTTATAAAGGATTTTTGAATTGTTGCTATTTCTAGAATAATGAAAAAAAAATCTCACGTACCCCCAGGGGTACGTGTACCCCCATTTGAGAACCACTGGTCTAGTGGTCAGAGTGTCCGCCCTGAGATCGGTAAGTAGTGAGTTCAAACCCTGGCCGAGTCATACCAAAGACTATAAAAATGGGGACCATTACCTCCCTGCTTGGCACTCAGCATCAAGGGTTGAAATTGGCGGTTACATCACCAAAAATGATTCCCGGGCACGGCACCGCTGCTGCCCACTGCTCCCCTCACCTCCCAGGGGGTGAACAAGGGGATGGGTCAAATGCAGAGGGCAAATTTCACCACACCTAGTGTGTGTGTGTGTGTGTGTGTGTGTGTGTGTGTGTGTGTGTGTGTGTGTGTGTGTGTGTGTGTGTGTGTGTGACGATCATTGGTACTTTAACTTTACAAAACTAAAACTGAACTGGCTACAAAGTAAACAAAAAAGAATGCCGGACGACAGCAAAGACTTACTGTGGAGCAAAGACGGCGTCTACAATGTACAACCGAACATGACATGAAATTCAACAATGTCCCCACAAAGGATGAAAACAACTGAAATATTTTTGATTGCATCGGGAAATATCGCTCAAAAGGAAGACATGATACTGCTACAGGAAAATACCAGAAAAGAGAAAAAGCCACCAAAATAGGAGCACAAGACAAAAACTAAAACACTACACAGGAAAACAGCAAAAAACTCCAAATAAGTCAGGGTGTGACATGAAAGTACACTTACTTTGAGACAAGAGCTATAGTGATACATAGTTGGTTATGGTTTGAAGACGTACCCAACAAATCCTACAACGACTTATTTACCGTAGACCGAGTTTTGTTTTTCAAAGACTTCTGCTGGCGGTGTGCTTCCGATTTTTTGCAAGGCAAAAAACGTACCTTTGCTCAAAAAACACTGTTACAACGTGTACTAAGTACAGAGGTTCCGCAACCTCCGTAATAGAACCTCCAGGCCATAAGACTGTGAACACATAATAATCCCCTCAATTCCCCCACCAAAAATGGATTATCTTGCTGGAGTATAAAGACAATAATCAATCAATCAATGTTTACTTATATAGCCCTAAATCACGAGTGTCTCAAAGGGCTGCACAAGCCACAACGACATCCTCAGCTCAGATCCCGCATCAGAGCAAGGAAAAACTCAACCCAGTGGGACAATGAGAAACCTTGGAGGGGACCACAGATGTGGGGGGACCGGTGCAATGGACATTGAGTGGATTTAGCATAACATTGTGAGAGTCCAGTCCATATGCATCCGTATATTTTTAAATACCATCAAACATTTTATATTTTTTATTTTCCTGGAGGAACTCTCCTGAAGGAATCAATAAAGTATTATCCATCTATCTGAAGGGGCGGTACAGCTCGGTTGGTAGAGTGGCCATGCCATTAACTTAAGGGTTCCCGGTTCGATCCCCGCTTCTGAAACCCTGGTCACTGCCGTTGTGTCCTTGAGCAAGACACTTTACCCACCTGCTCCCAGTGCCACACCCACACTGGTTTAAATGTAACTTACATATTGGGTTTCACTATGTAAAGCGCTTTGAGTCACTAGAGAAAAGCGCTATATAAATATAATTCACTTCACTTCACTATACGTGAATGCATTTGCAAAAGTGCAATATGTTTATCTGTACAGTAACCTATTGTATTTATATCTGCCCCTTATTGCTCTTTTATCCTGCACTACCATGATCGAATGCAACAAAATTTCGTTCTTATCTGTACTGTAAAGTTCAAATTTGAATGACAATAAAAAGGAAGTCTAAGTAGGTGACGATGCAGCCTGGCTTGTCACTTCCTAGTGGACACGTGCCCATAGCCCAGGGGTAGGGAACTTATGGATCTAGAGTCGGATGTGGCTCTTTTGACGACTGCATCTGGCTCTCAGATAAATCTTAGCTGACATTGCTTAACACGATAAGTAATGGATAATTCCGCTGGTAATCACAGTGTCCCGCCATCAGTGCGTGAATGTGTTTGTGAATGGGTGAATGTGGAAATACTTTCAAAGCGCTTTGGGCTCCTTAGAAAGGGGTAGAAAATCGCTATACAAGTACAACCATTTACCATTTAAAAATAACGTTCAAATTATAAAACATTCTCATGCATTTTAATCCAACCATCCGTTTTCTATCGCACCTGTTCAAGAAGTCGCATTAGTGGTCAAAAGTATTTTATTTATTATTGGTTACCTTCAGAATAGCAATGTTATTAAAAAGAATAAGACATGCACGCATTTAGTTGTTGTAATCAGGGAAAGTCCAAATAAAAAGAGGAAGCATAGAATTCTCTTGTCAGAGCGTGGGACGACACTGTACAAGGGTAGAGGTCCACGCGTTTCTCCTCATTTAGCTAAATTTAATCTGATCTGTTTAATTCCTTGCTTCTTGTCTGTGTAATAGATGTCATCAGTGTTTGAACCCGACAGTTGTATTCAGTGTTAAAAATATTATACGGCTCTCACGGAAATACATTTTAAAATATTTGGCTTTCATGGCTCTCTCAGCCAAAAAGGTACCCGACCCCTGATTCTAGAATAATATTGTGAGAGTCCAGTCCATATGCATCCATATATTTGTAAATATCACCATATATTTAAAATGTTCCCGGAGGAATTCTCCTGAAGGAATCAATAAAGTACTATCTATCTATCTATACGTGAATGCATATGCAAAAGTGCAATATGTTTAAACAGTAATCTATTTCAGGATCAGAATCAGAGACGTTTTTATTGCCAATGTTTGAGAACGGGTTCACAAACTAGGAATTGTCTGAGGGCCGAGGGGAAAAAACTGTTTAGGTTACGGGAGGTGTTGGTCTGGATGGACCGTAGTCTCCGACCGCCCGCCCCAACCGACGCACGGAGGTGGTGGGGGGATTTGGTGCTAGCGGGGGTGTATAATGTAGCCCGGTAGAGTAGGGATGCATGGGATTCTGGGTATTTGTTCTTTTGTGTTTATGTTCTGTTACAGTGCCAATGTTCTCCCAAAATGTGTTTGTCATTCTTGTTTGGTGTGGATTCACAGTGTGGCGCATATTAGTAATTGTGTTAAAGTTGTTTAAACGGCCACCCTCAGTGTGACCTGTATGGCTGTTAAACAAGTATGCCTTGCAATCGTAGACGTGTGTCTGCAGAAGCGTCGTACGACATGTGACTGGGCTGGCAAGCTGTTTAAACGTGATGTAGAGGGCGCCAAAGGCAGCACCTTCATAAATGGTTTAATGGTAAATGGGTTATACTTGTATAGCGCTTTTCTACCTTCAAGGTACTCAAAGCGCTTTGACACTATTTCCAAGTTTACCCATTCACACACTGATGGCGGGAGCTGCCATGCAAGGCCCTAACCACGAACCATCAGGAGCAAGGGTGAAGTGTCTTGCTCAAGGACACAACAGGCGTGACGAGGTTGGTAGAAGGTGGGGATTGAACTAGGAACCCTCAGGTTGCTGGCACAGCCACTCTCCCAACTGCGCCACGCCGTCCCACTGAGGGCCGCACATGGAAAAATGAAACCGTGCGGGGGCCATTTTGATATTTTTCATTTTCAAACCACAAAAAAATGTATGGATTTTTGTAGGATGCCCTATTATTGTAGTTTGAGGGAAATTCTGCAAACATTCGCGAGGATAGTTGATCTGACATTCGGTAGTCTCTCGGAATATTCGGGAGGGATGGAAAGTGCGATGCTGTCATGTGACATTCATATAAAACTCCCGGGCCCCACTATCATTAAAGGCCTACTGAAACCCACTACTACCAACCACGCAGTCTGATAGTTTATATATCAATGATGAAATATTAACATTGCAACACATGCTAATACGGCCGGTTTAGTTTACTAAATTACAATTTTAAATTTCCCGCAGAGTTTCTTGTTGAAAACATCGCGGAATGATGACGCGTGCGTGTGACGTCTCTGGTTGGAGGGGACATATTAGCCCAGCACCACACACGGCTAAAAGTAGTCTCTTTTCATCGCATAATCACACAGTAATTTGGACATCTGTGTTGCTGAATCTTTTGCCATTTTTTTCAATTAATAATGTAGACTATAAAGAATAATGCTGTTGGTGGAAAACGGTGGATTACAGCTGTCGTTAGCACCGAAACACAGCATGTGTTTCTTTGTTTGTTGTGGAGCTTTAACACAGAGCGGTCAAGCGAACATGTTGCTCTACGTCAACAAGCAAGTTTTTGGATGGGAAAATTGTGATATTAAGTCGGCTCTTACCGGGGACTTCATTGGATCATTGGACTTCCTCCTACAGCTCAAAAAGGCAGCTGTGATCTTGGCTCCTCCGTTGGCTTCTCTGAGAGACACTGGCGTTCACCGCAGCCATCCGACTTTCAGGTATGACTTTACAATCTCACTAAAACACTATTAAAACAATAAGCAGATAAGAGATCTTCCAGAATTATCCTAGTAAATGTGTGTAATTATATCTGAAATGGTCCCATTGCCGCCGCATGGAGCCGTCCCTTTTTTTTTTTTTTTTTGTGCTTCACTCTAACTTTCCTCATCCACAAATATTTCATCCTCGCTCAAATTAATGGGGAAATTGTCGCTTTCTCGGTCCGAATAACTCTTGCTGCTGGAGGCTCACATTATAAACAATGTGAGGATGTGAAGAGCCCTACAACCCGTGACATCACGTGCACATCGTCTTCTACTTCCGGTAAAGGAAATGCTTTTCTATTAGCGACCAAAAGTTGCGAACTTTATCGTCGATGTTCTCTACTAAACCCTTTCAGCAAAAATATGGCAATATCGCGAAATGATCAAGTATGACACAGAATGGACCTGCTATCCCCGTTTAAATAAGAAAATCTCATTTCAGTAGGCCTTTAAATTTTCATGTTAAGGTGCGGGCCGCGTGTCTGAAACCCCTGGTTTATTCATAGCACAAAGTAAAAAAAATTCTGTATGCAGTGTTATTTCATTTTAAATTTCAAATGAGTTTTGTGTCTCCCATTGTTTTTTTTATTTTGTGAAACGGGTCAAAATGGCTCTTTGAGTGGTAAAGGTTGCCGACCCCTGATCTAATGCAACAAAATTTCGTTCTTATCTGTACTGTAAAATTCAAATTTGAATGACAATAAAAAGGAAGTCTAAATAGGTGACAATGCAGCCTGGCTTGTCACTTCCTGGTGGACACGTCCCCCTAGCCCAGTGGTTCTCAAATGGGGGTACGCGTACCCTTGGGGGTGCTTAAAAGTATGCCAAAGGGTACGTGAGATTTTTTTTTAATATTCTAAAAATAGCAACAATTCAAAAATCCTTTATAAATATTTTATTGAATAATACTTAAACAAAATATGACTGTAACTTCATAAACTGTGAAAAGAAATGCAACAATGCAATATTCAGTGTTGACGACTAGATTTTTTGTGGACATGTTCCATAACTATTGATGTTGAAGATTTCTTTTTTAGTGAAGAAATTAAGGTCATGAATCCAGATGGATCTCTATTACAATCCCCAAAGAAGACACTTTAAGTTGATGATTACTTCTATGTGTAGAAATCTTTATTTATAATTGAATCACTTGTTTATTTTTCAACAAGTTTTTAATTATTTGTATATCTTATTATCCAAATAGTTCAAAATACACCACTACAAATGAGCAATATTTTGCTCTGTTATACAATTTAGTAAATCAGAAACTGATGACATAGTGCTGTATCTTACTTCATTATCTATTTTTTTCAACCAAAAATGCTTTGCTCTGATTAGGGGGTACTTGAATTTAAAAAAAATATTTTTCACAGGGAGTTCATCACTGAAAAAAGGTTGAGAATGCAACAAAATTTCGTCCTTATCTGTGCTGTAAAGTTCAACTTTGAATGACAATAAGAAAGGAAGTCTAAGTAGGTGACGATGCAGCCTGGCTTGTCATTTCCTGATGAACACGTCCCCCTAGCCCAGTGGTTCTCCAATGGGGGTACGCGTACCCCAGGGGGTACTTGAAGGTATGCCAAGGGGTATGTGAGATTTTAAAAAAATATTCTAAATATAGCAACAATTCAAAAATCCTTTATAAATATTTTTATTGAATACTACTTCAACGAAATATGAATGTAAGTTCATAAACTGTGAAAAGAAATGCAACAATGCAATATTCAGTGTTGACAGCTGGACTTTTTGTGGACATGTTCCATAAATATTGATGTTGAAGATTTCTTTTTTTGTGAAGAAATGTTTAGAATCAAGTCCATGAATCCAGATGGATCTGTATTACAATCCCCAAAGACGGCACTTAAAGTTGATGATTACTTCTATGTGTAGAAATCTTTATTTATAATTTAATCACTTGTTTATTTTTCAACAAGTTTTTAGTTATTTTTATATCTTTTTTTCTAAATACCAGATTTCCTTGAATTGACGCAGGGCATATAGTACGCGCCTGCCTTGAATTACTGCCGGGTCAAACTCGCTTCGCAAAATAATTAGCGCAAGCTTAGTATTACCGCCTGGTCAAACTCGTGACGTCATGAGTGACACTTCCCCTGTCATCATTTTCAAAATGGAAGAGGCTGATTTTAATACCGGTAATTTGAAATCGCATAAAGGGAAGAAGATTAAGAGCTATTCAGTAGGATTTAAGGTCCAAGCTTACATCACACTCAAATTTTCACTGCATACCTTTGGTAAGTGCCGTAGTGAGAAGAGGTTTTAAAATAATTAGCGCATGCTTACTTTTACCGCATGCCTTTGGTAAGCGCAGGAGTGAGAAGAGGTTTTAAATTAATTCAAAGAAATATGTAGTTCAAAAAGACCACTACAAAAGAGCAATATTTTGCACTGTTATACAATTTAATAAACCAGAATGATGACATAGTGCTGTATCTTACTTCTTTTATGTATTTTTTTCAACCAAAAATGCTTTGCTCTGATTAGGGGGTACTTGAATTAAAAAAAAAATGTTCACATGGGGTACATCACTGAAAAAGGTTGGGAATGCAACAAAATTTCGTCCTTATCTGTACTGTAAAGTTGACATTTGAATGACAATAAAAAGGAAGTCTAAGTAGGTGACAATGCAGCCTGGTTTGTCACTTCCTAGTGAACACAAAAACCCCCAAAAAGCTCCGCTGGAGAAACATTACGCACGTATCCTGCAAAAAAATAAAAAAATACATAAAAGAAGACTTGAATCAGCAGCTTTTAACACCAGGAAGTCAGTGGCGGCTGCATGGAAAAAATGATTGGCACGGCCTACATGCAACTACGATCACAGCCAGCCTTGAAATAGTGAATATTAATCAAAATGTGAGTATTGTTTATTAAAACGAGACTTGTTTGCGTTGTAATTGTGTTGTAAACATGACGTTGTAAGGCCGTGAAATAGCCGGAAAACCCCGGACAGCTGTAAGCTAGCAGGCTAGCTAGTTAGCATGTTAGCCGCAGTCACACTGGTGCTGTTAAACTTCCTGCTAGTTAATGTCCCGCTTTGTTGCCTCACGGTGGGCTCATTAGCGCCGCAGGGATGTTTCCACTCTGCGTGGGAACAAGCGCGACGCCTCGAAGCGCCGTGGCCGTGCCAAGTGTGGATGAATGAAAATGAGCTAGCTCGCTACACGCCCAGTTGATGCTAGCCCGGGCAGCTAAGTGTCCTACTTCCTGTTTCTTGGCCGGCCAGACGACGATTTCAAACCAGGCGAGAATGAGGGGGGAAAAAGCCCAGCCGCCGTCAAAGACTCACCCCGGTCCCGTTGTCACACACCACCACTTTCCTGCCATGGCTGTCCATTCTGTCTGAGCCCTGGTTGCCTCTGAACCTCCCCGCAACTTTCTGTCGGCGAGCCGGAAGGAAGACACGCCAGCCCGGACAAGAGCAGGAAGAAGGGAATGGTGTTCATCCGGTGTGGGTGTTGTTGGTTTTTTTCTGTGTGTGCGCGTGGGTTGTTTTTTTGTTTGGGAGTTTGTGTTCCGAACCCTTATTAGACACTGTAAAAATATTTAACAATTTTAAATATGTAAGTTTGTTTCAGTTCTTAAAACTCATTTGTATACTCTAGCCCAGGGGTCACCAACGCGGTGCCCGCGGGCACCAGGTAGCCCGTAAGGACCAGATGAGTAGCCCACTGGCCTGTTCTAAAAATAGCTCAAATAGCAGCACTTACCAGTGAGCTGCCTCTATTTTTTAAATTGTATTTATGTACTAGCAAGCTGGTCTCGCTTTGCTCGACATTTTTAATTGTAAGAGAGACAAAATTCAAATATAATTTGAAAATCCAAGAAAATATTTTAAAGACTTGGTCTTCACTTGTTTAAATACATTCATTTATTGTTTTACTTTGCTTCTTATAATTTTCAGAAAGACAATTTTAGAGAGTAAATACAACCATAAAAATGATTTTAGGATTTTTAAACACACTTTTTACCTTTTAAATTCCTTCCTCTTCTTTCCTGACAATTTAAATCAATGATCAAGTATTTTTTTTATCCAGCTCTTCCCGGGGGATCCCGAGGCGTTACCAGGCCAGCTGGGAGACATAGTCTTCCCAACGTGTCCTGGGTCTTCCCTGTGGCCTCCTACCGGTTGGACGTGCCCTAAACACCTCCCTATGGAGGCATTAAGGTGGCATGACTTAAACAAGTTGAAAAACTTTTTCGGGTGTTACCATTTAGCGGTCAATTGTACGGAAAATGTACTGCACTGTGCAATCTACTAATAAAAGTTTCAATCAATCAAAAAACCTATCACCACAATGCATGGCACTCAGCATCAAGGGTTGGAATGGGGGGTTAAATCAACAAAAATTATTCCCGGGCGAGGCCACCGCTGCTGCTCACTGCTCCCCTCACCTCCCAGGGGGTGAACAAGTGGATGGGTCAAATGCAAAGGACAAATTTCACCACACCTAGTGTGTGTGTAACAATCATTGGAACTTTAACTTTAACTTAACTTTAATCAATTCACGGTCAACAAGCTGCGAGTATTCGGGGCTTGAATCTTTGGTTAACTAACGACCTGATTCCGATTCCTGGGGTGATAGTTCGATTCAGAATAGACTCTGGAGTCAAATCGGTTCTCACAATATATTATTTGGTTTAAAAAAAATGATGTAATGACGCTTCATCAAAACAGGTTGCACAGGTTATAAAAGCTCCTTGTGGTTGCTTGGAGGTGACCTAATAGCACCTTTTTTTTTTTTAAACATATTAAGTTAAAGTACCACTGATAGTCACATGCACACACTAGGTGTGGTGAAATTGACCTCTGCATTTGACACATCCCCTTGTTCACCCCCTGGGAGGTGAGGGGAGCTGTGAGCAGTGATTTAACCCCCGATTCCAACCCTTGATGCTGAGTGGTAAGCAGGAAGGTATGACTCGCCTGTGGTTTGAACTCACGATCTACCCATCTCAGGGCGTACACTAACCACAAGGCCACTGATTACAACAAAAATAAAACAGAATGAACACGTGTGGAGTTATGTACTTAACAAAAAAAAGGTGAAATAACTGAAAACATGTTCAATATTCTAGTTTCTTCAAAATAGCCATTCTTTGCTCTGATTACTTTTACGCACACTCCTGGCATTCTCTCGATGAGCTTCAAGAGGTCGTCACCAGAAATGGTTTTTACTTCCCAGGTGTGCTTGACGGTCATCGAGAGAATGCCAAGAGTGTGCAAAGCAGTAATCAAAGCAAAGGGTGGCTATTTTGAAGAAACTAGAATATAAAACGTGTTTTCAGTTATTTCACCTTTTTTTTGTTAAGTACATAACTCCACATGTTCCTTCATAGTTTTGATGCCTTCAATGACAATCTACAATGTAAATAGTCATTAAAATAAAGAAAATGCATTGAATGAGGATATATATACTCACACACACATAAATATATATATACACACATATATATATCTATGTGTGTGTATATATATATATATCTATATATATACACACACATAGATATATATATGTGTGTATATATATATATATATATATATGTATATATATATATATACACATATATATATATATATATATATATATATATATATATATATATATATATATATATACATATACATATGTACTCCGGCTTCCTCCCACCTCCAAAAACATGCACCTGGGGATAGGTTGATTGGCAACACTAAATTGGCCATAGTGTGTGAATGTGAGTGTGAATGTTGTCTGTCTATCTGTGTTGGCCCTGCGATGAGGTGTCGACTTGTCCAGGGTGTACCCCGCCTTCCGCCCGATTGTAGCTGAGATAGGCGCCAGCGCCCCCCGCGACCCCGAAAGGGAATAAGCGGTAGAAAATGGATGGATGGATGGATATATACACACACACATAAGTATATACAGTGGGGCAAAAAAGTATTTAGTCAGCCACTGATTGTGCAAGTTCTCCCACTTAAAATGATGACAGAGGTCTGTAATTTTCATCATAGGTACACTTCAACTGTGAGGGACAGAATGTGAAAAAAAAATCCAGTAATTCACATGGTAGGAATTTTAAAGAATTTATTTGTAAATAATGGTGGAAAATAAGTATTTGGTCACTTCAAACAAGGAAGATCTCTGGCTCTCACAGACCTGTAACAACTTCTTTAAGAAGCTTTTCTGTCCTCCACTCGTTACCTGTATTAATGGCAATTGTTTGCCATTAATACAGGTAAGGGCACTACGCCATGCCGCTCTACCCACTCGCGGCATGGCATAGTGGGTAGAGCGGCCGTGCCAGAAACCTGAAGGTTGCAGGTTCGCTTCCCACCTATAACATCCAAATCGCTGCCTTTGTGTCCTTGGGCAGGATACTTCACCCTTGCCGCCGGTGCCGCTCACACTGGTGAATGAATGATGAATGAATGATTGGTGGTGGTCGGAGGGGTCGTAGGCGCAAACTGGCAGCCACGCTTCCGTCAGTCTACCCCAGGGCAGCTGTGGCTACAGATGTAGCTTACCGCCACCAGGTGTGAATGAATGATGGGTTCCCACTTCTCTGTGAGCGCTTTGAGTATCTAACAAGTATATATATATAAATCAAATTCATCATCATCATCATAAAAGACACCTGTCCACAGCCTCAAACAGTCAGACTCCAAACTCTACTATGGCCAAGACCAAAGAGCTGTCAAAGGACACCAGGAAAATAATTGTAGACCTGCACCAGACTGGGAAGAGTGAATCTACAATAGGCAAGCAGCTTGGTGTGAAAAAACCAACTGTGGGAGCAATTATCAGAAAATGGAAGACGTACAAGACCACTGATAATCTCCCTTGATCTGGGGCTCCACGCAAGAACTCATCCCGTGGGGTCAAAATGATCACGGGAACGGTGAGCAAAAATCCCAGAACCACAGGGGGGGACCTGGTGAATGACCTGCAGAGAGCTGGGACCAAAGTAACAAAGGTTACCATCAGTAACACACTACGCCGACAGGGAATCAAATCCTGCATTGCCAGACGTGTCCCCCTGCTTAAGCCAGTGCATGTCCAGGCCAGTCTAAAGTTTGCCAGAGAGCACATGCATGATACAGCAGAGGATTGGGAAAATGTCATCTGGTCAGATGAAACCAAAATAGAACTTTTTGGTATAAACTCGTCGTGTTTGGAGGAAGAATAATACTGAGTTGCATCCCAAGAACACCAAACCTACTGTGAAGCATGGGGGTGGAAACATCATGCTTTGGGGCTGTTTTTCTGCTAAGGGGACAGGACGACTGATCTGTGTTAAGGAAAGAATGAATGGGGCCATGTATCGTGAGATTTTGAGCCAAAACTTCCTTCCATCAGTGAGAGCTTTGAAGATGAAACGTGGCTGGGTCTTCCAGCATGACAATGATCCCAAACACACCGCCAGGGCAAAGAAGGATTGGCTCCGTAAGAAGCATTTGAAAGTCCTGGAGTGGCCTAGCCAGTCTCCAGACCTCAACCCCATAGAAAATCTGTGGAGGGAGTTGGAAGTCCGTGTTGCTCGGCGACAGCCCCAAAACATCACTGCTCTCGAGAAGATCTGCATAGAGGAATGGGCCAAAATACCAGCTACTGTGTGTGCAAACCTGGTAAAGACCTATAGTAATCATTTGACCTCTGTTATTGCCAACAAAGGTTATATTACAAAGTATTTAATTACATTTTTGTTATTGACCAAATACTTATTTTTCACCATAATTTACAATTAAAGTCATTAAAATTTCTACAATGCGAATTCCTGGAATTTTTTTTCACATTCTGTCTCTCACAGTTGAAGTGTACCTATGATGAAAATTACAGACCTCAGTCATCATTTTATGTGGGAGAACTTGCTCAATCGGTGGCTGACTAAATACTTTTTTGCCCCACTGTATATAAAATAAATACACATTAAACATTATTTTTTAAGACACATTTTGAAAATTATGAATGTATTTACAATTAGGAACAATAAGAATCGCGATTTGTATTTTTGTCAACCCCGAGTGATTATAGTACAGAGGTTCGCAATGTGTAGGGCACGTTTCCTACAGGGGACGCTTAATATTTTTTAAATTATTACTTCTAAATTTACTGTACTGAATAACTTTATTTTGCCTATTATTTTATATAAAGTGGGGCAAAAAAGTATTTAGTCAGCCACCGATTGTGCAAGTTCTCCCACTTAAAATGAGCTTCTTAAAGAAGAAGTTACAGGTCTGTGAGAGCCAGAGATCTTCCTTGTTTGAAGTAACCAAATACTTATTTTCCACCATAAATTACAAATAAATTCTTTAAAATTCCTACAATGTGAATTCCTCGATTTTTTTTTTTCACATTCTGTCTCTCACAGTTGAAGTGTACCTATGAGAAAAATTACAGACCTCTGTCATCATTTTAAGTGGGAGAACTTGCACAATCGGTGGCTGACTAAAAACTTTTTTGCCCCCCTGTATTAATGTAACACACGGTCCAACCCTGTATTCGAACATGTGTTCCCATGAATGAGAGTTGAACAGAGCCCACCAGTGGGCTAAAACCCGAGGTTGTCCAACCAATGGAATGAGGTTTACACAACGTACTATCGCAGCCACACCAGCTGGCATTCGGTATAGCTGCTTATCAATCACGTTTGTAACCGTTCAAAACTAAAAACAAACCAGCCATGAGGATCATCTGATTTATTTCCGTATGTACGAGCATCTTATTGCAGTGTTTTCCATTTGGATTCCAGCAGTAAACCTGAATGTGTTTCAAAAAGAAAAACAAGTTTTATGCAAATTTGTTGGAGCAAAAAAAGAAGTTTACAATTGGTGGCATAAAGGCACACATTATCATGGAAAAAGATCAATATTATTAAACTGGGAGCTAATGAGTTGTTAGCATTATAATGCAGTTGATGCATCAGTTGACAGGCGGTGAATAAATACTGTAATAATAAATACATAAATAATAATATATTGATGGTAAAACAAGACAAAAAATAAAAGTGCAAAATAGCGAGCTAAAGGAGGTGGGCACAGTGTTTCCGTAGTGGATTGCTTTGACTGCACTTTTTGGATTGTGGTAAAAACAAACACGTTTTTAAAAGTGTTTCCCAACCAGGGCTGGGAAGCGAGGAGACAATGTGAATACTCGGAAGGAGAAAACATGTCCTGCAGAAGGTCGAGTACGCACTAAAAATGTATCATCAGGAGAGTCCAGGTACTTCACGGCTGCTCTAACCAAGAACCCCTGAGAACTGAGAACGGGGTTGCTCCCATCCAGCAGGCTGGTGATGAGCTGCAAGAGATAGCAATATTAAATCATCCACAAAGTCAAGTTCTGGAAAAGTCAGGTGGCACATACTTGCGCTGAGTTCATGAGGTGTATGTTTGAGCTCCTGGCTAACAGTCCTTCTTGGGCTCCTGCCTCGCCAGCTAAAATGTTTCAAAAGCATGAGTAATGACAAAGAAACCCTGATAAAAGTGTTTACAGTGATGTATAGGGAAACAATAAATTCACCGTGTGCACGCCAAGACACCTGAGGAGCGTCCTGTTGGCGTGGGAAGCGCCCCATTGAAACTTCAGGCCTGCTGCACTGTGGATGTCCTGGTGGGGGCGCCAAAAGCCTCGCTGTACCCTGGTGAAAGAAACCATAATGTAAAGTGCACTCTTTTATGTGTGTACTGTCACATTTTAGTAAACATTTAATTACAGTATACCTTGTAAGGAACAACACTAAATAAATAGTGAAACTTCCATTTACAAACTCCTTTAGTTGTGACCCACTTTTGGAAAGGCGGGGGCCCTCTGTGTTAGTTGCTGGGTAGTACAGTACACTACTAGTCACTTCAGCGGGTGTGGCTTTTCTGTTTTTTTTTTCCCGCCTTTTGACAAGTTTTGCCCATTTTGATAACTCAATATGAGTTCCAAAAAGACGGAGGGAATAGCTGTGGACTTAAATTACAGACTATTTGTGAGGAGTAAAATTAATGGCGCTCACAAGTATGAAAAAATCCGTGAAGCAAACTTTAGTTTTAATTGTGATAGAGCAGTGGTTCTCAAATGGGGGTACGCGTACCCCTGGGGGTGCTTGAAGGTATGCCAGGGGGTACGTGAGATTTTTTTTTAAATATTCTAAAAATAGCAACAATTCAAAAATCCTTTATAAATATATTTATTGAATAATACTTCAACAAAACATGAATGTAAGTTCAAAAAACTGTTAAAAGAAATGCAACAATGCAATAATCAGTGTTGACAGCTAGATTTTTTGTGGACATGTTCCATAAATATTGATGTTGAATATTTCTTATTTTGTGAAGAAATGTTTAGAATTAAGTTCATGAATCCAGATGGATCTCTATTAAAATCCCCAAAGAGGGCACTTTAAGTTGATGATTACTTCTATATGTAGAAATCTTTATTTATAATTGAATCGCTTGTTTATTTTTCAACAAGTTTTTAGTTATTTTTATATCTTTTTTTCCCAAATAGTTCAAGAAATACCACTACAAATGAGCAATATTTTGCACTGTTATACAATTTAATAAATCAGAAACTGATGACATAGTGCTGTATTTTGGCACTGCAAAACATTAACAGTGCAATACGTTTTCATAACATGGTCACTACTGCCTACTTTGTCTTGTTATATTCTTATTTTACTGTTATATTGTTATTCCCATTGTTTTTTTGTTTTTTTTAAATTTTATTTATTTATTTATTTTTTTATTCTTTTTGTAATATTTCTCTATTTTGTTTCCTTTTAAACCCCCATTATTTACTTTTTACTTTTATTTAAATTGATCTCAACTCTGTACACTGCTGCTGGAATTATAATTTTCCTGAAGGAACTCTCCTGAAGGAATCAATAAAGTACTATCTATCTATCTATCTATCTAATCGAAGTCACAGAGTGCATTATTTTTTTTAACATGCCTCAACACAAACAGCTTGGAATTTGGCATATGCTCTCCCTGAGAGAGCAGGAGGAGGTTGAGGTGGGAACTTTGGGGGTAGCGGGGGGTGTATATTGTAGCGTCCCGGAAGAGTTAGTGCTGCAAGGGCTTCTGGGCATCTGTTGTGTTGTGTTTATGTTGTGTTACGGTGCGGATGTTCTCCCGAAATGTGTTTGTCATTCTTGTTTGGTGTGGGTTCACAGTGTGGCGCATATTTGTAACAGTGTTAAAGTTGTTTATACGGCCACCCTCACTGTGACCTGTATGGCTGTCGACCAAGTATGATTGCATTCATTTGTGTGTGTGCCTTAGATATCATGTGACCGGGCCGGCATGCAAAGGCAGTGCCTTTAAGGCACGCCCCCAAATATTGTTGTCTGGGTGGAAATTGGAAGAAATTTGGGAGAATGGTTGCCCCCGGGTATTTTCGGGAGTGGCACTGAAATTCGGGAGTCTCCCGGGAGAATCAGGAGGGTTGGCAAGTATGACTGGAAGACGCAACTGCTCTGTACTTCTCCCTAAGTCCGTGTACCACTCCGTACAGGGGCGTTTTCAAAAGTCATAAATTTAACTTTTTGAAACAGATACCGATAATTTCCGATATTACATTTTAAAGCATTTATCAGCCGAAAATATCGGCAGTCCGATATTATCGGACATCTCTAGTTAATAGTATCACAATAGTATCATATTTTCAGGGCTATAAGCCGTTACTTTTTTCCGATGCTTCGAACACTGCCGCCTATAAAACGTTGCGGTTAATTTATAGATTTTTCTTCGCTACAGGCAGTGACTTTTTGTCTTCAACAAGAAGTTTTCAACAGACACCGAAAAAGTGTCGTATTATTTCTGCTACGACGCAATCTTTTGGAAGAGTTGATAATGCACTTTCTGTTTTAATGCTTTGAACAGGAAGTGTAACCGTCCATAGCGTTTCTACTCGTATTGATTCTTCAGTCATCACTCCAAGCAAAGTTTGTAACTTTTACACTAAAACAATTCTTACTTACTAAATATCTGTAGCAGTGTTTTCATGCATATTTGTATATGCCATCGTAATGTAATGAAGCTAGCGTTGTTAGCCTTAGCTAATTTGCTAGCACGTCTACAAGTGTCTGTGTTACTATTATTAACTTACAAAGGCATTCTTTTTGTATTGTATTACTTTTTGTAAATTCACCAAAACGTCATCGGGGAGTTATTGAGTCTGTTTAGCTGATTGGAGAGCTAACTTGCGGAGCCAGTGGGTCCATGATGATGACTTCTGTTTTGTTTGATCAGCCGTTTTACTGCCGTGTTACAGAGATCGTTTGGAAACAATTAAGGTATGTAAATGAATTTTTACAAAATCTTTCATACATTTGCAACTTATGGTCCTGTGCGGATAATACAGGTAAAAATTTTTATTTCTTCTATAATATGGCGCGCTCTATAGCCCGGAAAGTACAGTAAATCTACTCTGCCGTACATTGACTACTCTAAAGTATATTTTCAAGTTGACCTTCTGTAGTCTTGTTAAATAAAAAGTTTTCTGAGGGCTGTGCATGGTCTTGTGGTTTTTGCATACCCCTGAGATGTGTGCTCCTCCTCCTGAGGATGAAGCAGAGCACCCAGGCTGGGAACATTGTCCTCCTCGAGTGGGACCTCCTCCTCTGGGAAGGAAGCCTGGAGGAACTGTTGGACATGACAAAAATTAAGTTAGCAATTGACATGTCCGCACAGCTGTGGTCCTCCTTAGTGTCCTTAACCACCTGGAGGCTGCCGACTTGATCGACAAGCTTGCTCCGAGTGTCTTTAAACTCCGCCCATGTCCCGTCGCCATCTTCCTGTGTCGTGGCTGAACAGAAATCTGCAAAGCTGTCACTCGGAGGGAGACCCCGCGTCTCTCCGTCAACGCCATTGTCAAACGTTTCATTATTGGAGGTAGTTCCCTGAGATGCAGCCCAGTCGCCAGGGTGACTACACAGGTCCCACTCTGACAGCGACTCGTCTTCATCACCGGTCTGATCCCCATGGGAGGCGAGGGAGGACACGTTTGGTTCGGAGTCCTCAGACGGACCCTCAAAAGAGACATCTTCGTAGAGAGAGTCCAGGTCCTCCGCAGTGGACTTGTTTAGGACGTGCTCCTCCTGTAACGTGGCCGTTTGGCGAGACTTGTCCTGAGATGAGCCATTTTGGCAGCAAGATCTGGGCTCGGCGTCCATGACCACCTGGCGTCCTTCCCTCAAACTGCTGGAGAGCTTGGTCCCCACGGCGGCGCCACCCAGTGGAGCAAAGCCGCAGCACCACGGGTGAGCTGCCTGCTCTGTAAATACAGTGAAGTCGGCGAACCCCGTTTCCTCCGCAGCGCCGCAGTAGCCGTTTGTGAGGTGCCAAGAGGGCCGTCCTACTTTTACCTCGTCCCTGCTGGAGTGGTCTGTCCGGAGTCGAAAGCCGGACTTGAGGAAAGGTGGGTGAGCGGAAGCAGCGAGGCCATAGGCAAATGCCCCAAAATCTTCTTCCTCTGATCCCGCCTCCCCGGTGTCACCGTCTAATGGAAGGGGAGCTGGTGCGTGCTGATAGGACAGAACTTCTGGCTCCATTGCTTCTTCTAGCATGACTTGAAGGCTTCATTCACCTGGAGGACAACAGATAAACACAAAGTTAATGGATGGGAAATTAATTGACAAAATAAACTTACTAGACTTGGATGATAAATCTATTTTGTCAATGAATTAGAGTTTTGTGTTGCGGACGATTGAATTTTTTTTTAAATCAATGTTTTTTATCTTCTTTTTTGCACCCAGGAGCTTCTGTAGTTTTCATGTTCCTTCTCCTCTTCCTGATTTTGGTGCGCACTACCTTCCAAATTTTTCACCTGATTCAAACAGTTCCAACTTCAAACTGTTCAACCTATTCAGGAATTGCGGGCTTTCCAGATTTGCCAGAATTACAGGTTTTCCGGGACATTTTTACCCATTTAAAATGAATTGGCCATTTTTGAAACTTTCCCCATTTTCACATTTTTCAACCAATTCAGACCATTCCACCTTCAACACATTGCAACATCCTGGAAATGTAAACTATTTTTTTCCAACTTCAAAACATATACAGGATTTTACATAATTCCTGGTTTTCCAAAGCCCGGTTTTGACCCTTTTATCTGGTGACTACTCCTTCCACATTTTTTTAAAGCATTTCAACTGTTCCAAGGTCAAATCATTCCTCCTAACTGGAAAAATTCCCGGTTTTCCAGAAATTCTGTAATACCAGTTCTCAATTCAACATGTTAATACTTCAACATTTCTTGACTGATTAAAAAAAAAATTCAACAGCAACCATTTCATCTCATTCAGACCATTCAAGTTTTATACAATTAAAAAAAAAAAATACTGCTTTTCCCCAAATTCCCAATTTTTTCTGAAATTCCCATTGAAATCAATGTGACATTCCTTTAAGTTCCACGACTTCCATATTTTTCATCTGATTGAAACTGTTTCGACTTCAAAATATCAAGCCTGATCAGGACATGTGTGCTTTAATTCAACGATTCTAAAAAAAGATCCCGGATTTCCCATAATTCCTTTTTTTTTTTTTGCATTTTCCCCATTCAAAATTAATTGGCTATTTTTCAAACTTACACAATTCCCACATTTTTCAACCTATTCAAACCTTTCCACCATTCTGGAAATTCAAATTACATTTTTCCTCAAGTACAGAAAACTGTTCCCGAAATCCCCTAATACCATTTACTACTTCAACATTTCTTGCCGAATTCAAACAATTCCAACCTCAACCAATTCAGCTCATTTAGAACATTAATGCTCCTAATCATTTTTTTAAAAATCCCGCTTTTCACAAAATTCCAGGAAGTTCCCATTGAAATGAATGGGACATTTTCCCAAGTTAACCAAATTCCCACATTTTTCAACTTATTCAAATACAAACCATTCCACCTTCAACACATTCCACCATTCTGGAAATTCAAACTACCCTTTTTCCATGTTAAAAAAAATTTCCGATTTTTACTAATACCATGTCTACTTCAACATTTCTAGCCCGATTTCAACAATTCCAACACCGACCAATTCAGCTCACTCAGGACATTCACGCTTCTAATCATTTTCCAAAAAACCCTCCTTTTCCCCAAATTTCCAGGAATCTCCCATTGAAATGAATGGGACATTTTTCCAAGTTGCACAATTCACCCATTTTTCAACCTATTCAAACCATTCCACTCATGCTGGACATTCAAACTAACACTTTCCCAAGTTCCAAACAAAATTCCGGTTTTCTTGGATATTCAAACTCTTTAAAGGCCTACTAAAACCCACTACTACCGACCACGCAGTCTGATAGTTTATGCATCAATGATGAAATCTTAACATTTCAACACATGCCAATAAGGCCAGATTAACTTACTAAAGTGCAATTTTAAATTTCGCGCCGAAAAATCCTGCTGAAACGTCTCGGTATGATGACGCGTGCGCGTGACGTCACGCATTGTAGAGGACATTTTGTTCCAGCATCGTTCCCAGCTGTAAGTCGTCTGTTTTCATCGCATAATTCCACAGTATTATGGACATCTGTGTTGCTGAATCTTTTGCAATTTGTTCAATGAGTAATGGAGACATCAAAGAAGAAAGCTGTAGGTGGGAAGCGGTTTATTGCGGCCGCTTTTAGCAACACAAACACAGCCGGTGTTTCATTGTTTACATTACCGAAAGATGACGGTGAAGCTTTGCTATGGAACAGAGCAGTCAAGCGAACACGGTTGGATTGGACCACACACACAAAGTACAGTGTATTATGCAGCTATCATTTCAAAAGATCGTGTTTTGAAGAGGGTTCCTTGCGAAGGGCAGAGATGGGCATCGCCAACACCCGTCGTAGGTGCTGAAGAAAGGTGCGGGGCCGACCTTCAGGTTGTACAGGTACGACCATATAATCTCACTAAAACACTAGTAACACAATAAGCAGATAAGGGATTTTCCAGAATTATCCTAGTAAATTTGTCTAATAACATCTGAATCGCTCACACTGTATAGTCTTTTTTTCCCCCTAGTCCTTCACCCTCACTTTCCTCATCCACAAATCTTTCATCCTCGCTCAAATTAATGGGGAAATTGTCGCTTTCTCCGTCCAAATCGCTCTCGCTGCTGGTGGCCATTATTGTAAACAATGTTCAGATCTGAGGAGTTCTACAACCCATGACGTCATGCGCATATTGTCTGCTACTTCCGGTACAAGCAAAGCTTTTTTATCAGCACCAAAAGTTGCAAACTTTATCGTGGATGTTCTCTACTAAATCCTTTCAGCAAAAATATGGCAATATCGCAAAATGATCAAGTATGACACATAGAATGGACCTGCTATCCCCGTTTAAATTAGAAAATCTCATTTCAGTAGGCCTTTAACATTCAAACCATTTTAACATTCAACCTATTCTTACATTCATACTACATTCTGTCAGCATTCCACTTCAACTTTAGCATTGGAGCTAGGGCTGGACGATGTATAGAATATACTCGATATATCGAGGGAATGTCTCAGTGCGATTTAGAAAATGACTATATCGTGACATTCGAGTATACGTCTTCACGCAGTTGCTTTTAGCTGTGAGAATTACACTACAGGCTCTTCTCACTCTTTCTTGTCTCTCCTTCTCACAGAGACATAAAACAAGCGCACCTTCTTACAGACGTCACATACGTATACGCCCTCGCGGAGCAGAGAGGTAGCAGCAGGGGTAAAGTTAGCTGTGGTGCGAGTGGTAATACGAGAGAAAGAAGGTGCAAATCTGGTAAGAAATGAGGGAAGAATTAATTCCCCAAAAAAACAGCAGGGGGTCCGTTGTCTTGCGGTGGTTTGGCTTCAAGCGGAATATGTTGGAACAGACAACCGTAATTTGTCAAGTGTGGGGCAAAAGCGTTGCTACAAAAAGTAGCATTACTGCTAATCTGTAGCATCATTTGAAAAGTCACCTGCTAGAGAATGAAGAGGCCTTGAAACTCCGCATGTCAACATCTCCGTTCGGTGCCACACCAACAAAATGCCGAGGCAACCATTTCCACATCAACACCTTATGAAAAAAAATAGTCAACAACAGGAGATAACGTCCGCAGGAACCTACCACATAGCGATGGACATACACTATTTGATTTCCTATTATGCAGCTCATTTTTTATTTGACAGTTATTGAAATATATTTTGTGCCATCATGCACAAAAGTGCACTTTTTTTGTTTTAAACTTTTGTAGTGGCGTTCTGTCCAAAAAGTGCACTTTAATTTAGTGTTGTTTTGATATGTCATCTTAGTGACATCATGCACAAAGGTGCACTAATAGCTTGTTTTAAAATGTCTCTGACAATCTTGCACTTTTTGTTTTGGAAATGACATGAATGTTTGTGCCACTGCTTAGTAACTGTTTAATAAATGCAGTTTTGGTCAATTGACTTACTTGGGATTTCCCTCTCTGCATGTAAGTTTAAAATAAGCATATATTAATGTGGTATGAAGAAGAATGTTTTAATGTAGACACATACAATCATCATACTGCTGTGAATTGTGTTCATTCAAGGCTAAGGCAAAATATTGTGATATATATCGTGTATCGCGTTACGGCCTAAAAATATCAAGGTATTAAAAAAAGGCCATATCGCCCGGCCCTAATTGGAGCATTCACACACCAATTCCTTCAGGCATTGCCTCTTCTAGTACACATATAGTATATATGTGTTGTCAACACACGCGATTAATAGTTATTCCTTTTGTTAGACAATTCTGTAAATGACAGGATATTACCTTATGTCCTTGAATTTCTGCAGGGCATATAGTATGCGCCTGCCTTGAATTACTGCCGGGTCAATCTCGCTTCCCAAAATAATTAGCGCATGCTTAGTATTACCGCCTGGTCAAACTTGTGACGTCCCTGTCATCATTTTCAAAATGGAGGAGGCTGATTTCAATACCTGTAATTTGAAATCGCATAAAGGGAAGAAGATTAAGAGCTATTCAGTAGGATTTAAGGTCCAAGCTTACATCACACTCAAATTTTTACCGGGTGCCTTTGGTAAGTGCCAGAGTGAGAAGAGGTTTTAAAATAATTAGCGCATTCTTACTTTTACCGCATGCCTTTGGTATGCGCAGAGGTGAGAAGAGATTTTAAATTAATTAGCGCCCGGGCGGCAATTAAAGGAAATAAGGTATTCTATAATCAAAACAACAACTAGCATCCCTGCTAGTATTATTAAGTAGATTAGCATCACCACTAAGCTGTGGAGCTCAGGTGTCTGAACACATAATGACGCTTGAAAAACAGACTAACTATTGCGAAGCTACACTTTTACCGGAAAACAACAACAATAAATAAGAAGAATACGACTAAATTCCGTTATGTTGCTAAGGAGACGCAGGTTGGTTAGCTCACGTTAGCTAGCTGGCTAGTTTAGCCGGTTAACAAGCGTCCGGTCGACTATAAACAATAAACCCCAGCACTAACTAACAGTGTTACTAGCAGCTAAACGTACTGACACAATAAAATATGAATAAATATACCTTTTATTATCCACCTTGCTCCTCGAAATGTTAACTGAGTCAGGAAGCCACCGTTAACCTCACGTATAAACCACCAGAGTAAGAGCTCCCACTTGTAAGTCGTTTCCGTGTGACAAGGAAGCGCATCTACCAGGGCTTCTATTATGCTCCTAGTCGACAGCGTGTCGTAAATAGACGATCGTTGTCGGTGCCCAGGTTGAGCGGAACAACGCGTTGGCTGTACACCGCTATCTGGTGGACACAAGGGCAACTACAAGGCGTTAAAGCTATTACTGGGGTTAGTTAAGTATAGAAATAAGCACATTTATGATTTCATAAATGGAATGATTGGTTCAAGTTAAACAAATATTATTGTTTTGTTTTTTTACTGCCACTGTATTTATTCTGCAAGCAGGTTTAACAGCAGGGGTGTCCAAACTTTTTCCACTGAGGGCCACACACTGAAAAGTGAAAAGATGCGGGGGCCATTTTATTATTTTTCATTTTCACAACCAAATACAATATGTATATATATATATATGTATGTTTAGATACATATATATATACACACACACACATATATATGTATATACACACACACATATATATGTATATATATATATATATATATATATATATATATATATAAAGGGGGGGGGGTGCCCACATATGTGGTCCTCTCCAAGGTTCTCATAGTCCTCATTGTCACCGACGTCCCACTGGGTGTGAGTTTTCCTTGCCCTTATGTGGGCCTACCGAGGATGTTGTTGTGGTTTGTGCAGCCCTTTGAGACGCTAGTGATTTAGGGCTATATAAATGAACATTGATTGATTGATTGATACATACATATGTATACAGACAAATATGTATATATATATATGTATATATACACACACATATATATGTGTGTGTATATATATATATACATAAATATATATATATATCTATGCACACATATATATGTATATATATATACACACATATATACATATACACACATATATACATATATACATACATATATATACACACACACACACATATATATATAGATATTATATATATATCACAACCTATCTCAGCTACAATCGGGCGGAAGGCGGGTACACCCTGGACAAGTAATAACAGTTTTAAAATTAATTTACATGAAAATTATAAATTTATTTTTTATTTTTTATATAAATTTATTTTTTAAATATCAGTGCTATTTTTCTAAGTCACCCCCAGATATATCCGTGGATTAAAAATAGCATTTAAATTTTTTTTTTTACATCACCTCCAGATCTACCCGTGGATAAAAAGTAGGATTTAAAAAAATTTTAATATTGTATGCCATTTTGGCAAAAAAAAAAAAGAAAAAAAGAGAAACAACACAAAATATGCAACCAAGTGTAATATTTGATGTGAAATACTTGAAGCCTTGAATAAGTCCATAATTAAAAAAATATGAAAATATGATTCATTTTTTTTTTTTTTTTTTTTGGGTACAGACAGTTTTAAAATATAGAATGGAGGTATTGAGGATCCAAAAGGGCACCACTCATAAAAGTGTTGAAAATTAAGTCATGTATAATCTATGCTTGAATCTTTACATCATTTTCAGATATGATCGTTGATTATAAGTTTTTTTATATGTTCTTTTTCAAACAAAACCTTGGTTTTGATAACACACAAATACCCCAAAATGTTCCACAAAAAAAAAAATTCAAAGTGAAATATTTGATGTTAAGTAATTGGAGCCTTGAATAGGTCAATAATTTATAACTACATTGATTTAGATTTATTATTATTTTTTGAGCAATGACAAACAATGAAAAAAACACACTAAATGTCTTGGGGATCCAAAAGGGCCCCACTCATTAAAGTGTTAATATTAATTCATAAATATATTTATTTTTTCTTTACATTCATTGATTGAATTACTACACAGTTTGAGGCCCGCAACATGTTACAAAAAGCTGGCACAAGTGACAAAAAAGACTGAGAGAGTTGAGGAATGCTCGTCAAACACTTGTTTGGAACATCCCACAGGTGAACAGGCTAATTGGGAACAGGAACCATGGTTGGTTATAAAAGCAGCTTTCATTAAATGCTCAGTCATTCACAAACAAGGACGGGGCGAGGGTCACCACTTTGTGAACAAACTGTTAAACAGTTTAGGAACAACATTTCTCAACGAGCTATTGCAAGGAATTTAGGGATTTCACCATCTATGGTGCGTAATATCAAAAGTTTCAGAGAATCTTCAGTGCACGTAAGCGATGATATTACAGACCTTTGATCCCTCTGGCGGTACTGTATCAACAAGTGACATCAGTTTGTAAAGGATATCACCATACTGTATGAGCTCAGGAACACTTCCGAAAACCACTGTCAGTAACTACAGTTACTGTTGAAACGCAACAATGCAAAGCGAAAGGCATTAATCAACAACACCCAGAAACGCTGCCGGATTCGCTGGGCTCGAGCTCATATAAGATGGACTGATGCAAAGTGGAAAAGTGTTCTATGGTCTGATGAGTCCACATTTGAAATTGTTCATGGAAACTGTGGACGTTGTGTCCTATGGACCAAAGAGGAAAAGAACCATCCAGATTGTTAGAGGCGCAAAGATCAAAAGCCAGCATCTGTGATGGTATGGGGGTGCATTAGTGCCCAAGGCATGGGTAACTTACACATCTGTGAAGGCACCATTAATGCTGAAAGGTACATACAGGTTTTGGAGCAACATGTGTTGCCATCCTAGCAACGTTATCATTGACACCCCTGCTTATTTTAGCAAGACAATGCCAAGCCACGTGTTACAACAGCGTGGCTTCATAGTAAAAGAGTGTGGGTACTAGACTGGCCTGTCTGTAGTCCAGACCTGTCTCCCATTGAAAATGTGTGGCCCCATTATGAAGCCTAAAATAGCACAACGGAGACCCCGGACTGTTGAACACCTTAAGCTGTACATCAAGCAAGAAAAGCTTCAAAAATTGGTCTCCTCAGTTCCCAAAGGTTTACTGAGTGTTGTTAAAAGGAAAGGCCATGTAACACTCTGGTAAAAATCCCCCTGAGCCAACTTTTTTGCAATGTGATGTTGCCATTAAATTCTAAGTCAATGATTATTTCTGAGCTGCAACCTTATCGTGGTAGAGGAGTTTGCGTGTCCCAATGATCCTAGGAGCTATGTTGTCCGGGGGCATAAAGCCCCCTGGTAGGGTCTCCCAAGGCAAACAGGTTCTCGGTGAGGGATCAGACAAAGAGCAGCTCGAAGACCTTTATGAAGAAGAAACATCATGGACCCAGATTTCCCTCGCCCGGACGCGGGTCACCGGGGCCCCGCTCTGGAGCCAGGCCCGGAGGTGGGGCACGATGGCGAGCGCCTGGTGGCCGGGCCTGTTCCCATGGGGCCCGGCCGGGCACAGCCCGAAGAGGCAACGTGGGTCACCCCTCCAATGGGCTCACCACCCATAGCAGGGGCCATAGAGGTCGGGTGCATTGTGAGCTGGGCGACAACCGAAGGCAGGGCACTTGGCGGTCCGATCCTCGGCTACAGAAGCTAGCTCTTGGGACGTGGAACGTCACGTCACTGGGGGGGAAAGAGCCTGAGCTAGTGCGCGAAGTCGAGAAATTCCGGCTGGATATAGTCGGACTCACTTCGACGCACAGCAAGGGCTCTGGAACCACTTATCTCGAGAGGGATTTGACCCTCTTCCACTCTGGCGTTGCCGGCAGTGAGAGGCGACGGGCTGGGGTGGCAATTCTTGTTTCCCCCCGGCTCAAAGCCTGTACGTTGGAGTTCAACCCGGTGGACGAAAGGGTAGCCTCCCTCCGTCTTCGGGTGGGGGGACGGGTCCTGACTGTTGTTTGTGGTTACGCACCGAACAGCAGTTCAGAGTACCCACCCTTTTTGGGAACGCTCGAGGGAGTACTGGAAAGTGCTCCCCCGGGTGATTCCCTTGTCCTACTGGGAGACTTCAACGCTCACGTTGGCAACGACAGTGAAACCTGGAGAGGCGTGATCGGGAAGAATGGCCGCCCGGATCTGAACCCGAGTGGTGTTTTGTTATTGGACTTTTGTGCTCGTCACAGTTTGTCCATAACAAACACCATGTTCAAACATAAGGGTGTCCATATGTGCACTTGGCACCAGGACACCCTAGGCCGCAGTTCCATGATCGACTTTGTAGTTGTGTCATCGGATTTGCGGCCTCATGTTATGGACACTCGGGTGAAGAGAGGGGCGGAGCTTTCTACCGATCACCACCTGGTGGTGAGTTGGCTGCGATGGTGGGGGAGGATGCCGGACAGACCTGGGAGGCCCAAACGCATTGTGAGGGTCTGCTGGGAACGTCTGGCAGAGTCTCCTGTCAGACAAAGTTTCAATTCCCACCTCCGGAAGAACTTTGAACATGTCACGAGGGAGGTGCTGGACATTGAGTCCGAGTGGACCATGTTCCGCACCTCTATTGTCGAGGCGGCAGATCGGAGCTGTGGCCGCAAGGTAGTTGGTACCTGTCGGGGCGGCAATCCTAAAACCCCTTGGTGGACACCAGCGGTGAGGGATGCCGTCAAGCTGAAGAAGGAGTCCTATCGGGTCCTTTTGGCTCATAGGACTCCGGAGGCAGTGGACAGGTACCGACAGGCCAAGCGGTGTGCAGCTTCAGCGGTCGCGGAGGCAAAAACTCGGACATAGGAAGAGTTCGGGGAAGCTATGGAAAACGACTTCCGGACGGCTTCGAAGCGATTCTGGACCACCGTCCGCCGCCTCAGTAAGGGGAAGCAGTGCACTATCAACACCGTGTATGGTGCGGATGGTGTTCTGCTGACCTCGACTGCGGATGTTGTGGACAGGTGGAAGGAATACTTCGAAGACCTCCTCAATCCCACCAACACGTCTTCCTATGAGGAAGCAGTGCCTGGGGAATCTGTGGCGGACTCTCCTATTTCTGGGGCTGAGGTCGCTGAGGTAGTTAAAAAGCTCCTCGGTGGCAAGGCCCCAGGGGTGGACGAGATCCGCCCGGAGTTCCTTAAGGCTCTGGATGCTGTGGGGCTGTCTTGGTTGACAAGACTTTGCAGCATCGCGTGGACATCGGGGGCGGTACCTCTGGATTGGCAGACCGGGGTGGTGGTTCCTCTCTTTAAGAAGGGGGACCGGAGGGTGTGTTCCAACTATCGTGGGATCACACTCCTCAGCCTTCCCGGTAAGGTTTATTCAGGTGTACTGGAGAGGAGGCTACGTCGGATAGTCGAACCTCGGATTCAGGAGGAACAGTGTGGTTTTCGTCCTGGTCGTGGAACTGTGGACCGGCTCTATACTCTCGGCAGGGTTCTTGAGGGTGCATGGGAGTTTGCCCAACCAGTCTACATGTGCTTTGTGGACTTGGAGAAGGCATTCGACCGTGTCCCTCGGGAAGTCCTGTGGGGAGTGCTCAGAGAGTATGGGGTATCGGACTGTCTTATTGTGGCGGTCCGTTCCCTGTACGATCAGTGCCAGAGCTTGGTCCGCATTGCCGGCAGTAAGTCGAACACATTTCCAGTGAGGGTTGGACTCCGCCAAGGCTGTCCTTTGTCACCGATTCTGTTCATAACTTTTATGGACAGAATTTCTAGGCGCAGTCAAGGCGTTGAGGGGTTCCGGTTTGGTAACCGCAGGATTAGGTCTCTGCTTTTTGCAGATGATGTGGTCCTGATGGCTTCATCTGACCGGGATCTTCAGCTCTCGCTGGATCGGTTCGCAGCCGAGTGTGAAGCGACCGGAATGAGAATCAGCACCTCCAAGTCCGAGTCCATGGTTCTCGCCCGGAAAAGGGTGGAGTGCCATCTCCGGGTTGGGGAGGAGACCCTGCCCCAAGTGGAGGAGTTCAAGTACCTAGGAGTCTTGTTCACGAGTGAGGGAAGAGTGGATCGTGAGATCAACAGGCGGATCGGTGCGGCGTCTTCAGTAATGCGGACGTTGTACCGGTCCGTTGTGGTGAAGAAGGAGCTGAGCTGGAAGGCAAAGCTCTCAATTTACCGGTCGATCTACGTTCCCATCCTCACCTATGGTCATGAGCTTTGGGTCATGACCGAAAGGATAAGATCACGGGTACAAGCGGCCGAAATGAGTTTCCTCCGCCGTGTGGCGGGGCTCTCCCTTAGAGATAGGGTGAGAAGCTCTGCCATCCGGGAGGAACTCAAAGTAAAGCCGCTGCTCCTTCACATCGAGAGGAGCCAGATGAGGTGGTTCGGGCATCTGGTCAGGATGCCACCCGAACGCCTCCCTAGGGAGGTGTTTAGGGCACGTCCAACCGGTAGGAGGCCACGGGGAAGACCCAGGACACGTTGGGAAGACTATGTCTCCCGGCTGGCCTGGGAACGCCTCGGGATCCCCCGGGAAGAGCTAGACGAAGTGGCTGGGGAGAGGGAAGTCTGGGTTTCCCTGCTTAGGCTGTTGCCCCCGCGACCCGACCTCGGATAAGCGGAAGATGATGGATGGATGGATGGATGATTATTTGAAAAAAAAAAAAATTCTCAGTTGGAACATTAAATATCTTGTCTTTGCAGTCTGTTCTATTGAATATAAGTTGAAAATGATTGGCAAATTCTTGTAAACTGTTTTTATTTACGAATTATAAATCGTGCCAACTTCACTGGTTTTGGGTTTTGTACATGGCAAACGCACAAAATATGGAACATTTTCCCCAAACCAAGTGAATAATTGATAACAACATTGACTTAACAGCAATCCACAGTCCATCATGTAACTGTTATGTATTTACTATAACTTACACCCACAGACATTAACCCCAACACATATGAGCAGGTACCATGTAGAAAACACCTCTTTTTTTTCAAGATAAATACACATATTCAGCATCAGATGATGTCTTGTTGACATTCAGCGCGTTTGAGACAGGAAAGGCTCGTCTTCCAGGAGTGTCGGACCAACATGGCGACGGCGAGAACCACCGAGCTGAATATGAAGGTAGTGCCGCTGAGGAAAAAGGTTCCCGCGTAGTTTCCCGTCACGTCCACCAACCAACCTGGAGAGACACAATGACGGTCGCGGTTAGGGGAGGTCACTTCGGGCACCTAATGATTCGAGACGATCCCTGGGAATCTGATTCAGATTCGATTCTTGTTTGAACATGTTTCTCGGTTCAAACCGATTCTTGTCATATATCATTTGGTACTTCTTGAAAACTGGTTGCATGAATATGGCCTTTAAACAAATGTTTTCCTACAAAATGAAAAAATTACAATAAATACAAACATTACAATATATATATATATACTGTATATATATATATATATATATATATATACAGTATATATATATATATATATACATATATATACACATATATATATACACACACACACCGGTATATGTATGTATGTATTAATATTTTTTATTAGAATAATTTTTCTCTCCAAAATTTTGCTAAAAATAAAACAAAAACAAAAAACAATTCTGAGTCACTTTAGATTCAAAACTTTTTCTAAATAGTTTACATGTGAGAAAAACTCCTTCTGGTTACATGGAGATTGCCTAAAAATGTATTTTGAAAAATGTATTCCTGCAAAAAAAAAATTAAGAATAAATAAATATACATAATTATTATTATTATTATTTTTTTTTTTTTTCAAGAGTTTGCAAAATACATTTTTTGGGGGAAAATAATGAATCACTTTAGAATCAAAACTTTTTGAAAAGGAGGTTACGGGTGAGAAAAGTTTCTTCTGGTCACATGAAGATGGCCTAAAAATGTATTTTGGAAAAAAACATTCCTACAAAAAAATAAAAATAAAAATAAAAATAAATAATATATATGTATATATATATATATATATATATATATATATATATATATATATATATATATATATATATATAAAACAAAATAAAAACAAAAACATATACATATATACATAACAAAATAAGAATAAAAACATCTACACGTTCACATCTATATATATATATATATATATATATATATATATATATATATATATATATATATATATATATATATATATGTAGATGTGAACGTGTATTTTTGCAAAATTTGAAAAAAAACAACTTTTTTTTTTAAAACAATTATTGAAAATTATGAATCACTTTGGAATCGAAAGTTTTTCAAAACAGGTAAGAAAAGGTCCTATGGTTGCATGAAGATAGCCTAAAAAAGTATTTAAAAATGAATGCCTATCGAAAAAAAAAAAAATCTTTTTTTTTTTGCAAAATAAAAAAAAATTTAGAAAAAAAAAAATATATATATATATATATATATATATATATATATATACCGTATTTTCTTGAATTGCCGCCAGTGCGCTAATTCATTTAAAACCTCTTCTCACCCCTGCGCTTACCAAAGGCACGCGGTAAAAGTAAGCATGCGCTAATTAATTTAAAACCTCTTCTCACTCCTGCGCTTACCAAAGTCATGCGGTAAAAGTAAGCATGTAAGCTTACGCTAATCATTTTAAAACAGCTTCTCACTCCGGCACCTACCAAAGGCATGCAGTAAAAAATTGAGTGTGATGTAAGCTTGGACCTTAAATTTTACTGAATAGCTCTTAATCTTCTTCCCTTTTTGCGATTTCAAATTACTGGTATTTAAATCAGCCTCCTCCATTTTGAAAATGATGACAGGGGAAGTGTCACTCGTGACGTCACGAGTTTGACCAGGCGGTAATACTAAGCATGCGCTAATTATTTTGCAAAGCAAGTTTGACCCCGCAGTAATTCAAGGCAGGCGCATACTATACGTCCTGCGACAATTCAAGGAAATACGGTATTTTTAATCGATTTCCGAAAATTATGAATCACTTTCGAATCGAAAGTGAAGATGGCCTAAAAACATGTTTAAAAAAATGAATTCCCCCAAAAATAAAATGATAATATATATATTTTTTCTTGTTTTAAATCGTTTTTCAAGAATTATGAGTCACTTTATAATCTTGATGAATAAGAATCACAATCCAGATGTGACCCGACTAGTTACAGTCTGAACACAACGTTTTTGGACTCAAAGCTTACCGCCGATTGGTGGGCTGACAAGGTACGGGATGGCGTGCAGGAAGTAGACCACACCCAGGGCAGAGTTGAGGTAGTCGGAGCCCACCGCGTCCGAGGTCACCACGGGAATGAGCGCCACGTAGGCGCCTTCGAAGTAACCGTAGACGACGGCAAAGAGCGCCAGGGGGGCGAAGGAGTGCAGGAGCGGCAGGGACCAGCAGCACAGTCCCTCCACCGCCACACTTACCATAAAGCTAAGCATCCGGTACCTGTTCAGGCACCTGCAGCGACGGGAGGCCACGGTTAACAACCTGTCGGGCCGCACCCGCTTCCTAACGCCTACTTACTTCCTGTCTGCGATCCACCCGAAGGTGATGTTTCCCACGATGCCGCTGATGCCAAATATGGACATGAGGAAGGCGGCCTGCTTGCTCTCCACGCCCTGGCTGATGGCGTAGGGAACCAGGTAGACCACGGGTGTGCTGCAGGCGTACGCCATAAACAAGAAGGACAGCGACCAGATCATGAAGTCGGGGATGAGAAGGAAGCCAAAGTCCCGCCGAGGCTGCAGCCAGCGACAACAACCGGGCGAGTTAACGTCTTCCCCCTTCGCGTTGTGAACGTCCTGCACCCGCTTGGTCAGCTTGGCATCGGAGACCTGCAGCTCCCCGAGCATGTTCGCCGTAAGCTTTTTGCCTAATAAAATGCACTCCGCCAGCTTGATGTCCGTCGAGCCGGCTTCGGGTCCGTTCGCCGGCAAGGCCACCTTGCCCGGAGGCAGTTGCCTCTCCTCCAGCTCGCAGCTTTGGAGCGCTCCGTTGGCGATGAGAAGGCTCTGAGTGCGACTGAAGCTGCTGATTTCCAGCGACTTTGGATCTTCCACGCCGTGACCCGAAGGTTCTTCTTTGGCGTCGACTTCTTGCTCCACGTCGCCAACGTCGCTCTGTCCCGCCCTGCGCGGAAAGGAAACAAAAAAAATCCAGGCACTGCGGTTAGCTTAGCATTTTGCATTTTGTCAACTAATTACAAACCCCGTGTCAGGCTTGCCCCTGACAGTTTGTCTGTTTTAGTTTTTTCCTCTGCAGTTGTCTGTTTCCTGTGTTTAGTATTTCCTGTCTTTTAGTTCCTGTCAAGTGCTCTTAATTTGTCAGCTTCCTGTCTTGCTCCCTGAGTGCTGTGTTCCTCCTCAGTGTGTTTAGTATTTCCTGTCCTTAGTTCCTGTCTAGTGCTCTTATTTTGTCAGCTTCCTGTCTTGTTCTCTGAGTGCTGTGTTCCCCTTCAGCTGCGGCCGATTGGAATCTGGCCACACCTGTTGCCAATCAGCCGGCTCCTATTTGTACCTCCTTTGTCTTGTGTCAGTGGTTGGATCATTGTATTGTCATTCGGACTTGTCGTTGCCATATGTTGCTCTTGTCGTGTCTGTGATTCTTTTCAGCTACTACCTGTCATGCTACAGTTTGTCCTGGTCGTCGTAGCGGTAAGCTGTTCTTGTTAGCCATTAGTTATTTCCAGTTTTTCTGTTTGCTATCCACTAGCTTCCATGCTAAAGTTCCTTTTTGTTTTCTAGCTTCCAGTGCTAGCTCCCTTATATTTGTTATTCCGTCCACGTGCGCACTTTTGGTTTGAACCCTTTGTTTGGTTTTGTCTTAGTATTTATATTAAAATCATGTTGGCTCACTCCATGCCTGCCTCCATCTCTGCATCTTGGGGTTTGTCAACAAATACCCCTGACACCCCGTTTCCATATGAGCTGGGAAATTGTGTTAGATGTAAATATAAACGGACTACAATGATTTGCAAATCCTTTTCAACCCATATTCAGTTGAACGCACTACAAAGACAAGATATTTGATGTTCAAACTAATAAACTTCATTTTTTTTTTTTTTTTGCAAATAAAAATTAACTTAGAATTTCATGGCTGCAACACGTGCCAAAGTAGTTTGGAAAGGGCATGTTCACCACTGTGTTACATCACCTTTTCTTTTAACAACACTCAATAAACGTTTGGGAACTGAGGAAACTAATTGTTGAAGCTTTGAAAGTGGAATTCTTTCCCATTTTTGTTTTATGTAGAGCTTCAGTCGTTCAACTGTCGTATTTTACGCTTCATAATGCGCCACACATTTTCGATGGGAGACAGGTCTGGAGTGCAGGCGGGCCAGGAAAGTGACCGCACTCTTTTACTATGAAACCACCCTGTTGTAACACGTGGCTTGGCATTGTCTTGCTGAAATAAGCAGGGGCGTCCATGAAAAACACGGCGCGTAGATGGCAGCATATGTTGTTCCAAAACCTGTATGTACTTTTCAGCATTAATGGTGCCTTCACAAATGTGTAAGTTACCCATGCCATGGGAACTAAATACACCCCCATACCATCACAGATGCTGGCTTTTGAACTCTGCGTCAATAACAGTCTCTAATGTTCGCTTCCCCTTTGGTTGGGATAACACAATGTCGAATATTTCCAAAAACAATTTGAAATGTGGACTCATCAGACCACAGAACACTTTTCCACTTTGCATCAGTCCATCTTAGATGATCTCGGGCCCAGAGAAGCCGGCAGTGTTTCTCGATGTTGTTGATAAATGGCTTTTGCTGTGCATAGTAAATAATAAATGATAAATGGGTTGTACTTGTATAGCGCTTTTCTACCTTCAAGGTACTCAAAGCGCTTTGACACTACTTCCACATTTACCCATTCACACACACATTCACACACTGATGGAGGGAGCTGCCATGCAAGGCGCCAACCAGCACCCATCAGGAGCAAGGGTGAAGTGTCTTGCTCAGGACACAACGGACGTGATGAGGTTGGTACTAGGTGGTTTAACTTGCACTTACAGATGTAGCAACAAACTGTATTCAGTGACAGTGGTTTTCTGACGTGTTCCTGAGCCCATGTGGTGATATCCTTTAGAGATTGATGTCGGTTTTTGATACCGTGCAGTCTGAGGGATCGAAAGTCACGGTCATTCAATGTTGGTTCCTGGGCATGCCGCTTACGTGGAGTGACTTCTCTAGATTCTCTGAACCTTTTGATGATATTATGGACCGTAGTTGTTGAAATCCCTACATTTCTTGCAATTGCACTTTGAGAAACGTTGTTCTAAAACTGTTTGACTATTTGCTCACGCATTTGTGCACAAAGGGGTGAACCTTTCTAGTGAAAGACTGAGCATTTTTTGCGAAGCTGTTTTTATACCCAATCATGGCACCCACCTGTTACCAATTAGCCTGCACACCTGTGGGATGTTCCAAATTAGTGTTTGATGAGCATTCCTCAACTTTATCAGTATTTATTGCCACCTTTCCCAACTTCTTTGTCACGTGTTCCTGACATCAAATTCTAAAGTTAATGATTATTTGCAAAAAAATGTTTAGAAGTTTGAACATCAAATATGTTGTCTTTGTAGCATATTCAACTGAATATGGGTTGAAAAGGATTTGCAAATGATTGTATTCCGTTTATATTTACATCTAACCCAATTTCCCAACTCATATAGGGAAACAGGGTTTGTACAAAACACAAATAAAATACATATGATGCTGTTAGCTTAGCATTTAGCATTGTGTCAACTAATTACATTGCATAAATAATATACAGGCACTGCTGTTAGCTTAGCATTTTGCATTTTGTCAACTAATTACAAAGCACAAATAAAATAAATATACTGCTGTTAGCTTAGCATTTAGCATTGTGTCAACTAATTACAATGCACAAATAATACACAGGCACTGCTGTTAGCTTAGCATTTTGCATTTTGTCAACTAATTACAAAGCAAAAATAAAATACATATACTGCTGTTAGCTTAGCATTTAGCATTGTGTCAACTAATTACATTGCACAAATAATATACAGGCACTGCTGTTAGCTTAGCATTTTGCATTTTGTCAACTAATCACAAAGCACATAAAATACATGTACTGCTGTTAGCTTAGCATTTAGCATTGTGTCAACTAATAATATACAGGTACTGCTGTTAGCTTAGCGTTTAGCATTGTGTCAACTAATAATATACAAGCACTGCTGTTAGCTTAGCGTTTAGCATTGTCTCAACTAATAATATACAAGCACTGCTGTTAGCTTAGCATTTAGCATTGTGTCAACTAATAATATACAAGCACTGCTGTTAGCTTAGCGTTTAGCATTGTCTCAACTAATAATATACAAGCACTGCTGTTAGCTTAGCATTTAGCATTTTTCCAATTAATTACAAGGCACATATAAAATAAAGGCACTGCTGTTAGCTTAGTTTGTTTAGTGCAGGGGTGTCAAACTCATTTTAGCTCAGGGGCCACATAGAGGAAAATCTATTCCCAAGTGGGCCGACAGGGTAAAATCATGGCATGATAACTTAAAAATAAAGACAACTTGAGGTTGTTTTCTTTGTTTTACTTTGGCCAAAAATAGAACAAGCACATTCTGAAATGTACAAATCACGGATAATCCTGTGGACAAAACACTTCCAGTTTGTTGAAAATTCTGGGGCAATTGGTGCAGTTTGAGAAACAAAATGAGCATAGACTTTGTCTAAGTGTATCTACAAAGCCATGATTAAACTTTAAGTCACAGCCTTTCTGGGATTGAAGGTGAAAACTATTCAAAAGGGTTGAGTTCACTTTTCTCGTGTTTGACAGAGACATTTTGGGGCAAAGAGGGTGTCAAATGACGATGTGTTCGAAGCAGAAGACATAAAACGGCAGGTTTTAGGTTTCATGTGGGTCGAGGAGGAGGAGCCACAATCATCCTTTATTTTATACCTCTTGCTTGGCCCCGATATAACCGTGCTTGCCTAACACAATTGTTATTGTGACACCCAGTGGACACATTTAAAACAGCTGTTTATTTCGTTAAAAAAAAAAAGCAGCTCATTTTAATATTTGGCAAATTCCTCATGCGGGCCGGATAAAACCTGTTCACGGCCCGTACGTTTGACACCCCTGGTTTAGTGTATTAAAGATCCCCATTAGTCTACACCGCCGTGGAGACTGTTCTTTCTAGGGTCCAGGCAAAAAACATCCCACAATTACAAAACAAAAGATTACAATGCAGTACAACATGATCACTAATACAAGGTTGTAATACAAAAATAGCAACAACAAAGAACCAAAAAAAAAAACCCAATAACTTCGACTTTACATAATAATTGTCATGTCTTTGTCGGGTTTTGGACTCTTTGTGCACTCTTGTTTTGTCACCATGACAACCATTAGTTTCACCTGCCTCATTTGTTTGAACTCACGCACCTGTTTTTAATTATGTCACTATTATTTAAGCCTGTAGTTGCCAGGTAGTCGACCTGGCGACATTACTCTAACGACATCATTCATCTCTTGTTCTGCCCATGTTGGATCTCTTGTGTTTGCTGTGTCCATGCCGTAGTTCTCGTCACCGTAAGTGTTTTTGTTTCATGTTCATAGTTCTTAAATGCCTCAAATGTCTGGCGTTTTATGTCAAGGTTGTGTGTATTTTCAATGTACCTACAGGGTTAGAGGGGTTATAAACAAAACAAATTGGGAAGGTGTGCGCACGCAACGACATTCGTGAGGGAGGGGAAGAGACAGAGAAAGCGAAAGAGGGAGGTAGTGGATTTCTTGACAATCAAGGCATACTTGATCAACAGCCATACAGGTCACACTGAGGGTGGCCGCATAAACAACTTTAACACTGTTACTAATATGCGTCACACTGTGAACCCACACCAAACAAGAATGACAAACACATTTTGGGAGAACATCCGCACCGTAACGCAACATAAACACAACAGAACAAATTCCCTAGAAACTCTTGCAACAATGACTCTTCCGGTACACTACAATATACACCCCACCGCTATCCCCTACCTCCCTTCCCCCACCTCAACCCCGATTACGTCACATCAGACATTCCACTTTAAAAAATATTTTTGGTGGAAGATTTTGCATATCCGCATTGCCCGCAGTAAGTCGGACATGTTTCCAGTGAGGGTTGGACTCCACCAAGGCCGTCCTTTGACACAGACTCTGTTCATAACTTTTATGGACAGAGTTTCTAGGCGCAGTTAGGGCGTTGAGGGGATCCGGTCTGGTGGCTGCAGGATTAGGTCTCTGCCTTTTGCAGATGATGTGGTCCTGATGGCTTCATCTGGCCAGGATCTTCAGTGCTCACTGGATCAGTTCGCAGCAGAGTGTGAAGCGACTGGGATGAGGATCAACACCTCCAGGTCCGAGTCCATGGTTCTCGCCCGGAAAAGGATGGAGTGCCATCTCCGGGTTGGGGAGGAGACCCTGCCCCAAGTGGAGGAGTTCAAGTACTTAGGAGTATTGTTCACGAGTGAGGGAAGAGCGCATCGCGAGATCGACAGGCGGATCGGTGCGGCGTCTTCAGTAATGCGGACGCTGTATCGATCCGTTGTGGTGAAGAAGGAGCTGAGCCGGAAGGAAAAGCTCTCAATTTACTGGTCGATCTACATTCGCATCCTCACCTATGGTCATGAGCTTTGGTTTATGTCCGAAAAGACAAGATCACGGGTGCAACCGGCCGAAATGAGTTTCCTTAGAGGTATGGTGAGAATCTCTGCCATCCGGGGGGAGCTCTTCCACATCGAGAGGAACCAGATGAGGTAGTTCAGGCATTTGGTCAGGATGCCACCCAAACGCCTCCCTAGGGAGGTGTTTAGGGCAGGTCCAACCGGTAGGAGTCCACAGGGAAGACCCAGGACACGTTGGGAAGACTATGTCTCCAAGCTGGCCTGGGAACGCCTCGGGATCCCCCGGGAAGAGCTGAACGAAGTGGCTGGGGAGAGGAAAGTCTGGGCTTCCCTGCTTAGGCTGCCGCCCCCGCGACCCGACCTCGGATGAGCGGAAAAAGTTGGATGGATGGATGGATTTTGCATATTTTGTGTGTTTGCCATAAAAAAAACATAGTTTGACAAAAAAGGGCGGAAAAAAAACAACAACAAAAAAACAACTTAAGAAAAACTAAAACATTTTGAAATGAGGAATAGATCTGAAGTTGATGTAGACGGCAGAGATTTAAGCCTTAAATATAAAATGTATGTATGCCCTGGCACACCATTATGATCATTTCACGACCGAACACATTTTACACTTTTATACTGAAATAAATACGCCTACAACTAATTAAATAAAAACATAGAAAAACTAGCAGCAGCGGTAAAGTTTAGATCAATGAAGGAAAAAAGAAAATAAATGAATGTTTATAACTGAATACATTTACATTTGCATACAAATGTGTCTTCTGTTTTATTAAAGTTAAAGTTAAATTACCGAGGCTTCCGGTTGGCGACAAGTTGGAGTAGTCGCATATTTAACTCCGACTATTCAGTATAGCTCGACTGACTGCAGTAACTGCTATCAACGTTATTATAGTACTAATACCTTACCGCGCTGAACGAGAAAATGTCTAATAGAGCCAAAAAGGAGGAGCAAAAGAACGGAAGACTAGGCGGCAAGCACCATCATGGCTACGCTAACTACATTGCTAACGGACCACAAGACTTCTCTCTCGTCGGAGTTTAACTCCGCCTTTTCCAAACTCAACACCACGCTAGATTGTATTCAGTCCACACTTCTGGAACACCAGAAGCGCCTCTCCTCACTAGAACTGTTTGCCGACACGACCAGCCAGGATATGTTGGCTATGGACACCAAGCTAACATTTGTAACTGAGGAGAACGTGAGGCTAAAAGGTAAGCTAATAGACTTGGAGAGTAGAAGCCGTCGGAACAACATTAGAATTGTCGGCGTACCCGAAAGCATTGAAGGTACAAACCCAACAACGTTCTTCTCTCAATTGCTGGTCGAGGTCTTGGGTGAACATACGTTGTCGTCGGCCCCGGAGCTGGACCGTGCCCACCGCTCGCTAACAGCGAAGCCAGGCCCCGGTGAGAAGCCGAGACCGGTCGTGATATGCTTCCACCGATTCCAAACGAGGGAGCTGGTGGTGCGGGAAGCTCGGAAACGCAGAGGCAAATTAATGTATAAGGACTCACCGATACACATCTTCGAAGACTACTGCCCTGAAATACTGGAACAGCGGGCCGTGTACCGGGACGTCATGAAAGACCTCTACAACCTAGGCCTCAAACCAGCCCTCCACTACCCGGCTAAGCTAATGGTTTCAAACAAGGATGGAAAGAGACGACGACTCGCATCTGTGAAAGACGCCCAAGACCTCGTCAAGTCCCATAATCAACGCAACCAAGAGCAGGCGAACGACTAACATTAGTTGGTATGACTTTAATGAAACTTTGTTTGATATGATGTGACTACCTCACAATGCATGGCGGGACGGCGCTAGCTTGGCTAACTACAGCCATGTCTGGAGGCTACACTGCCGGCACCAACCTTAAAACACGTGCCGGGCCAGTTCTATCACGTTTAACGCCAACTCTAGGCCTGACTGTGAACATTACATCTGTGTGGTCACTCATTGAATCCACTCTCATTCACTTTTTGTCATTCACTTTTTGTTTAACCATTTAGCTAATATATTATGCTGACATTCCAGAGCTAACCTGTTAAATATACAATTACCGTCATTAGGGTTTAAACAACCATCAATATTGTTTATTTTATTTTGGTACATCAACGTTCGAATTCTTTTGTCTTCCCATTACATTTATTTATCATGTTCTAATAGATATATATTACACAGTGGTTTATCTTTTCTATTATTATTATTATTATTTGACCTAACTGCTGATATACCTATTTCTTAACTGGTTACTATTATTCCATATCCATACATCCATAGGCGTATACATTGCTTATGTGTATGTATGTATATATTTATATGTATATACATATGTGACACAACTTACTTATACTTTATCCGACTACATGCCATTTGAGTTATTTATACTTTTTTAATTTATTTTTCTTGCTTTCTGAAGTTGTTTTGATACTAGGTACTAGGTGTCTCGAAGGAATATACTGCAGTTTTGATGCACTTTAAAATGTTCGGACTCAGTTGGAGCCAATCTGTTGTTCTCGGGAGGTGGAAAAACCGGAAGCCGTTATGGATACGTCCATGCAGGCGCAAGGACAGCGCACTGCTGTGAAAAGGACACTGAAGGTTCAGGTTCGACAATGGGGTTCTCAGGTCCTGGGACGATGGTCCTGTAGGTGGTTGCCAGGTGTAACACACCTGGCATTATTATATTTTGTTGTGTCTGTGAGGGGCTTCACGGTGTCAGAGGGGTTAGTGCGTCTGCCTCACAATACGAAGGTCCTGCAGTCCTGGGTTCAAATCCAGGCTCGGGATCTTTCTGTGTGGAGTTTGCATGTTCTCCCCGTGAATGCGTGGGTTCTATCCGGGTACTTCGGCTTCCTCCCACTTCCAAAGACATGCACCTGGGGATAGGTTGATTGGCAACACTAAAATTGGCCCTAGTGTGTGAATGTGAGTTTGAATGTTGTCTGTCTATCTGTGTTGGCCCTGCGATGAGGTGGCGACTTGTCCAGGGTGTACCCTGCCTTCCGCCCGATTGTAGCTGAGATAGGCACCAGCGCCCCCCGCCACCCCAAAGGGAATAAGCGGTAGAAAATGGATGGATGGATGTGTCTGTGAGTGTGTGTGTGAGCTTGCTGTGTTTTCTGTACATATATGTTTTTATTGGTTTGTTTATCACCTCATTCCTTCCTCTCACGCTTCTGTTTTACCCCCTCCTCTTACTAGTACTCTCTGCAGTTCCCAGTTATCGTGCATCAGCCCCCCTCCTGATCCGCTTGTACACATCAGCCCGTTCTGCTCTCCTAGTTGGACATGGGGAGAAATGACAAGCACCAGTAATACACTCAGATTTGTTTCATGGAATGTGAGGGGTGTGGGGAGCGCCACTAAAGTTGGGAGGGTCTTGACCCATTTGCAACACCTCAAAGGAGATATATTTTTCATTCAGGAGACCCACCTTCGCAACAGAGAGATTTCACGACTTAAAAGAGCCTAGATCAGCCATATTTTTCATTCAAAATTCAACGAAAGGGCCAGGGGCACAGCCATCCTAATTCGTAAAAATATTTCATTCGAACTTAACCAAACTGTAGCAGACCCTGCCGGCCGTTATATTATGGTGTCTGGAAAACTGCAAGGCACCCCAGTCATACTCGCTAGCGTTTATGGACCTAACTGGGATGACAATTCTTATGTGACTAAATTGTTTACATCATTTCCAAACATTGGAAATCATTTGATTATCATGGGCGGGGACTTTAACCTGGTGCAGGACCCTGTACCGGACCGATCATCTAACAAACTGGCTCCCTTATCTAATTCAGCTAAAACATTGGATACTTTTGCTTAACAGTTAGGTCTTACAGACCCGTGGAGACACGCCTCCCCTACAATTAAGCAATTCTCCTATTTCTCCCATGTACATCACACTTACACCCGGATAGACTTCTTTCTTCTCAACAATAGACTACTTTCCAAAATTAAAACGTGTAATTACCATAGTATTGTAATCTCTGATCATGCTCCCACCTCAGTCAACATCAATATGGACACTCAACCTAGACCCCTTAAACAATGGTGATTCAACTCAGCCTCACTAGCAGATAACAATTATAGGAATTTCCTCCACGATCAAATTGAGTGTTTTTTCGAACTGAACAATTCACCAGAAATTGGAAGAGGTATACTATGGGAGGCATCTAAAGCTTATATTAGAGGTCAACTTATATCTTTTATTTCAAATTTAAATAAGACAGAAACCATTCAAATCAATGGGCTGCTCCGTAAGATTAAGGATCTTGACGATAAGTACGCTTTAAACCCGGACTCGACACTATATAAAGAACGCCTTCGCCTACAAACTGACTTTGACCTTATGTCTGTCAATAGAGCAAAATTACAACTACTCAAATCCAGACAACGATTTTTTGAATCTGGGGAAAAAGCTGGCAAGCTCTTAGCCCACCGGGTTAGGGAGGAAGCATCGTCGAGGCTAATCACATCTATTCGCTCTAACACAGGAGAACTACATACTGATCCAGCTAAGATAAATGAAACATTTGCCGCATTTTATACAACATTATATACATCAGACTGCCCCCCTTCTTCACATGAACTATTTAATGATATAACATTCCCCCAGATCGAACATGGAGCTGCGAGGGACTTGGGTCAGCCCATTAGTATCATCGAGATCACAGAAGCCATCAAATCCTTACAAAGTAATAAATCACCCGGTCCAGATGGTTTCAGTGCAGAATATTATAAAACTTTCTCCAGTGTTCTTGCTCCGGCTCTAAGAGACATGTATAATGAAGCATTCCTGTACCATCGCCTCCCAGAATCCTTATCGAGGGCCACCATTTCTCTCATACTAAAAAAAGAGAAAGACCCCCAGCTTTGCAGCAGCTATAGACCAATTTCGCTCTTAAATGTAGACTTAAAAATTCTGTCCAAGGTTCTTGCTCTCCGGCTCCAAAGGGTGATGCCTTCCATCATCTCGTTGGATCAAACAGGTTTTATGTTAGGCCGCCAATCCACACACAACACTCGGCGCCTCCGAAACATTATTCATTCGCCAAACCCCTCGACCCCGGAAGTGGTGGTGTCCCTCGACGCGGAGAAAGCCTTTGATAGGGTCGAATGGGAATATCTATTTGATGCGATGGGTCGGTTTGGTTTTAATGAAGATTTTATTCTTTGGGTTAAACTTTTATACTCGTCCCCTGTAGCTTCGGTACGCACAAATAATACACTGTCCTCGCCAGTTTTTCTTAAAAGAGGTACCAGACAAGGTTGCCCGCTGTCTCCATTACTGTTTGCTATTGCGATAGAACCCCTGGCACTTTGGCTGCGCGCGGAGAGGGGCTTTAAAGGTATCACCCGGTCGGACACGTTGCACAAAGTGTCGCTTTATGCGGACGACTTGCTCCTATACATCTCAGATCCTGCTAGCTCACTCCCAGTAATCTTTAACATTTTGGAGCGGTTTGGCACACACTCTGGCTACAAACTTAATTACCAAAAAAGTGAACTATTTCCGATCAATTCCCTAGCTAAACAGTTACCACGATCTTTAGCTGCATTCAAATGGGCACATGACGGGATCCATTACTTGGGAATTTTTATTACTCCGGGTATGTCTGACATGATCCGGGGAAATTTTCTACCCCTAGTTGAAAAAATGGAGAAGGACTTTGCCCGCTAGTCTGTTTTACCATTATCTCTCGCTGGCCGGATCAATCTTATCAAGATTCCTTTACCTTTTACAACATATCCCCATATTTATTACTAAATCTTTTTTTGATAAATTAGACAAATCAATTTCCAAATTTTTATGGGGGGCCGGATCGGCCCGAATCCGCAAGTCGGTCCTACAATCTCCCAAATCTGAGGGAGGGCTTGCACTCCCTAATTTTAGACAGTACTATTGGGCGGCTAATGTACAGAAACTCCTATACTGGATGGATGGAAGCTCTCAGACCCTCCCGGCCTGGGTATCCCTTGAAACGGCAATCCCACACTTTTCATTACGTTCTTGCTTATGCTCACCACTCCCTTTTCCACTTAAACTTAAATAAATAAATAAATGGGTTGTACTTGTATAGCGCTTTTCTACCTTCAAGGTACTCAAAGCGCTTTGACACTACTTCCACATTTACCCATTCACACACACATTCACACACTGACGGAGGGAGCTGCCATGCAAGGCGCTAACCAGCACCCATCTGGAGCAAGGGTGAAGTGTCTTGCTCAGGACACAACGGACGTGACAAGGTTGGTACTAGGTGGGATTTGAACCAGAGACCCTCGGGTTGCGCACAGCCACTCTCCCACTGCGCCACGCCGTCCCTAACTTGAAGGCGCAAACACCATTGTATCGATCTCCTTGAAAATATGGATCCAGCTAAGGAAACATTTGGGTTTTCAGGGCCCATCTATTTTGACTCCGCTACTTAAAAACCAATTATTTAAACCTTCCCGTACCGACTCCGCATTTATGACCTGGCTCGATCACGGTATCACCACTGTGGAAGACCTCTATACAGACGGTGTGTTCTCATCCTTCGCTGAACTTTCTTCCAAATACGATTTGCCAAACTCCCACCTTTTTTGTTTCTTTCAGGTGAGGAACTTCGTAAAGAAGCAGTTCCCACACTTCCCAAATCGTCCCCCGGAAACTCTTATAGATACATTGCTCTCTCTGAGCCCAAATCATAAAAAATGTATCTCTGTGATATATACCTCCTTAAGCTCAGTTGCTCCAAACTCTTTATCAGTGATAAAAGCCTCGTGGGAGAGCGATCTTAACACCAACATATCTGATAAACTCTGGAACTCTGCCCTGAAACTGGTCCACTCCTCCTCGATTTGTGCCCGTCATGGTCTCATCCAATGCAAAGTAATCCATAAAAGTCACTACACTAATGCAAAACTATCCAAAATGTATCCCACTGTTAACAATACCTGTAATAGATGCAAACAATCTCCGGCTGATCATGTCCATATGTTCTGGTCCTGCTCTAAATTATGTTCCTTTTGGGAGGACATTTTTGACGCTATCGGAAAGGCATACGATCAAGACTTTCCCTCCAACCCATTGTCAGCCATTTTCGGCATATGCCCTGATAACACATGCCCTGTACCACTAAAACGCGCTGTGGCTTTTACGACCTTGCTGGCCAGGCGACTGATCTTGTTCAATTGGAAGCTGGCTCACCCCCATCACACGGCCGTTAGATTAAAGAGGTTCTTTACAATTTAAAATTGGAAAAACTTAGGTTTTCACTAAATGGCTCTGCTCAAGTGTTTGAAAGTTCATGGAGTCCTTTCTTACTTTATGTCAACTCTCTTGACTTATGTCCAGACGCAGATGAGGAATAATCTCCCTTTTATTTAGTATTATTATTATTTATTTTATTTTTTATTTTTTTCTCCCTTTCTCTCTCCTTTTAGTCTCTTTCTGTTTTTGGTCTTGTATGGGTGTATGTGTGAATGTGTGTGTCTTTGTCCTCTTACTTGTTGTTTGTGCCATGTGTCCCTGGTTGGTTCAACCTGTGTGAGGTGGGAGGGTGGGTGGGTGGTTTTAGGGGTAAAGGTATGAAGAATGCACTGACTTTAAAATTGTACTGTTTCGACTTGCACCTTTTTTCTGTATATGTGAAAAAGTCAATAAAAAAGAGTTGGGTTCAAGTTAAATTACCAATGATTGTCACACACACACTAGGTATGGGGAAATTTGTCTTCTGCATTTGACCCACCCCCTTGTTCACCCCCTGGGAAGTGAGGGGAGCAGTGGGCAGCAGCGGTGTTGCGCCCGGGAATTATTTTTGGTGATTTAACCCCCAATTCCAACCCTTGATGCTGAGTGCCAAGCAGGGAGGCAATGGGTCCCATATTTCTTAATAGGCTTGGTATGACTCGGCCGGGGTTTTGAACTCCAAACCTACAGATCTCAGGGTGGACACTCAAACCACTAGGCCACTGAGTAGATTTATTTTAATGAATGAAGTAACGTTTATGACAACCTTTTTCCAAATCGCAATATAGAATGTGAAATAAAACAGGACAATGCATACGTTTATCATTTTGTTTTCAAAACGTTTACAAAAAAGTGGGACCCCATTTTTATGACTCAATGGGGTCCCATTTTGGAAAATTCCTAGCGCCAACACTGCTGTCAACAGAGGAGGAAAAAACTGCTTTATTTAAATAAATACAATATTTATAAAGCAAATTCAAGTATCATTGGCAAATTTTCACCTAGTCCCGACTTTGGTGCGCTGCCCGCCTTGGTATGCATATATGGGTCTTCTTTTTGGGATTTCACAATATGGTCAGCCTAACAAACAGGAACTAAAGGAGTCCAAAACTAACTAAACAAAACATGATCCGGAACACGGATCATGACAGATTGCCCTATACCTTACAGCAGAGGTCTCAGGAATGTGGCCCGGGGGCCAATTGCGGCCCGCGAGACGTTATTTTGCAGCCCCCACCTTAATATTAAAGTTTAATGTTAGTGAGGCCTGCACGTTTTATATGAATGGCGCTTGACAGTGTCGTGTTATTTGGGTCCAAAATGGCACTTTGAATGTTCTGGGTTGCCTACCCCTGCGTTAGTGGAAAAGCGGCAAATGAATGAAAGCGACAGAGACGTTGCCATGGAGACAAGGGTTTTCTTGTGTGCCTGGCTACAGTCACACCGCGATGAATGTCCGTCAGTAATAACAGTCCTCGGTAACCTGGACCAATTCAAACCGTTATATGTTATTCTATTGTGTAATTTGCTTTGACTCACATGATGAACACTACATATATTTCTAAATGACGCCAGATAACACTCCGGGAGCCGTCACTTTTTTGCGCTCGCTCTCCCGCTACTTTCCCGGCTATTATCCACCGACCGCCGTGTGGCTGTAGGAAGGAAAAGCGGAACGACACACATTGCGGAACAAACATTATTCTCCGTGCCTCGGCTAAATACAAATATATTCCACGACCCCAAAAATGTATTTTTTCAAAGCCTGCCGTGAAGAGAAATGTTAGTGATGTGCAAAGACAATTCCAGGAAAAGTGGGGGATGCAATTGTTATGATCCGCTGCCCGGATCATATTATGATTAGATTTTTGAGTCATTTGTTTTTTCTGTTGGTTTTTGGACTCCTTCGGTTCCTGTTTGTGCACCACTGAGTTGGTTACCATAGTTACTTATTATTTTCACCTTGTGCACCTGTTTTGTAATCACTGTCATTATTTAAGCCTGCCTTCTCCAGTCAGTCAGTCTCTGGCTTCCTTGTTTGTTTTCTTACAACAAGTGACGACTTCTGTTTCCTGCTCACTACCTGCTAGCTTCCACGCTAGGCTCTTTATCTTCTAGCTCCCATGCTAGCTCTTTCAGTTTTTTGCCTTAAGTGCTATGCGCACGTTTTTCTTTGTCAAAGTCTGATCTATCTTTAAGTAAATAATTTATTCCTACCTTCACGCTGTGTCCGAGGCTCGTCTGCATTCCTGGGAGAACGAAACCCGCTCCACGATGCGACCCGGTCGTTGCAGCAATATTTCTTTGTTAAAGCACAGGGGCACCCCGACGTGTCTTATTTGCACAGAGAAAGTTGCGGTGCACAAGGAATACAATTTGAAACGTCATTATACAACTAGACATGCTAAAGGAGTATGCAACATTTTTTTTAAAAAAATCTTTTCTCGCGGCCCAGCCTCACCCAGACTCTGCATCCAGTGGCCCCCAGGTAAATGGAGTTTGAGACCCCTGCCTTGCAGTCTTTTTCAAAACATCAGTTTTGGGTTTCAGACGGGTGAGAGCACCTCTTAGGGCTAGCCTGGTACAGTAGTTGTGACTTTCACTAGCAAACAACAGCTGAGAATACAGACAAGCATGTTTATGGTATGTATAGATTAAAAAAAAAAATAGAATTAAACTACAAGCTAGTTATTCACCAACTCTCATCCATGACAATTCATTATGCATGATCTCTATGCCGGTCCTAAATGAGCATTGGAGAGCGAGTCTGGCAGCTCTGTTTTGGGTAAGCCGGATTTTATTTAGTTCTTGTTTAGATGCATTAGATCAGATTGCTGGGCTGTAGACAAGATGTGACAATACAAGGGATTGTATAACTTGCTTATTAGTTGTGTTAGTTAAAAAAAATAGGCAATTCTTCTTATGATTGAGGTGCTTCTGATCATTTGTGTTTCTATGTTATTAATGTGAGTGGCCCAAGGTAGTCTATTGTAGCTCCAAGCAACCTGGCCTCTTTAACTCGTTCAACATGAACTCCGTTCAAAGAAACATTTAATATACGTTCCTTTTTTTTTTTTTCCAAGATGGCGCTGCTGTAATGGCTGCTGTAGGCAGGAGTTCTGTGCTCTTGTGTCATCCTTTTGTGTTTCCTTCTTGTTTTCATGTGTTATTATATTTTTTTGCATTTTGGTACGGGCGCCTTTGGGACTGTGTGACAAGGGGTGGCACTTTCGTGACCTCTGTGGTGCTTTTTTTGTGGACTTTTGGATCTGCCTCCTGGGAGCCTTTTGGCCATGGAGACCAGCTGCTGGGTCTCTGCTACACCGGATTCTGTTTGGAGGGACTGGAGGAGATGCGGATGAGGGGACAGGGCTGCGAAGCTAGCACTGAGCGCTGGGACGGAGAGGCTTCGCGGTGTCTCGACTGGCTGAGCAGGTACCGGACACCTCAGTCACCTTGGACGTATCCTCGCTCATCCATGCGGACTGGACATTGGCCAAGAGTGGAGTCGGCTGTCTTGGTTGCTTTGTTGGGTCCGCTTCTGTCTCTGGCCATGCTCCCTCCTCCCCAGCGGACAATGGCGTGGAACACCGCAGAGGCCACCACAGTGTATATGTTTATTTTACTTTTTATTTATAGCTGTATGTAGAAGTGTCTGGTTGTATCTGCTGCTTTAATGTCTTTAATGTCCTCTGTGTTCTTTGATGTTTCCCTCTTACACACATGTAAGAGGGATGTGTACTATGGCTATGAGTTGTTGTTTTTTTTGTTTTTTTTTCCCTTGGCCTCAGTCTGCACCCCCACTACAGGGCCCAGGCTAAGACGTTTTTTTTAAATTTTATTTTAATCTTCTATTCTCCCGCCCCCCCACCCCCCATCACCCACCACCCACCCATGTTTACCTGTATGTCATCTTTTTTGTAAGGGGCGCTGGAAGCCGGCAGACCCGTCAGCGATCCTGTTCTGTCTCCCTGTAATTTTTGTCTGATCTTGAATGGGATTGTGCTGAAAATTGTAATTTTCCTGAAGGAACTCTCCTGACGGAATAAATAAAGTACTATCTAATCTAATCTTTCTCTGAGCATGTTTTGAGCAAATAGCAAGACATTTTGTTTTAGAAATATTAAGTTTCATCTGACCTTTGACCTGTGCGGGGTTGCACGGGCCTCATCAGAGCGCCACAGACGCACAAGTTGGACACGAAGCCGCCCAGGACCAGCATGGCTCCTCTCCAGGAGTACTGATCGATGAGCAGCTGGATCACCGGGGCCAGGATGAAGGTCCCGATGCCGCTGCCTTGGATGTCCACATTTAGTCACGGGAAGTTAAAAGACAAAAAAAACGACTCGGGTGGCGTTTACCTGACAGAGCGATACCATAGGCCAAAGCTTTCTTCTCGCTGAAGTATCGGCCTACCATGGCGATGGACGGCGTGAAGTTGAGCGCAAAACCTACGCCTGAAAAGAAATCATGCAAATGTCTGTAACTACACTTCAATACAACCTACATACATACATTACACACTTACTGTACACATGCAGTACATACAGTGCATGCAGTACACGTGCAGTACATACATACAGTGCACATGCAGTACAAACATACAGTACATTTACACATATACTGTGCACATGTGCAGTACATAAATACATACATAAATACAGTACACATATACTGTACATACATACATATATACTGCCCACACATGCAGTACATACATACAGTACACAGGTGTAGTACATACATACATTTAGTACATGTGCAGTACATACATACAGTACACACGCAATACATAAATACAGTACACACGTGCAGTAAATACATACATACAGTACATATATACCCTACATACATACAGTACATACATACATGAAGTACTGTATATGTGTGCAGTACATACATACACTGTAGATACATAAAGTACACACATGCAGTATATGCATGAATACATACATACATACATTACACAGGTGTAGTACATACATACATACGTACAGTATACCCATGCAGTACATACATACATACATACATACAGTACACACTTGCAGTATGTATAGACACACATAAATACAGTACACATGTGCAGTACATACATACATACTGTACACACGCAGTACAAACCTACATACACAAAGTACACATATGCAGTACATACAGACATACTGTACACACGTGCAGTACATACATACATACATGGATACGTAAATACAGTACATATATGCAGTACAGACATACATACATACATAAATACATACATACAGTACATGCATGAATACATACATACATTACACAGGAGTAGATAATGCATACATACTTACATACATTACACAGGTGTAGTACATACAGACATACATACATACAAACATACATACATACATACATACAGTACATGCATGAATACATACATACATTACACAGGTGTAGTACATGCGTACATACTTACATACATTACACAGGTGTAGTACATACATACATACATACATACATTACACAGGTGTAGTACATACATACATACATACATACATACATACATACATACATACATACATACATACATACATACATACATACATACATTACACAGGTGTAGTACATACATACATACATTGCACACATACAGTACACACTTGCAGTATACATAATCACACATAAATACAGTACACATATGCAGTACATACAGACATACTGTACACACCTGCAGTACATACATACATACATACATACATACATACATACATACGTAAATACTGTACATATGTGCAGTACATACATAGATACATACATACAGTACATGCATGAATACATACATACATTTCACAGGTGTAGTACATACATACATACATCCACTGGCAACAACTACTTTTAAGTGTTGAATAATTATTGCTCGGATTCCGGTATCAATGCATCGGTAACAAATATTGATATTATTAGATACATTGATATTGTTACCATTAGCAATACAGTATCAACACATCAGTACCAAATAGTGATACTTTGATGCATCCTAAAATGTCCATATTGTGTTGCTTAATTACAGTTCACAGTACAACATCAATACACCAGTATCAAGTCATGATACTTTGATATATCGTACACATATCGATATTGCGTCGTATTGTTACGGTTTACAGTACAGTATTAATACACCGGTGCAAAATAATGACACTTTGATGTATTATATAAGTATTGATATTGTGTTGTATCATTTCCGTTCAGAGTACAACATCAATACACTCTTACCAAATAACTATACTTTGATGTATTGTATAAATATCAATATTGTAAAGTATCTTTACAGTTCACAGTGCAGTATCAATACAGCAATACCAACTAACGATACTTTGATGTATTGCAAAAATATCGATATCGTGCTTCATCGTTGCGGTTCACAGTACAATATAATTACACCAGTACCAAATAACGATACTTTGATATGTTGTGTAATTATCAATATTGTGTTTTATTGTTACGGGTCACAGTAAAACGTCAATACACAAGTACAAAATAACAATACCTTTGTGTGTCGTATAAATATTGATATTGTGTTGTATCATTAAAGTTCATAGTACAGTATCAATACATCAGTGCCAAATAACAATACTTTGATGTAGCCTATGTTCTCGTGTGATATTTTCAATGTCAATAAACCAGTATCAAACATCAATGTTTTGATATCCTGTATCAATGATCACTTACGGTAAAACACCGATACACTGGCAACAACTGTAACTACTTTTAAGTGTTGAATAATTATTGCTCAGATTCCGGTATCGATGCATCAAATATTGATATTATTAGATGTATTGATATTGTCACCATTAACAACACAGTATCAATATATCAGTGCCAAATACTGATACTTTGTAGGATACTATAAATGTTGATATTGAGTTGTATGGTTACAGTTCACAGTACAACATCAATACACCAGTACCGAATAATGATACTTTGATGTATCGTATAAATATCGATATTATGTCGTATTGTTACGGTTTACAGTACAGTGTCAATAAACCAGTACAAAATAACGACACTTTGATTTATTGTACAAATATTGATATTGTACAGAGTACAACATCAAAACACTCCTACCAAATAACTACACTTTGATGTATTGTATAAATATCAATATTGTGAAGTATCTTTACAGTTCACAGAGCAGTATCAATACAGCAATACCAACTAACGATACTTTGATGTCTTGCATTAATATCGATATTTTGTTTTATCGTTACGGTTCACAGTACAATATCAATACACCAGTACCAAATGACGATACTTTGATGTAGCCTATAAATATTGATGTTATGTTCTCGTGTGGTATTTTCAATGTCAATAAACCAGTATCAAAAATCAATATTTTGATATCCTGTATCAATTATTATTTATAGTACAATACCGATACACGGGCAAAAACCTTAACTACTTTTCAGTGTTGAATAATTATTGCTCAGATTCCAGTATCGATGCATCGGTGACAAATATTGATATTATTAGATGCATTGCAGTGTCAAATAACAAACTATGATATGAGGTACAGTGCGATATCAATACGCCAACATGGATGCATGGATACTGCAAAATAGTGAGGTGCTGCGTGTGTACCTGCAAGGATCCCCAGAGAGACGTACAGATGTTCCAGCCTGGAGGCAAAGCAGCTGAGGACCAGGCCGATAGAGGACATGAGCCCGCCGAGCATCATGGTCGCTCTGCATGACAGACGGTCGGCAAGGAAGCTGCCGAGAGGAGCTGGAGAAGAACAGAAGCTCTCAAGACATCTTACTACGCGCCGGGGGCGGACATGTGGAGTGTGAACCTACCGCAGAACATGGTGGTGCAATCTATGAGACTGTGGATCCAGGCCGTGGTGGAATAATCCCTCTCAAAATGCAGCTGGAACTCCACGAAGAACATGGCAACACATCTGCACGGGAGGAGCAAACATTGATCCCTTTTAGTAGGGCAGAGTCCTTCCAGGTTCCTCACTTTAAAAGTTGTATTAAAAGATGACTAGAGCAGATGTTAAACAATTTATTCTACTAAACAGAAGCACCATATTTTCTGGACTATAAGCTGCTATGTTTTCCAACGCTTTGAGCCCTGCGTCTTATAAAACGTTGCAGCTAATTTGTGGATTTTTAATAGCTAACGGCCGTACTGTTTTGTATTTAACAAACAGGTTTCATATTACGCCGACAGAGACACTGAAAAGGTGTGTTATTGTTCGTGCCATGGCGCCATCTTTTGGACGAGTTCGCTAATTCCTATTTTGTGCCTTGAAGTGGAAGTACATCCCGTTTCGTCTCCTATTGGTCCATAGCCTTTTTTTTTTTATTCTTTTTTTTATTTGTTTATTAAATTTTTGACATAGACAGTCCAGAAATACAATTAAACACTGGTCAAATGTTATTTTTTCCACCTAACAAGTAACCCACAAATATGATATTTAAAATAAAAAATAGATACAAATTATTCAAATAATAGCGAGAAAAAAACCATGTACGAGTCAAACATTAACATGAAGAAACAGACAACTGCACTCCTGAGTGTCCCCAACACGGTTTAGTAATAGAAAAAAGCAGACAAAAGGCTCATCAATTATTTACCTTTCAAAAACTTTTCAATGAGGGTTAAATTTGAGATCAGTCTCTTTTACATATTTTAGGAAACCACCCCATACTTCCTGAAACTTCACAAAATAATTTTCTCCAATTCAAGAACAATTAAAAAAATCACCAAAATGATTCCCGAGCGCAGCCATCACTGCTGCTCACTACTCCCCTCACCTCCCAGGGGGTGAAACAAGGGAATGTGTTAAATGCAGAGGGTAAATTTACCACACCTAGCGTGTGTGTGACTATCAGTGGTACTTTAACTTTAACTTAATATCTTTAATCCAGCGGGTGTGGTGGCAAGAGGGCGCTGCAGTCTTCCAATTTAGCACAACAAGTCTTCCAGGCAACAAAGTAGTAAATGCTACCAAGTTCATCCATAGCATTTCTGCTTATAAGGATTCCTTACTCATCATTCCAAGCAACGTTTGTAAGTTTTACAATATAACTAAAACAATTCATACTTACTAAACCGTCCCATAGGTTATGTCTGTAGAGTAGTTTTCATGCATATTTGCCGGTGCTATTGTAGTGTAATGAAGCGAGCGTCGTTAGCATTAGCAAATATGCTAACCCAATTAAGAATGTCTGTGTTTGTATTATTGGCATTATTTTTGTATTGTTTTAGTTGCGTAAATTCACCAAAACGTCACTTATTGAGTCTGTTTAGCTGAGTGGAGAACCAGCTTGCGCAGCTCGTGGGTCCATGACAATGACTTCTGCTTTGTTTGATCAGCCGTTTTACTGCCGTGTTACAAACACCATTTGGAAACAATTAAAGGCCTACTGAAATGAGATTTTCTTATTTAAACGGGGATAGCAGGTCCATTCTATGTGTCATACTTGATCATTTCGCAATATTGTCATATTTTTGCTGAAAGGATTTAGTAGAGAACATCCACGATAAAGTTCGCAACTTTTAGTCGTGAAAAAAAAGCCTTGCCTGTACCGGAAGTAGCAGACGACGTCACCGGTGTGAGGGCTCCTCACATTGTTTATAATGTGAGCCTCCAGCATCAATAGCTATTCGATACCGAGAAAGCGACAAATTCCCCATTAATTTAAGCGAGGATGAAAGATTTATGGATGAGGATATTGATAGTGAAGGACTAGAAAAAATAAAAATATTAGATAATGTAAAAAAAAAAAAAAAAATGCGATTGCATTGGGAGCGATTCAGATGTTTTTTAGACACATTTACTAGGATAATTCTGGGAAATCCCTCATCTTTCTATTGTGTTGCTAGTGTTTTAGTGAGTTAAATAGTACCTGATAGTCGGAGGGGTGTGTCCACAGGTGTGTTGACGCCAGTCTCATGGCAGCTGCATGGACGGCGCAAGCTCTGCTGATCTCCGGTAAGAGGCGACTTTTTACCACAATTTTCTCACCGAAACCTGTCGGTTGACAAGTGGTCGGGAACCATGTTCGCTTGACCGCTCTGATCCATAGTAAAGCTTCACCTCCGGGAATTTTTAACCAGGAAACACCGTGTTTTTGTGTGGCTAGAGGCTAAAGTTTCCCACCTCCATCTTTCTACTTTGACTTCTCCATCATTAATTGAACAAATTGCAAAAGATTCAGCAACACAGATGTCCAAATTACTGTGTAATTATGTGATGAAAAGAGACGACTTTTAGCCGTGTGTGGTGCTGGGCTAATATGTCCACTCCGACCAAAAACGTCACAAACACCATACATCATTCTGCGACGTTTTCAACAAAAAACTCCGCGGGAAATCTAAAATAGTAATTTAGTAAACTAAAAAGGCCGTATTGGCATGTGTTGCAATGTTAATATTTCATCATTGATATATAAACTATCAGACTGCGTCGTCGGTAGTAGTGGGATTCAGTAGGCCTTTAAGGTATGTAAATAAACATTTAATAAATTGTTCTGTGTAAATAACTCATTTAAAATTGTATAAATCTGCGGCTCATTGTCCAGTTTGGCTAATATATATGTAAAAAAAAGTCCGCCTCGTCATGAATTGAAACTGAAACTTTACTTAAACTTAAAACTTGAGACTGAATTAAAACAGTAGTTTCAATTGAAGAGATGGAAAAGAAAGGTGGGACAGGTTTTTACTGGGCAACGTGTCAGGTCAGGAAGTGCGGTTCTTACATTTTGAGCCTTGCGTAAGGTCGCTTACGTAATTCCAGTCTTACGACTTCCACTGTCAGAGGTGATAACTTATCGCTTAACGCCGGGCATGTTTTATCTTTTTGTTGAGCGTCAGATGAGCAACAAAGGGCGTGCGAAAGTAGTCGGGATAAAAACAATATCTGTGTGTGATCATGCCAGCCATGCAGCATGTGCAAGAAAGAAGTCACCATGGAAACATCTCAGCAGGATGCCAGCGTCTTAGTGAGGAAACAAGAAAACTGCTGACTCAGGTTGCGGACACTTTAAGCGCTTTAGGAATGTCACAAGTGGACAGTTTCTGAAATGTTTTGCATGGAAAAATTAATGGGACTATACCATGTGGGAACCAAAGAATTATACACACAATTCATCATCTGTCACATTGTGGGGTTACCAACCATGCAATTTGGGGACCATAGATGTATACACACATGGAGCAATTTTTGTCACATTGTGGGGTTACCAACTGTCACGTCTATGGGATCACGTTTTGGTTTTGACATGTTTGGTTTTATTTTTTGGACACTCAGTTTCTGTTCCCTCACTTCCTTGTTTGTTCTATTACCATGCCTACTCATTAGTTTTCACCTTGTCCTCATGTCACGGCCCTGTCCTCATGTCTCACACCTGTTTTCACTAATCACCACAGTATTATTTAAGCCTGTCTGTTTCTGTTGTTCATTCTGGCAACATCACCTCCTTCTCACATCTACCACCTGCTACGCACCTTGCTATGATCCATGTCTCGTTCACGTTTCCATGTCAAGTAAGTTTTTGTTTATAGTTCATAGTTAATTGCCTTTGTGCTAGTCTTTTGTTTCCTTAGTCAGTTTTTGTACCGCCATTGTGCGCGCCTTTTGTTTGTTCCTGTTTTTAGTTATTAAATAACGAAATGTCTTTACCTTCACGCTGTTTCCACTCCATTCGCTTTGCACCTCGGGAAAACAATCCGCGTCCTAGTCCTAGTTTGACACCAACCATGCAACGTGGGGACCATAGATGTATACACACATGGTGTCATCTTTTTCACATTGTGGGGTTACCAACCATGCAATGTGGGGACCATAGATGTATACTCAAATGGTGTCATCTTTGTCACATATTGGGGTCACGTTCATGTCTTTTCCACATTGTTACATAGTATGTGCAGACAACACAATTTGGGAACGGCAGCCACACAAACCTTTTCTTGTCTTTATCACGTCATGGTGTTACAGGGAACCGTAGACACAACCAAACTGGTCTTTGCCACTTTGGGGGTTTACTAACGCAGACTATACAAAGTGGGAACTCCCGAAACACACCTATCCTTGTTTTTATAACATTTCAAGTTAGAAGATCCTACATCGTGGGAAACACACACACCGATCTTTGCCTTTGAAGCCGTATTGTGTGTTAGAATAATTGTTTCTAAATGATCGCAAACAACTTTGTATTATATTGTGTTCCTGACAAGAAGACAAAAGGCTGAAACCTACCAAGAAGAATGCTCGTAAAACTCCACTTGGACTACAAGGCGGACAGATGGCAGGATCTGCCCAACTTCCAGAGGAACTCTTTTTGAAGTATTTTACGAACTCTCTTTGAACTATTTTATGGAACGCTCTTTGAACTATTTGACGAACTCTCTTCGAATTGTTCGGTAACCAAGGGCAACGCTGTTTACAACCCACTTCCCTCAGGAAGCAGCTGTGGGCAGGGGTGGGAGAAAGTCAAATAAAGAAGGAGGAGTACGATCTTTTGGCAGAGCGTGGTGCAAGACTGTACAGAGAGTACAGTGGCCATGTCTCTCCTCAGATCTGAGTCCAAATTTAATTCTGTCTGTTTGATTCTTTGCCTTCTGTCTTGTTTAATAGATGTCATCAGTGTTTGAACCTGACATTTTGTGGTTACCAGACGCATTCTCCTTGTTTTGCGAGGTCACAGGCGCGGACTCTGCAATGAGAGAACGTGACCACACACCTGGTGACAGCCCGTGTGCAGATGGTGGCGAGGAAGCAGCCGGCGACGACCATCCATCCCCAGCCGCCCTCCGGTGGGGTTGTGACCTCGGGCGACTCCTTGCCCTTCTCCATCTTCTCCTGCATGACAGTCGTGGCGCCGGCCAACCAGCAGCATCAGCGGCGTCCTCCCCTGCCCCTCGCTGCAGCCGCCGCCGCTGGTACAGTAGGAGTGCAGGTCAGGACAGCTCACGGTCGTCTAAACATGCGGCACCTTTGCAGCAGGGGGGACGGCCTCCATGAAGTTGGGCTCGTCACGCTTAATCTTGGACTGATGAGGAGCACAAACACACAGTGGTACTTTAACTTTGAACACGCGGCCATTTGTAAGTTTTGCAGGGAACAACTCTTAGTGTCTTTGTTAGAACTTTTTCTTTAAATGTGACTTCATCTTGTCAGGAAGTAGCATATTTGGGCAGGGACTGGTAGAGGGCGGTACTTCACTTTGCATGGAAGGTGATAATCCATTATTACATATTTACATGACTTTAAAGGCCTACTGAAATTAGATTTTCTTACTTAAACGGGGATAGCAGGTCCATTCTATGTGTCATACTTGATCATTTCGCGATATTGCCATATTTTTGCTGAAAGGATTTAGTAAAGAATATCGATGATAAAATTCGCAACTTTTGGTCGCTAATAAGAAAGCCTTGCCTTTAACGGAAGTACCAGACGATGTGCGCATGACGTCACGGGTTGTAGGGCTCCTTACATCTGAACATTGTTTATAATCATAGCCTCCAGCAGCAAGAGCTATTCGGACCGAGAAAGCGACAATTTCCCCATTAATTTGAGCGAGGATGAAAGATTCGTGGATGAGGAAAGTGAGAGTAAGGCACTTAAAAAAAAAAAAAAAAAAAAAAAGCGACGGCTCCGGGCGGCGACAGTGGTAATTATACACATTTATTAGGATTAGGATAATTCTGGAAAATCCCTTATCTGCTTTTTGTTTTAATAGTGTTCTAGTGAGATTATAAAGTCATACCTGAAAATCGGATGGCTGCGGTGAACGCCAGTGTCTCAGAGAGAAGCCAATGGAGGAGCCAATATCACAGATGCCTTTTTGACAGCTGCAGGAGGAGGTCCCATAATCCACTGAAGTCTCCGGTAAGAGCTGACTTAATATCATAATTTTCCCATCCAAAAACTTGCTGATTGACGTAGAGAAACATGTTCGCTTGACCGCTCTGTGTTAAAGCTTCACAACAAACAAAGACACGCCAGCTGTGTCTCGGTGTTAAAGGTAGTTGCAATCCACCGCTTTCCACCAACAGCATTCTTCTTTGACGACTCCATTATTAATTGAACAAATTGCAAAAGATTCATTAACACAGACTCTAAAGGCGTGTGTGGTGCTGGGCTAATAGGTCCCCTCCAACCCGAGACGTCACGTGCTTGCGTCATCATTCCGCGACGTTTTCAACAAGAAACTCCGCGGGAAATTTAAAATTGTAATTTAGTAAACTAAAAAGGCCATATTGGCATGTGTTGCAATGTTAATATTTCATCATTGATATATAAACTATCAGACTGCGTGGTCGGTAGTAGTGGGTTTCAATAGGCCTTGAAAGTGACACACACTTTAATTATGAGTAGTATTATCTCAGCCAGTAAGTTATGCAATTGTTTATTTGTTAAAACTTTCAGAAAATGTCCGGATTTGGATAAGGAATAATGATCCAAATATTTAAAAGGGTTCTCTAAGTGTGCGTAATGGGGCCCGGAGGAGGTCTGTGTTCCTTTTTTTTTTTTTTTCTTCAAAAGTTGACTTTTTCTTGCAAGTTATACGATACTTTCCCAACATTTTTATCGTTATTTAATCCTTGAGTCTACTTATTTTAGAACTATGTCAAGCGACGAAAAACGGACACGCTATTCCAATTGAGTAGTACATTTTTTTTAAATTACCTTTCATTGCTTTAAAATTTTCAACAGCTTCAAACCTTTTCATGGATATAAAGTTTTTTTACATGTTGTTGTTTTATTGTTTATGCTCTTCTTAAAAAAACAAAAAAAATAGTTTTTATTCTGACAAAAATACAAAATATTATTTATTATTTTTACTAAGCGACAAAAAACGGACACGCTGAAAAGAGTTGTAAATAAGTATTTCCCAAAAATTAGTTGCAGAACGAAATACTTTAGTTGAGGTAATAACAGCTTTTTAACAGGTGAATAATTCATAACAACACAGATTTTGATGCATTATTATTTTTGAAACAATAACAGTTTTTTCCAAAAACTCACACTATCCTGGACGTGCTCAAATAAGTATTCCAATTAAATAGTACATTTTTTAAATTACCTTTCATTGCTTTAATATGTTCAACAGCTTCAAACCTTTTCATAGATATAACGTTTTTTATGTATTGTTTTTTTTATTGTTTATGCTCTTCTTAAAAATTTTTAAAAAAAAATGTATTATTCTGAGAAAAATACAAAATATTATTTATTATTTTTACTACGCGACAAAAAACGAACACGCTGAAAAGAGTTATAAATAAGTATTTCCCAAAAATTTTGTTGCAGAGTGCAATACTTTAAATTAGGTAATAACAGCCTTTTAACAGGTCAATAATTCAAAACAACACAGATTTTGATGCATTATTATTTTTGAAACAATAACAGTTTTTTCCAAAATCTCACACTATCCTGGACGTGCTAAAAAAAGAATTCCAATTAAGTAGTACATTTTTTTAAATTACCTTTCATTGCTTTAACATTTTCAACAGCTTCAAACCTTTTCATAGATATAAAGTTTTTTTTTAATATATTGTTGTTTTATTGTTTATGCTCTTCTAAAAAAAAACTAAACTAAAAATTTAGTTTTTTATTCCGAGAAAAATACAAAATGTTATTTATTATTTTTACTAAGTGACAAAAAACGGACAAGCTGAAAAGAGTTATAAATATTTCCCAAAAATGAGTTGCAGAGTGCAATACTTTAAATGAGGTAATAACAGCCTTTTTATAACAACACAGATTTTGATGCATTATTATTTTTGAAACAATGACAGTTTTTTCCAAAAACTCACACTATCCCGGACATGTTCAAAAAAGTGTTCCAATTAAGTAGTACATTTTTTTAATTACCTTTCATTGCTTTACATTTTTCAACAGCTTCAAGCCTATCCATAGATATAAAGTTTTTTATATACTGTTGTTTTATTGTTTATGCTCTTCTTTAAAAAAAAAAACAACCCTAAAAAAAATAGTTTTCATTCTGAGAAAAATACAAAATATCATTATTCATTTATGATTATATTATTTCCAAAAATGAGTTGGAAAGTGGAATACTTTACATGAGATAATTACAGCCTTTATTGGGTCAATAATTCATTCAATTGATCAATAATTCCCAAACTCTCCCATAATCCCTCCAGAGCAGAAAATAGATGTGCTCAAAAAAGTGTTAACTCATATATACATTTATGACTTATCACACGTTACATTTGTCAGCTTTAGACTATCCATAGCTATAAAGTTTTTATATATTTCCAAAATATTTATTTTTTTGCTCTTTCTTGTGAAAAAAATAAAAAAAATAAAAATACTAAACATTTTATTGTGGGAAAAACACCAATTTAAAAAAATGTTGCAAAATTGAATACTTTAGATGAGGTAATTATAGCTGTTATTAGGACACTGATACAAACAACACTGATTTCGATGCATTATTATTTTGGGAACGATGACAGTTTTTTCTCTCGTTAGCCGAAAAAACCGACATGCTCAAAAAAGTGTTAGAGTAAGTCATATTTAATTTTGTTTATTTTTTTTAGCTTTTCACACTTTACATTTTTCAACAGCTTCAGACCTATCCAAACTATAGATCAGGGGTCACCAACGCGGTGACCGCGGGCACCAGGTAGCCCATAAAGACCAGATGAGTCGCCCGCTGGCCTGTTCTAAAAGTAGCTCAAATAGCAGCACTTACCAGTGAGCTGCCTCTATTTTTGAAATTGTATTTATTTATTAGTAAGATTGTCTCGCTTTGCTCGACATTTTTAATTCTAAGAGAGACAAAACTCAAGTAAAATTTCAAAATTCAAGAAAATATTTTAAAAACTTGGTCTTCAGTTGTTTAAATAAATAAATACATTTTTTTACTTTGCTTCTTATAACTTTTAGAAAGGCAATTTTAGAGAAAAAATACAACCTTGAAAATGATTTTAGGACTTTTTACCTTTTAAATTCCTTCCTCTTCTTTCCTGACGATTGAAATCAATGTTCAAGTAAATTTATTTTTTTTATTGTAAAGAATAATAAATACATTTTAATTGAATTCTTTATTTCGGCTTCTGTTTTTTCGACGAAGAATATTTGTGAAATAATTTTTTCAAACTTATGATTAAAATTCAAAAAAATTATTCTGGCAAATCTAGAAAATCTGTAGAATCAAATTTAAATCTTATTTCAAAGTCTTTTGAATTTCTTTTAAAATTTTTGTTCCGGAAAATCTGGAAGAAATAATGATTTGTCTTTGTTAGAAATATAGCTTGGTCCAATTTGTTATATATTCTAACAAAGTGCAGATTGGATTTTAAACTATTTAAAACATGTCATCCAAATTCTAAAATGAATCTTAATCAGGAAAAATTACTAATGAAGTTCCTTCCATAAATTCTTTTTTTATTTTTTTCAAAAAGATTCGAATTAGCTAGTTTTTCCTCTTCCTTTTTTTCGGTTGAATTTTGAATTTTAAAGAGTCGAAATTAAAGATAAACTATGTTTTAAAGTTTAATTATCATCTTTTTTGTGTTTTCTCCTCTTTTAAACCGTTCAATTAAGTTTTTTTCATAATTTATTCTCTACAAAAAACCTTCCGTAAAAGGAAAAAAAATGTACGACGGAATGACAGACAGAAATACCCATTTTTTATATATATAGATTTATTTATTAAAGGTATATTAAGCAAATTGGCTATTTCTGGCAATTTTTTAAGTGTGTATCTAACTGGTAGCCCTTCGCATTAATCAATACCCAAGAAGTAGCTATTGGTTTCAAAAAGGTTGGGGACCCCTGTTGTATATCTACATTTGTTATGTATTTATCATGTTTTTTTATGTTTTATGCTCTTTTTTGTGAAAAACTAAATATTTTGAGGAAAACACAAAATATGTATTATTTCCAAAAAATAATTGCAAAGTGGAATACTTTAGATAAGATAGCTACAGCCTGTAATATGTCAATAATTCATAACAGTGATTTTGATGAGTTATTATTTTGGAACTATGTCTAAAAAACAAACATGCTCGAAAAAATGTTACATATGAGAAGATTTTTACTAACTTTTTGCACTGCAGCAGCTTCAGACGTATCCATATATAGAAGTTTTATATATTTTGAATGTTTTATGCTTTTTTTTCAAAAAATCTCAGCCAATAAATAAAAATTTGCTGAGGTCGCCCAGAATGACAATAATTGTAAAGAAAATGTAGGTAGAAGTGGTCTTCATCAAGCAGGTGGTGTGTGAGACAGCTGCTGCAACAGGCCACAGAGGTCAAGGTGCCTCCTCTTATCGCTGCACACTGTACTGGATGCACACGCGTTTGCAAGCCGCGTGGCTCCTACCACTTGCGCTTACGCAACGCTGCACACGCCGTTTTAGCATCAACAAGCATGGAAACGGTGAAGCTCGCTGTGATCATGTTTTGTGTGTACTGTAGTGAGTGGTGCAAACACAATGTGGCGTCAGTAAAAAACCCGGAAAGATTGACTCAATTGTGGGAATCCGTCATTAAGATGTGAGTGAAAGGTGTAGAGCAGGGGTCACCAACCTTTTTGAAACCAAGAGCTACTTCTTGGGAGCTGATTAATGCGAAGGGCTACCAGTTTGATACACACTTAAATACATTGCCAGAAATAGCCAATTTGCTCAATTTATTTGCATTAAAAAAAATGGGTATTTCTGTCTGTCATTCCGTCGTACATATTTTTTCCTTTTACGGAAGGTTTTTTGTAGAAAAACTAGCTAATTCGAATCTTTATAAAAAATGTTTAAAAATAATTTATGGAACATCTTTAGTAATTTTTCCTGATTAAGATTAATTTTAAAATTTGGATGACATGTTTTAAATAGGTTAAAATCCAATGTGCAATTTGTTAGAATATATAACAAATTGGACCAAGCTATATTTCTAACAAAGACAAATCATTATTTCTTCTAGATTTTCCAGAACAAAAATTTTAATAGGAATTCAAAAGACTTTGAAATAAGATTTAAATTTTAATCTACAGATTTTCTAGATTTGCCAGAATAATTTTTTTTTTATTTTAATTATAAGTTTGAAGAAATATTTCACAAATATTCTTCATCGAAAAAAGAGAAGTTAAAATGAAGAATTAAATTAAAATGTATTTATTATTCTTTACAATAAAAAAAATAATAATTACTTGAACATTGATTTAAATTGTCTGGAAAGAAGAGGAAGGAATTTAAAAGGTATATGTGTTTAAAAATTCCAAAATCCTTTTTAAGGTTGTATTTTTTCTCTAAAATTGTCTTTCTGAAAGTTATAAGAAGCAAAGTAAAAAAATAAATGAATTTATTTAAACAAGTGAAGACCAAGTCTTTAAAATATTTTCTTGGATTTTGAAATTCTATTTGAGTTTTGTCTCTCTTAGAATCAAAAATTTCAAGCAAAGCGAGACTAGCTTGATGTAAATAATAAAAAAATAAAAAAATAGAGGCAGCTCACTGGTAATTGCTGCTATTTGAGCTATTTTTAGAACAGGCCAGCGGGCTACTCATCTGGTTCTTACGGGATACCTGGTGTCCGCGGGCACCGCGTTGGTGACCCCTGGTGTAGCGTATGAAATATTTTAGAGTATTCTTATTTATTACAATTATTAATTGGTCTCAAGAATGGATTTGAAAAATAAAAGTTTTTAGGCCATCTTTGCGCTTTCTTGTTGCGCGTATATGTCAGCAGAAAAAATTTAAATAATACATCACAGGGATCGGTTTGAAACGAAGTATCAAGGAAACAAATCCCTGCTGTCAGTTATATGATAAGATGTAGATCAGAATAATTTCATTTTGACAAATCTATTGGTGGGAAGTATAATGAAATATTGTCTATAATTCAACTTTTTTGTTGTGTTTTCATTGTAAACGTGCCATAAGGCCGAGCCGTATTTCCACGCTTTGGTAGAGACATCACTAGTTTGAGTAAACCCTCACCAAAAAAATGTGGAGCATTTAAACAATGTAGAAAAAAATACACAAATAATAAGTAAGAATAAAATGCATTTATGGATATAAGAAGTATAAATAAAACAACCTCAAAAAAATTAGGACATAATAAAAATGTAAGTAAAAAATTGTACTACCATACCTGGTGTGTGTACACTTAAACTACTACTCTTGAGAATATTGAACCCAAAAAGTGGATCTAAATACGACAAAATGAAAAGAAAAATTAATTCATTTAAGAAAAATTGTATATATATATATATATATATATATATGGGCCTATCGAGGATGTCGTGGTGGTTTGTGCAGCCCTTTGAGACACTAGTGATTTAGGGCTATATAAGTAAACATTGATTGATTGATTGATTGATGATATATATATACAGTGGGGCAAAAAGGTATTTAGTCAGCCACCGATTGTGCAAGTTTTCCCACTTAAAATGATGACAGAGGTCTGTAATTTTCATCATAGGTACACTTCAAGGAATGTATTTGTCAATTATGGTGGAAAATAAGTATTTGGTAAACCATTCAAAGCTCTCACTGATAGAAGGAGGTTTTGGCTCAAAATCTCACCATACATGGCCCCATTCATTCTTTCCTTAACACGGATCAGTCGTCCTGTCCCCTTAGCAGAAAAACAGCCCTAAAGCATGATGTTTCCACCCCCATGCTTCACAGTAGGTATGGTGTTCTTTGGATGCAACTCAGTATTTTTCTTCCTCCAAACACGACGAGTTGAGTTTATACCAAAAAGTTCTATTTTGGTTTCATCTGACCACATGACATTCTTTCAATCCTCTGCTGTATCATCCATGTATCCATTTTGGTATAAACTCAACTCGTCGTGTTTGGAGGAAGAAGAATACTGAGTTGCATCCCAAGAACACCATACCTACTGTGAAGCATGGGGGTGGAAACATCATGCTTTGAGACTGTTTTTCTGCTAAGGGGACAGGACGACTGATCCGTGTTAAGGAAAGAATGAATGGGGCCATGTATCGTGAGATTTTGAGCCAAAACCTCCAACCATCAGTGAGAGCTTTGAATGGTTGACCAAATACTTATTTTCCACCATAATTTACAAATAAATTCTTTAAAATTCCTACAATGTGAAATCCTGGATTGTTTTTTCACATTCTGTCTCTCACAGTTGAAGTGTACCTATGATGAAAATTACAGACCTCTGTCATCATTTTAAGTGGGAGAACTTGCACAATCGGTGGCTGACTAAATACTTATTTGCCCCACTGTACCTAGTACATGTATGCCTCTACCTTCGAAATAAAGGGAAAACAGCCTAAAAGGGGAACTGCACTTTTTTGGGAATTTTGTCCATCATTCACAATCCCTATGTTAGACAAGCTTTTTTGCCCCACTGGCCCTAGTGTGTGAATGTGAGGGTGAATGTTGTCTGTCCATCTGTGTTGGCCCTGCGATGAGTTGGCGACTTGTCCAGGGTGTACGCCGCCTTCCGCCCGATTGTAGCTGAGATAGGCGCCCAGCGCCCCCAAAAGGGAATAAGCGGTAGGAAATGGATGGATGGATGAATGGGATGTATATTTTATTAATGTTGTAAATACACATCATTACATAGCTAGAAAGGGTGGTCCTGAAGAGGCATTATTCGGAAGGTCTCAAGAAGGTAAGTAACACCAGTGTGTGTGTGTGTGTGTGTGTTTGTTTTGACAGGCAGATTTGTGCACATTAGGAGGAGAGCAGGCTCTTATAAATAAAAGCGTGTACAAGCGGCCGAAATGAGTTTTCTCCTCCGGGTGGCGGGTCTCTTCCTTACAGATAGGGTGAGAAGCTCTGCTTATCCGAGAGGAGCTCAAAGTAAAGCCACTGAGGAGCCAGATGAGGTGGTTCGGGCATCTGGTCAGAATGCCACCCAAACGCCTCCCCAGAGAGGTGTTTCGGGCACGTCCCGACCGGTAGGAGGCCACGGGGAAGACCCAGGACACGTTGGGAAGACTATGTCTCCCAGCTGGCCTGGGAACGCCTGGGGATCCCCCGGGAAGGGCTGGACGAAGTGGCTGGAGAGAGGAAAATCTGGGCTTCCCTGCTTAAGCTGCTGCCCCCGTAACCCGACCTTGGATAAGCGGAAGACGATGGATAGATGGATGTATATGTTATTAATGTTGTAAATACACATCATGGGGCAAACAAGTATTGAGTCAGCCACCGATTGTGCAAGTTCTCCCACTTAAAATGATGACAGATAAACTCAACTCGTCGTGTTTGGAGGAAGAAGAATACTGAGTTGCATCCCAAGAACACCATAGCTACTGTGAAGCATGGGGGTGGAAACATCATGCTTTGGGGCTGTTTTTGTGCTAAGGGGACAGGACGATTGATCCGTGTTAAGGAAAGAATGAATGAGGCCATGTATCGTGAGATTTTGAGCCAAAACCTCCTTCCATCAGTTAGAGCTTTGAATGGTTGACCAAATACTTATTTTCCCCCATAATTTCCAAATAAATTCTTAAAAATTCCTACAATGTGAATTCCTGGATTGTTTTTTCACATTCTGTCTCTCACAGTTGAAGTGTACCTATGATGAAAATTACAGACCTCTGTCATCATTTTAAGTGGGAGAACTTGCACAATCGGTGGCTGACTAAATACTTTTTTGCCCCACTGTGTGTGTGTGTGTGTGTGTGTGTGTATATATATATATATAAATATATATATATATATACCGTGACCCCGAAAGGGAATAAGCGGTAGAAAATGAATGAATGAATATATATATATACATACACACACATATATATCATCATACATATACACACACATACTGTATATCATTTTATATACATATTATATATATGTGTGTGTGTATACATACACACGTTTATACATATATACTATACATGTATAAATATATTATATATATATACATATATATATACACATATATATATATATATATACATATATAGACATATATATACACATATACGTATATATACATTTACATATATAGACATATAAATACACATATACATATATATATATATACATATATATATACGTATATATATATATATATATTTGTGTATATATATATATATATACAGTACATATATATATATACAGTATATATAAACACAGTATATATATATGTATATTTTCGTACAGTATAAAGTTGAGTGGATACATAATGAATATATGGATAACTCATTAATATCATAGACATATAAATATTAATAAATACAATTGTATATTAGGAGAATGTGAAAGTTCAACTCCTACCTTGTTTGCTTCCTTGACGACCGTCTTTAAGTTTATTAATCAATCAGAAATATCAAGCAGCTTAAAATGCGCCAAACATGGATAAGTGTGGAGAGTGTTTTGCATTTTTCCCATAATGCATTGCATGGATGTTAAATGGGTGTAAGTTTATTAATGTTTTGTGCATGGACTTAAAAAAAAAAATTATCACAAAGTTCAGTGAGCAGGTTGTGTTATGTGTGACCATGTGTGTCGACTTTTTGCCTTAGTTTACTTGGAAAGGTTGTTTGGATTTAACCTGACTCTCGCCAGATCCTTAGTTTGGATTAGGTCATATATAAAAACTCTGTTCAATTCAGTTCATCATTAACTTGAATTACTTGCAATTTCCACAAGATGGCGACAAAGTTGTAGAACTTCTACTGTCAGATTTTTTTTTTTAATTTTAAGATGACGTGACGACACCCAGGCAATTCCAACTATTTAAATTTCGGGAAATTCTTGATGTGTCTCTTTGCTGGCTTCTAAGTGAAATGCACCGAAGAATCAGACCATTACGCACGACCTTGCGGGATATTGTCGGAATCAATGATGTCCCGCCTCTGTTACGGCTTTGATACTATAGTGTGATTGTGATACGACTGTGCTTGTTGGAACACCCCAAAAAATACAAAACCTAATCTGATGCAGCAATTTTGCAGGATTTTGTGTGAAAGTCTAAAGGAAGGACTGTGAGTGTGGCTGTGCGTCGGGAAATTTGCGCTGGACATCGAGCTGACAACTCGACGTCAGAAGAAGCCAACGATGTTTTACAAGAAAAAAACAGAAATGTAGTTGCGGAAGATTATGACTGCTGCATGCTATGCTAGTTAGCGCCCGGAGCTCTGCCTCCTGCGCTCATGCCTTTAAATGAGTCTTAGTCTTGTTTTCATTTGAAAAATTAAAAATTAAAAAAATCAGACAACTCGAGCCAAAAGCTCGATGTCAAAAGAAGCCAACATTGTTTTACAAGGAAAAAACTAAAAAGGAGTTGCGAAAGATTATGACCGCTGCATAATATGCTAGTTAGCGTCCTGCGCTCATGCCTTGAAATGAGTCTTACTTTTGTTTCCATTTGAAAAAAATAAAAAAATAAAAATAAAAAACAGACATCTTAAGCTATAAGCTCGATTTAAAAAGAAGTCAACATTGTTTTACAAGGGAAAAACAAAATGTAGTTGCGGAAGATTATTACTGCTGCATATTATGCTAGTTAGCGTCCAGTGCTCTGCCTCCCGCGTTCATGCCTTTAAATGAGTCTTAGATCCGTCTACATTTGAAAAAAATAAAAAAATTAAAAGCTGACAACTTAATGTAAAAAGAAGCCAAAATTGTTTTACAAGGAAAAAAAAAATGTAGTTGATTATGACCGCTGCATAATATGCTAGTTAGCGTCCGGCGCTCTGCCTCCTGCGCTCACGCCTTTAGAGTCTTAGTTTTTTGTTTCCATTTGAAAAAAATAAAAAATAAAATAAGAAGCTGACATCTTAAGCTAAAAGCTCGATGTAAAAAGAAGCCAACTTTGTTTTACAGGGGAAAAACAAAATGTAGTTGCGGAAGATTATTACCGCTGCATATTATGCTAGTTAGCGTCCAGTGCTCTGCCTCCTGCGTTCATGCCTTTTAAATGAGTCTTAGATCTGTTTACATTTGAAAAAAAATAAAAAATAAAAAATTAAAAGCTGACAACTTAATGTAAAAAGAAGCCAAATATGTTTTACAAGGAAAAAACTAAAATGTAGTTGATTATGACCGCTGCATAATATGCTAGTTAGCGTCCAGTGCTCTGCCTCCTGCGCTCATGCCTTTAAATGAGTCTTAGTTTTGTTTCCATTTGAAAAAAACAACAACTGACAACTCGAGCTAAACGCTCAAAGTAAAAAAAAGCCAACATTGTTTTACAAGGAAAAAACTAAAATGTAATTTCAAAAGTTTATGACCGCTGCATAATATGGTAGTTAGCGTCCGGTGCTCCACCTCCTGTGCTCATTCCTTTAGAGCAGGGGTTACCAACCTTTTTGAAACCAAGAGCTACTTCTTGGGTACTGATTAATGCTAAGGGCTACCAGTTTGATACACACTTAAATAAATTGCCAGAAATAGCCAATTTGCTCAATTTACCTTTAATAAATGAATCTATATATATACATTTCTGTCTGTCATTCCGTCGTACATTTTTTTTCCTTTTACGGAAGGTTTTTTATAGAGAATAAATGATGAAAAAAACACTTAATTGAACGGTTTAAAAGAGGAGAAAACACAAAAAAAATGAAAATTTTATTTTTAAACAGTTTATCTTCAATTTCGACTCTTTAAAATTCAAAATTCAACTGAAAAAAAATTAAGAGAAAAACTAGCTAATTCGAATCTTTTTGAAAAAATTAAAAAAAGAATTTATGAAACATCATTAGTAATTTTTCCTGATTGTTAAAATCCAATCTGCACTTTGTTAGAATATATAACAAATAGGACCGAGCTATATTTCTAACAAAGACAAATCATTATTTCTTCTAGATTTTCCAGAACAAATTTTTTAAAAGAAGTTCAAAAGACTTTGAAACAAGATTGAAATTTGATTCTACAGATTATGTAGATTTGCCAGATTATTTTTTTCTAATTTTAATCATAATAAGTTTGAAGAAATATTTCCCAAATATTCTTCGTCGAAAAAACAGAAGCTAAAATGAAGAATTAAATTAAATGTATTTATTATTCTTTACAATAAAAAAAAATACTTGAATATTGACTTAAATTGTTTGGAAATAAGAGGAAGGAATTTAAAAAGGTAAAAAGGTATATGTGTTTAAAAATCCTAAACTCATTTTTAAGGTTGTATTTTTTCTCTAAAATTGTCTTTCTGAAAGTTATAAGAAGCAAATTAAAAGTGAAGACCAAGTCTTTAAAACAATTTCTTGGATTTTCAAATTCTGTTTGAGTTTTGTCTCTCTTAGAATCAAAAATGTCGAGCAAAGCGAGACCAGCTTGCAAGTAAATAAATTAAATTTAAAAAATAGAGGCAGCTCACTGGTAAGTGCTGCTATTTGAGCTACTTTTAGAACAGGCCAGCGGGCGACTCATCTGGTCCTTACGGGCTACCTGGTGCCCGCGGGCACCGCGTTGGTGACCTCTGCTTTAGAGTCTTAGTTTTGTTTCAATTTGAAAAAAAAACTAACTGACCACTCGAGCTAAAAGCTCAATGGAAAAGAAGCAAACATCGTTTTACAAGGAAAAGACAAAAATATAGTTAAGTATGATATCTGCATACTATGCTAGTTAGCGTCCTGCGCTCATGCCTCTAAATAAGTCTTAGTTTTGTTTTTTATTTAAAAAAAAAAAGAGCTGACCACTCGAGCTAAAAGCTCAATGTAAAAATAAAGATAACATTGTTTTTCAAGGAAAAAACTAAAATGTAGTTGATTATGACCGCTGCATACTATGCTAGTTAGCCTCCTGCGCTCATGCCTTTAAATGAGTCTTAGTTTTGTTTTCATTTGAAAAAAAAAGAAAAGAAAAAAGAAGCTCGCCAGCTGTGCGGTGTTTGCATTTTAAGCTAGCCACTCTGGTTTTAGAGCGAGTCCATCATGCATGAGGAGATCCCAGAACCTGGACAAACAGGTAGCGTGCATGTGTGTGTTGCTAAAAAGGTCAGAGGGGGGCAGTGACCCCCGCTTTAACTCAAAAGTACTTAAAACCGCGAGCCTGCAAGTGCACGAAAACACATGTCAGAGGGTTGAGCTGAAACTCCGGCAGCAGGGTCAAAGGTTTTTTTTTTTTTTTTTTTTTTGGTTTTTTTTTTTTGCTTTGTCATCTGTTGCTCGCCGCGAGAGGTCATTGAGGCAAAAGCATGAGGTCGTAAAGTGTGAATGAGAGCGAAAATAAATAAATAAATACGAGTAACGCCAGTTTGCACGGAGCGCCCGCAGAACAATGATTGAAAAAAAAAAACATTGCTACTTTTGACACAGAAAAGTCTTAAAAATTGTAAAATGTCCATTTTGTTTGTTAGTTGTTTTGATTTTTTGTCACTTTGGCGACAGAAAATCAAAAAAACTAACAAACAAAAAAAGTGCTTGCCCACATTTTTTTTATGTATGAGAGCAAAAAGTGCCTTTTGAAAATACTTCCGATAATGTAAAAAGGCTATATATTATTAAAAAAAAATAACCGACAAGTCCTGGCATTGTGGCGATAAAGCAGAAAAAAGACAAAAAAAAAATACTTTTAACAATAAAAACAAAGAAAAATGGACTCACCTGAGACTGTGGCCTCACGGGGTCATACCTCCTCCAGCTGCTGTGTGCCTTCCGTCAACACCCTGGAGCCGCTTGACCTGCAACACCAACAATATAAGTGTGCTGAGGGAGCGAGGGCGGGGGGAGGACTTCGTCCCCCCAACCACAGCAGAGACGCTCACATGACGCCACATGTTTCTCACAAAATCTTTCCTTCTCAATATCGAAACGTCACGTGTTCCAGCATCAAGAAAGACTCAACGTGGACCCCGACTTAAAGGCCAACTGAAATGAGATTTTCTTATTCAAACGGGGATAGCAGGTCCTTTCTATGTGTCAGACTTGATCATTTCGCGATATTGCCATATTTTTGCTGAAAGGATTTAATAGAGAACTTAGAGCAGGGGTGTCAAACTCAAACACAGAGTGGGCCAAAATTTAAAACTGAACAAAGCCGCGGGCCAAGGTTGAACAAATTAACATTTTAATAGGGACCCAAACAAGTTTTGCAATGAATATTGAACAAGCAAGGCTTAAATAGGGCAGCACGGTGGCCCAGGGGTTGGTGCATCTGCCTCACAATACGAAGGCCCTGAGTAATCCTGGGTTCAATCCCGGGCTCGGGATCTTTCTGTGTGGAGTTAGCATGTTCTCCCCGTGACTGCGTGGGTTCCCTCCGGGGACTCCGGCTTCCTCCCATGGAACAGGCAGAGCTTATATAACGTAATAGTGCAAAATAAATAAATAAATAAATGGGTTGTACTTGTATAGCGCTTTTCTACCTTCAAGGTACTCAAAGCGCTTTGACACTACTTCCACATTTACCCATTCACACACACATTCACACACTGATGGAGGGAGCTGCCATGCAAAGCGCCAACCAGCACCCATCAGGAGCAAGGGTGAAGTGTCTTGCTCAGGACACAACGGACGTGACGAGGTTGGTACTAGGTGGGATTTGAACCAGTGACCCTTGGGTTGCGCACGGCCACTCTCCCACTGCGCCACGCCGTCCATATAAATGAAGTCCATGCGCAGCTCCTTCTGATCAAAAGCATCGATAACTTGTTTATAGAAGTCTTCCTTATCTTTCTTCAGTTTTAAAAGTCTCTCTGTCTCGATGGAGATCTTCCTTTATTAAAATCAACTTTCAAAAAACATCAGTGGAATATTAAATAAAATGTAATTTAAAAAATGAATGCCTCTTTTATATTTGCAGCCTTCTGAGGTAAATATCAACATTAACTGTTTCCAGAGGCTAATAAATCTGAAAATGAAATAAAATTGAGGTGGGCGGGGTTTGGTGGTAGCGGGGGGGTGTATATTGTAGCGTTCTGGAAGAGTTAGTGCTGCAAGGGGTTCTGGGTATTTGTTCTGTTGTGTTTATGTTGTGTAACGGTGCGGTTGTTCTCCCGAATTTTTTTGTCATTTTTGTTTGGTGTGGGTTCACAGTGTGGTGCATATTTGTAACAATGTTAAAGTTGTTTATATGGCCACCCTCAGTGTGACATGTATGGCTGTTGACCAAGTATACTGGCATTCGCATATGTGTGTGTGAAAGCCGCATATATTATGTGACTTGGCCAACACGCTGTTTATATGGAGGGAAAGAGGATGTGACGACATGTTGTAGAAGACGCTAAAAGCAGTGCCTTTAAGGCACGCTCCCAATATTGTTCTCCGGGTGGAAATCGGGAGAATGGTTGCCCAGGGGGATTTTCGGGAAGGGCACTAAACTTCGGGAGTCTCCCGGGAAAATCGTGAGGGTTGGCAAGTATGAGTATTAGCGGTGAATGTGGTGTTACCGGCGGGCCAGCTCTAATGTTGATTTGATATTGCCTCAAGGGCCAAATGAAATTAAACGGCGGGCCAGCGTTTGACACCCATGACATAGACGATAAAAATTCCAACATTCTTGGACGAGGATAGTGAGAGTGAAGGACTAGAAGAAAAAAAAAAAAAAAAAAAGATGAGGGCACTCCGATGAGGTGGCGACTTGTCCAGCGTGTATGCCGCCTTCCGCCCGATTGTAGCTGAGATAGGCACCAGCGCCCCCCACGACCCCGAAGGGAATACGCGGTACAAAATGTATGCATGGAAGACGAGGGCAGTGGGAGCAATTCAGATGTTATTAGGACACATTTACTAGGATAATTCTGGAAAATCTGTTAAGATCAGCCGCTCGGATCTTATATTATTTGGTTTTGAGTAATTTGTGTTTATCTTCTTGATTCATGGACGCTTCCGAGTCTTAGTTTGTGCACTTCCTGGTTTGTTTTTGTCACCATGGCGACTTGATTTGTTCACCTGCCTTTGTTTGCACACCTGGTTATGATTAGTGACTCTATATTAACAGACCTGTTTCATTTACTCGTCCTGGTCTCGTCAAGTTTGCTACACTCTTTTCGATGTCTTCATGGACTCCTGACTTCGCTAATAATCCGTTTTGATACTTGCTAGCTTCCACGCCTAGCCTCTTTGTGTTCTAAGTGTTTACTCGCTAATGCTTTCGCGCTTAGCCTCCTTCTGTTTCCCTAGCTCACACGCTAGTAGATGTTTGTTTGCCTTTTTCCTTAGCACCAGTGTTTTTTTGTTATTAGTCTGTTTGTAGTTAAATAAATCTGTTTTCTTACCTGTACACTGTGTCATTGCCCGACTGCATCTTGGAAGAAGCACCCCTTGCGCACGATGCCACGAAGACGTAACAAAATCCCTTATCTGCTTATTGTGTTACTAGTGTTTTAGTGACATTATTGTGACAATCTGTCACTTCATATCTGTTAGTTTTTCGTGTTTTTGTATTTACTTCCTGTTCAGTGCTCTTATTTTGTTGTAGTTCCTGTTTTAATTCACGGAGGACTGTTGTTTCTCTCTTTCCGTTGATTGGAAGCGGTTAACACCTGCTGTCAATCAACATATGCCCATTTATGTTTCACTCGAGCACTCCTCAGTGCTCGAAGTTAGAACTGTGTTGGGAACATCTCCATGCACGACTGCTTTTTGTTTATTTGTGTTAATTTGATGATCACATTAAAATCATCTTACCAACTCTCCTCTCTCCTGGATTCTTGCATCATCGGGGTCACACAACTGCAGCCATGCGTGTTCCTCACAATTATATAGTCATACCTGAAAGCTGGAGGGCTGGGGTGACCGCCAGTGTCTCTGAGGGAAGCCATGAAGGAGCCAAGAAAGTCGCAGCTGCCTCTTTGATAGCTGCAGGAGGAACGACACAAGCTCCGCTCATGTTTACGGTAGGAGCTGACTTATTACCACAAATTTCTCACCGAAACCTGCCGGTTGACACGTGGTAGAGAACCATGTTCGCTTGACCGCTCTGTTCCATAGTAAAGCTTCACGACAAACAAACACCGGCTGTGTTTGTGTAGCTACAGCCGGCTGCAATACACCGCTTTCCAACAACATCTTTCTTCTTTGACGTCTCCATTATTAATTGAACACATTGCAAAAGATTCAGCAACACAGCAGTCCAGAATACTGTGTAACTATGCGAAAAAAACAGACTATTTTAGCCGTGATTGTCATCACACGTGTCATCATTCTGCGACGTTTTCAACAGGATACTTCGCGGGATATTTAAAATTACAAATAAGTAAACTAAAAAGGCCGTATTGGCATGTGTTGCAATGTTAATATTTCATCATTGATATATAAACTATCGGACTGCGTGGTTGGTAGTAGTGGGTTTCAGTAGGCCTTTAAACAAGTTGAAAAACTTATACTGGTGTTACCATTTAGTGGTCAATTGTACGGAATATGTACTGAACTGTGCAATCTACTAATAAATGTTTCAATCAATCAATCAATCAGAACATCTTAAATGACCACTTTTTATGGGGACTTCATACTTTCTTTTTTTTTGTCATGAAAAAGGGACGTTTTTGTCATGAATAAGGGAGGTTTTTGTGGTTGGTGCACTAGTTGTAAGTGTATATAGTGTTTTTAAGGTTGATTTAATAAATAAATAAAAAACAATATATATATTTTTTTTTAATAAAAATGAATAAAAAATTCTTCTGCGGCCCGGTACCAATCAGGCCACGGCCCGGTGGTTGGGGACCACTGCTCTAGTATACTCTGGACTGAAGCTGTGTGCCTTCATTGTTTTTGTAGCTGTTGTTTTGAGGCATGTTAAAAAAACAAAACAATAATAATAATGCACTTTGTGAAAGTCAAAGTATAGTATTTCCCATAGTTGCAATGGGTATCAGGATTATCTTAGGGAGAGCATGTCCCAAATTCCAAGTTGCTGTTTTGAGGTATGTTTAAAAAAAAAATAATGCACTTTGTGACTTCAATAATAAATATGGCAGTGCCATGTTGGCATTTCTTTCCATCACTTGAGTTGATTTATTTTGAAAAACTTCGTTACATTGTTTAATGCATCCAGCGGGGCAATACAACAAAATTAAGCATAATAATGTTCTAATTCCACGACTGTATATATCGGTATCGGTTGACATCGGAATCGGTAATTAAGAGTTGGACAATATCGGAATATTGGATATCGGGAAAAAAGCCATTATGGGACATCCCTATTTTGACTACTACTTCAACAAGTGCAACTCAACAAAAAAAAATGTTCATAAAATAGCAAAAGAAGCTCATACACACAAAAAATTAAACTAGCACAAAACTAGCTATATTATCTAAATCCAGCTGCCTAAATGTGTCGCAGTATGTCAAATGACCAACATAAAGCTTATAAATATACCGGAGTTTGTTTGTAGCAACTTGTACTACTCTTGTACCAGTTCTAACTGGTCAGTAAATCAATTACCGCACTGAAGCTAACTAGCTGGCATACTTAGCAACAAAAATCTAGCTTTTAGGCTGAGGCAAAAGAAGCTAATCAAATCAAAACAAACATTAAAAAAAAAACGTACCCGTATAAAAAGAAGTTGACACACTGAAACATTTAGTACAATTAGTATAAAAACCTGCTTTAACTTACATGCTAACCAGCTATTAGCTTAAATGAAGCTGCATTAGCGAAAGTAACAAACATAAAAAGAGGGTTGAGTCCAACAAAACAGTAGAAGTTGGTACATATTTTGTACCAAAACAAGATCTTAGTTGATTAAAATTATTTAACTATTTTAAATACAACTACAACATGTTCAAATCAACAAATAACATTTCATAAAATAGCAAGAGAAGCTTATACACACACAAAAAAAGAAGCTATAACGCTAAGACTAGCACAAAACTAGCTGTATCATCTAAATCCAGCGGCCTAAAGGTGTGGCAGTATGTCAAATGACCGACATAAAGCTTATAAATATACAGGAGTTTGTCTGTAGCAACTAGTACTACTCTTGTACCAGTTCTAGCTAATTAGTTGATTAATTACCGCACTGAAGCTAACTAGCTGGCATAATAGCAAAAACAAACCAACTAATTCAATTAAATAAATAAAACAAACAAACACAACAAGACATACCTGTGTAAAAATAAGATGACAAACTGAAACAATTAGTATAATTAGTATAAAAACAGGCTTAAGCTTACGTGTTAACTAGCTATTAGCTTAAATGAAGCTGCATTAGCGAAAGTAACAAACATAAAAAGAGGGTTGACTCCAACAAAACAGTCGAAGTTGGTACATATTTTGCACCAAAACAAGATCTTACTTAGTGTAACATTAGTTATCTATTTCAACTACAACTTCAACAAGTGTAAATCAACAAAAAAATGTTCATAAAATCGCAAAATAAGCTTATTTACACACACAAAAACAAGCTATACTGCTAAGACTAACACAAAACTAGCTGTATCATCTAAATCTAGCAGCCTAAATGTGTCACAGTATGTCAAATGACCGACATAAAGCTTATAAATATAAAGGAGTTTGTCTGTAGCAACTTGTACTACTCTTCTACCAGTTCTAGCTAGTAAGTCAATTAATTACCGCATAGAAGCTAACTAGCTGGCATACTTAGCAACTGATGTAAATCTAGCTTTTAGGCTGAAGCTTAAAAAACTTAATTAAACTGAATAAATAAAACAAATATAAAAAAAACTTACTAGTATAAAAATAACTTAACACACTGAAACAATTAGTACAAACACCTGTTTTAGCTTACATGCTAACTAGCTATTAGCTTAAATGAAGCTGCATTAGCGGAAGTAACAAACATAAAAAGAGGGTTGTGTTGAGCACATTTAATAATATAAACAGCAAAGCCATGTTGAATATCTTATGTAGTGACGTCATGTGCCTGGGTGCACTGAAATGGTATTGTGAGCATGCGCAGAATAAACGGTGCAGTAAGTTCCTGGACGGTTTGTTTATTTCCTCCCGTGAATATAAAGTGCTAGCTAACCATATTGGTGACTGACAAAACGTTAGACTGCTGCAGCAATGAGTAATGCTACAAGTTATGGGCCCAGTCATTCAGGCCAAAGATGGTTTAGACTTTTATTCGACGGTGACGAGAAAAATGATGAACTCTGGGAAACGAGGTTCCTCGCGCACATGGAGTTACGTGGTCTCGGAGGAGTTATCCTGGAATACCCGCACATAAATGAGGAAGACGAAGAAACTCTCGCGGAAGATGAAGCAAAGAACGGTGAGGCATATGCGGAGCTGGTGCAGTGTCTAGACAATAAGATTTTGTCGCTGATAATGAGGGACGCGAAACGTGATGGAAGAGCAGCACTGGAGATTCTTCGGCAGCATTACGCGGGAAAGGACAAACCCCGTGTTGTGAGTTTGTATTGTGAACTTTCCTCGCTCCACAAGACTAGCAATGAAACAGTCACTGACTATATTATTAGAGCAGAGACTATTTTCACATCATTAAGAAGAGCAGACGAACAGATAAGTGATGGGCTTCAAATAGCCATGGTAGTAAAGGGGCTACCTGACTCATATAAGCCATTCGTCGTGCACATTACCCAAACAAATGACACTGTAACTTTTGGCGAGTTTAAAACAAAACTGCGAAGTTATGAGAGTACAGAAAAATATGGGAAAAACGACGTGAATGCAGAAGAAGATAATGTGATGAAGGCTAGCGGGGCAACAAGATCACATGGAAGAGGAAGAGGAAAGAAAATGGATCTAGCTGATGTCGAGTGTTACACATGTGGGAAAAAGGGACACATGGCCAGGACATGCCCTGACGAATCCCAGGCGAAAAGAGAGTATCGAAAATGGGATACACCACATCGGGGAAGGGGACGCGGTCGAGGACGAGACCGTGACCATATAAAGAAAGCTGATGGGGAGGCAGAACCTACATCTTTCTGTTTCTTCAAATTGAGTGACTGTCCTCCACAAATAGGAAACAAGAAGGGTCTCATGGTCGACTGTGGCGCCACAACCCACCTGATCAACGACGCCACAAAGTTCAAGACAGTCGACAAAAGCTTCAGCCCTGAGGATCACATGATTGAGCTCGCCGATGGAACCAAGGTGAGCGGGATGGCAAAAATGAGAGGCGACGTGGAAGTCTACTTGTTGGACAGCGAGGGACGACGAGTCAAAACAAGGCTCAAACAAGCACTTTACATCCCATCGTTTCCACAAAACATCTTTTCAGTGAAATCAGCAACAGCTAACGGAGCCGAGCTACGCTTCAAGGACGGTGATAACTGGCTGGTCCACAAGGATGGTACCAAATTCAAAATGGATGTGTATGGTAGAATGTATTATCTTATCACAGTAGAGGATAATGTTGATGAAGTGTATGGATGTCATGACATTCAAACATGGCATAAGATACTTGGTCATTGTAATTTTGATGATGTTGCAAGATTAGAAAAGGTAGTTGAAGGGATGTCGATTAAAGGGAAACATGACAAGTCCAATCAGAACTGTGAAATATGTACACAGGGAAAGTTTACCCAAAGTAGAAACAGACAAGCAGACGCTAAAGCTACAGCTGTACTAGAACTAGTACACACAGACTTATGCGGTCCTATAGAGCCAGCAGATAAAGATGGATACAGATATGCAATAGCATTTACTGATGATTACAGCGGGATGATTTTTCCATACTTTATGAAAGCAAAGAGTGACACAACAAAAGCTACAGAGAAATTCATAGCAGATGTAGCTCCTTATGGAAAGATAAAGTGCATAAGGTCTGATAACGGTACAGAATTTACCAGGCAGGAGTTCCAATCATTACTGAGGGGTAATGGGATAAGGCATGAGACGAGTGCACCCTACTCACCTCATCAGAATGGAACTGCCGAAAGAGGCTGGAGAACTTTATTTGAAATGGCACGATGCATGCTATTGGAGAGTAACCTCCCAAAGCAATTATGGACATATGCTGTACAGACAGCAGCTCAAATCCGCAACAGGTGTTACAGTAAGCGTCTAGAGCAGACACCTTATCGAGTTTTCACAGGAAAAACACCTAACATATCTAATATGGAGATATTTGGATCCGAATGCTACGTATACAAGCAGGATAAAAAGAAGCTGGATTCTAGGTGCGAAAAGGGAATCTTTGTAGGCTATGATAAGTATAGTCCAGCATATAACGTGTATTACCCTGACACTGAAAAAGTCCTAAACCATAGGCTGGTAAAATTAATCACCAAAGGTAGTGCAGATAGCCACACTCAGACATATTGTGATATGGAGAGTGAGATTGAAAATTATGAAGATGCACAAACAAAGGTAGTCAAACAAGATCAGGGACACCCTAACGAGAGTAAAGAGTCTAGTTTTGAGGAGACTGCTGAGGCAAAACCGCCTAAAATAGGTGATACTCAGAGAGAACCAAGAGAAAGGAGGTATTCTATAAGAGAGAGAAAGGCTCCAGAATACTTAAAAGAGTACCAGTGTAAAGCTGAGTGTAATATTGACGAAAGTGAGAATGTAGATTATTTCTACAGAGTGGTATATGATGTACCTAAAACATTTACAGAGGCTATGGACTCTAAGAAGTCAAAAATGTGGGTTGATGCAATGAAAGAGGAGATGAACTCTTTGACAGAGAATGAAACTTTCACTCTGGCTCCACTGCCAAGAGGCAAACAAGCAGTGGGAGGTCGCTGGGTATATGCAGTGAAAGAGAGCCCAGATGGAATAGAGACTTGTAAAGCAAGATATGTCGCAAAGGGTTATGGTCAAGTGGAAGGGATTGACTATAAAGAGACTTTTTCACCAACAGCCAACATGACATCTGTCCGAGCATTGATGCAGGTGGCTGTACAGGAGGACCTTACCCTACACCAAATGGATGTAAAGACTGCTTACTTAAATGCTCCAATGGATTGTGAAGTATATATGGAACAACCGGAAGGTTTTGAGGTCAAATCAAAAACAGGAGAACACTTAGTGTGTAAACTCAATAAGTCATTGTATGGTTTAAAACAATCCGGGCGTAACTGGAACATGTTACTGCATGATCACCTTACAGAGAATGGTTTTGTCCAAAATGATGCTGATCATTGTGTCTACAGCAGGCAATCTGAGAATGAGAAAGTGATTCTGTTAGTATGGGGGGATGACTTAATCATAGCGGCAAGTAACAACACCTTACTCAATGATGTAAAGGAAATGTTAAAGAGAAGGTTTAAGATGAAAGATATGGGTCCACTTAAACACTTCCTGGGTATTGATTTCAGACAGAGTGAAGGAGAGATCAAAATGACTCAAAAGAAACACAGAGAAGATGTTAGCAAAATTTAAAACGTCAGACTGCAAGCCGAGATCCACCCCATGCGAGCAAAAGTTAAACTTTGACAATGAGGGTGAAGTTATTGATTCAACTGGATATAGAGAAATAGTAGGTAGTTTGATCTACATTATGACATGTACTAGACCTGACCTGAGCTGGGTTGTTAGTAAACTATCACAACACCTAGCAGAACCAAAGCAGCAGCATTGGGCTACAGCAAAGCACCTACTGAGGTACTTAAAGGGTACTATAGATCAACAACTACACTTCCAGAAATGTGAAAAAGAACTTAAGCTTGAGGGATATAGTGATGCTGATTGGGCAGCTGATACAAATGATAGGAGGAGCACAACTGGATATTGTTTCAGCTTGACTGAGAATGGTCCAGTTATATCATGGAAGAGCAGGAAACAGCCAACAGTGGCACTTTCCACCTGTGAAGCTGAGAATATAGCACTAGCAGCCACTACTCAAGAGAGTATGTACCTTGTGCAATTACTTAAAGGAATAGATGGTAGTCATCAGCATCTACCAGTCAAGATATATGAAGACAACCAGGGGGCAATAGCTTTATCTAAGAACCCAGTATGCAGACAGAGGAGCAAACACGTAGATATAAAGTACAACTTTATACGATCTGCACACACAGAAGGGGACATTTCTATAGAATACTGCCCTACTGCAAACATGGTAGCTGATGTTTTTACCAAGCCAGTGACAAAGGCTAAGTTTGAGAAGTTCAAGGGGTATTTGTTTGGAGAGTGATGTGAACTGGCAAATGAAAATAAGTTTGAAGTTTTAACACTGCCAGTATGCCAAAATGTTTTATTTTGGAGTTATGTATATCGTTTTTGTTTACCATTATATAGAGCTATAAACATGTCTTTGAGTGGGAGTGTTGAGCACATTTAATAATAAAAACAGCAAAGCCATGTTGAATATCTTACGTAGTGACGTCATGTGCCTGCGTGCACTGAAATGGTATTGTGAGCATGCGCAGAATAAACGGTGCAGTAAGTTCCTGGACCAAAGAAAGAATGGCGGTTTGTTTATTTCCTCCCGTGAATATAAAGTGCTAGCTAACCATATTGGTGACTGACAAAACGTTAGACTGCTGCAGCAATGAGTAATGCTACAGGTTGACTCCAACAAAACAGTCAAAGTTGGTACATATTTTGTACCAAAACAAGATCTTAGTTGATTAAAATTAGTTGACTATTTTAACAACAACTACAACATGTTCAAATCAACAAAAAACATTTCATAAAATAGCAAGAGAAGCTTATACACACAAAAAAAGAAGCTATACCGCTAAGACTAGCACAAAACTAGCTGTATTATCTATATCTAGCGGCCTAAATGTGTCGCAGTATGTCAAATGACCGACATAAAGCTTATAAATATACTGGAGTTTGTCTGTAGCAACTAGTACTACTCTTATACCAGTTCTAGCTAGTAAGAAAATTAATTACTGCACTGAAGCTAACTAGCTGGCATACTTAGCAACTGATGTAAATCAAGCAAAAACAAACCAACTAATTTAATCGAAGAAATAAAACAAACAAACTTAAAAAGACTTACCAGTCTAAAAAGAAGTCGACAGACTGAAACAATTAGTATAAAAACTTGCTTTAGCTTACATGCTAACTAGCTATTAGCTGAAATAAATGAATCATAAGTGAAAGTAACAAACATAAAAAAAGAGGGTTGATTCCAAGAACACAGTAAAAGTAGGTATAGATTTTGTACCAAAACAAGATCTTAGTTGATTTAGCAACTTATCTATTAAAACACAAATTAAACTGCATTACCGAAACAAACAAAGATTAGGTTGACTCCAACAATAGTTGGTACCAAAACATGGTTTCAGTTGATTAAATTAAGTTACATATTTTAATTACTACTAAACAAGTTTAAATCAACTAAAATATGTTCATAAAATAGCAAAATAAGCTAATACACACAAACGCAATCAAGCTACTTCGCTAAGACTAGCACAAACTAGCTATATCAACTAAAACTAGCGGCCTAATTTTGTTAAAAGATGTCAAAATACCAACATGAAACTTAGTAGATTCTTGTCTTTAGCACTGTACTGTACCAGGTTGTAGCTAAACTAATTACTGGATTGAAGCTAACTAGCTGGCATACCTAGCAACTTATGTAAAGCTAGCTATTAGGCTAGAGCAAACTCAAACTCATCTATTAAAACACACTTTACTTCAACAAAATCAAAAAATTATAAATAGCAAAATAACCTTTGTTTACGGACAAACACACAAACAATTTATCGCTAAGACGAGCACATCATTTAAAACTAACGGCCTAATTCTGTTATAAAATGTCAAATTACCCAAAACATTAAAGCGTATTAATATATAAGTTCCTGTAGCAACTACTACTAGTACTGTACCCGGTTTTAGCTAATGAGTAACACTAATTACCATGCTGAGGCTAATTAGCTAGCATACTTAGCAACCTAGCTAGTTGGCCAAAGCAAAACACAAATTAAACTGCATACCTGAAAGTAACAAACCTAAAAAAAATACTACTTCAACAAGTTCAAATCAACTAAGACATGTTGAACATAAGCTAACACGAACGCTTATTTTACAGATACACACACACAAACAAGCTACACTGCGAAGACTAGCACAAAACTAGGTACATCATCTAAAACGAGTGGCTTAATTCTGTTAAAAAATGTTGAAAATACCAACATGAAACTTATTATTATACAGTAGTTTTATGTCTGTAGCACTGTACTGTACCAGGTTGTAGCTAAACTATTTAATGCATTGAAGCTAACTAGATGCCGTAATTAGCAACTTATGTAAAGCTAGCTATTAGGCTAAAGCAAAACACAAATAAAACTGCATGACTGAAAGTAATGAACCGAAAATAAGAGTTGACTCCAGTAATTCAGTAGAAGTTGGTACGTAATATATTGTACCAAAACATGATCTTAGTTGATTAAAATAAGTTAACCATTTGAAATACTACTTCAACAAGTTTAAATCAAATCAAATATGTTCATGAGATAACAACATAAGCTTATTTTACACACACAAAAACAAGCTACACTGCTAAGATTAGCACAAAACTAGCTATCATTTAAAACTATCGGCCTAATTCTGTTACAAAATAACAAATTATCAACATGAAAGGTATAAATATACAGAAGTTCTGTTATGGTTGGGTGGTCGCATGGTAATGTTCCGGAGGCAGCGTGCAGGTATAACAATGATTTACTCTCCATAAATCAGTCATGAACACAAACACAAGAATAAACAGAAAAGCGTGCCGATAGCATGGGAAGCTACATACACACGTAACTTGCTGCATGGAGCAAACAAAACAGCCAGAGTGTGGCGAAAAGCAGAAATAAATAGCTCTCTGATTAGTGCCCGGGAGCAGGTGAGCGTCCCGAACACAAATCAGAGGCAGGAGAAAATAATCAGCACCCATGGTGACTAAGAAGCACAAACCCAGTGGTGCTGAAAACAGAACTAAGGGAATCAACCTAAAACAAAACAGGATCCGGGCAACGGATCATGACAGTTCCCCTCCCACCCTTAAGGACAGATTCCAGATGTCCCCAGAAAAAACAAAGAACAAGTTCAATACTCACGGGGGGTCACCAGGCCAAGTGTCCCCGAATTTACTGGGGACGAGTCAAGTGGCGGGCTTCACGGTGGCAGAGGGGTTAGTGCGTCTGCCTCACAATACGAAAGTCCTGCAGTCCTGGGTTCAATCCCAGGCTCGGGATCTTTCTGTGTGGAGTTTGGTATGTTCTCCCCGTGAATGCGTGGGTTCCCTCCGGGTACTCCGGCTTCTTCCCACTTCCAAAGACATGCACCTGGGGATAGGTTGATTGGCAACACTAAATTGGCCCTAGTGTGTGAATGTGAGTGTTGTCTGTCTATCCGTGTTGGCCCTGCGATGAGGTGGCGACTTGTCCAGGGTGTACGCCGCCTTCTGCCCAATTGTAGCTGAGATAGGCACCAGCGCCTCCCGTGACCCCGAAGGGAATAACCGGTAGAAAATGGATGGATGGATGGAGTCAAGTGGCGGTGGCGAGTCGAACGACGGTGCAGCAAGCGAGACGGATGACCATGGAACGGCAAGAAGGCAGCTGACGTGTTGGTGCAAAGGGCGTCCGTTAATTGGCCACTGAGGAAGCCACGCGAGGGCGCCTGATGGCCATTTGTGTGGCCGGCCAGCTGGAGGTTGCAGAGTCAACGAAGCTGAAGACGATGGCGGCGCCGTGGGAAGGCCCGCCGGAGACGAAGAAGACGGCGGCGCCGTGGAAAGGCCCGCCGTAGAAACTATTCATGATCTGGGGAACGGATCATGACAAGTTTCTTGTCCGTAGCAACTACTACCGTACCACTAATGCACCAGGTTTTAGCTGAAAAGTAAAACTAATTACCACACACACACTATATTATCTAAAACGAGCGGCCTCATTCCGTTTGAAAATGTCAAATTAAAGGCCTACTGAAATGAGATTTTCTTATTTAAACGGGGATAGCAGGTCCATTCTATGTGTCATACTTGATCATTTCGCGATAATTCCATATTTTTGCTGAAAGGATTTAGTAGAGAACATCGACGATAAAGATCGCAACTTTTGGTCGCTAATAAAAAAGCCTTGCCTTCACCAGAAGTCGCAGACGATGACGTCACCGGTGTGAGGGCTCCTCATGTCCTCACATTGTTTATAATGGGAGCCTCCAGCAGCAAGAGCTATTCGGACCGAGAAAACGACAATTTCCCCATTAATTTGAGCAAGGACGAAAGATTTGTGGCTGATGATATTGATAGCTAAGGACTAGAAAAAAAAAAGGCAATTGCATTGGGACGGATTCAGATGTTTTTAGACACATTTACTAGGATAATTCTGGGAAATCCCTTATCTTTCTATTGTGTTGCTAGTGTTTTAGTGAGTGAAATAGTACATGATAGTCGAAGGGGTGTGTCCACGGGTGTCTTGGCGCCAGTCTCTGAGGGAAGTCATGGCAGCTCCATGGACGGCGCAAGCTCAGCTGATCTCCGGTAAGAGGCGACTTTTTACCACAATTTTCTCACTGAAACCTGCCGGTTGACAAGTGGTCGGGATCCATGTTCGCTTGACCGCTCTGATCCATAGTAAAGTTTCACCTCCGGGAATTTTAAATAAGGAAACCCCGTGTGTTTGTGTGGCTAAAGGCTAAAGCTTCCCACCTCCATCTTTCTACTTTGACTTCTCAATTATTAATTGAACAAATTGCAAAAGATTCAGCAACACAGATGTCCAGAATATTGTTTAATTGCGTGATAAAAAGAGACGACTTTTAGCCGCAAATGGGGCTGCGCTAATGTGTCCTCTGCAACCCGGGACGTCACGTGCACACGTCATCATTCCGCAACGTTTTCAACAAGAAACTCCGCGGGAAATTTATAATTGCAATTTAGTAAACTAAAAAAGGCCGTATTGGCATGTGTTGCAATGTTAATATTTCATCATTGATATATAAACTATCAGACTGCATGGCTTTCAGTAGGCCTTTTAATGACCTACATGAAAATGCGTTAATATACAGTAGTTTATTGTCTGTAGCAACTACTACAGTACCAGGTTTGAGCTAATAAGTAAAACTCATTACAACGTTGACACTAACTGGCTGGTATACTTAGCAACTGGTGTAAACCAAGAGTAAAACAAATAAACTGCCTAACTGAAACAAACAACAAGATGGATGACTCGTTGATACAAATATTTGTTTTGCAAATAGTCATTTACTTAGAATTTAATGGCAGCAACACATTGCAAAAAAGTTGGCACAGGGGCATTTTAACCACTGTGTTACAAGGCCTTTCCTTTTAACAACACTCAGTAAACGTTTGGGAACTAAGAAGACCAATTTTTGAAGCTTTTCTGGTGGAATTCTTTCCCATTCTTGCTTGATGTACAGCTTAAGTTGTTGAACAGGCCGGGGTCTCTGTTGTGGTATTTTAGGCTTCATAATGCGCCACACATTTTCAATGGGAGACAGGTCTGGACCACAGGCGGGCCAGACTAGTACCCGCACTCTTTTACTACGAAACCACGCTGTTGTAACACATGGCTTGACATTGTCTTGCTGAAATAAGCAGGGGCGTCCATGATAACGTTGCTTGGATGACAACATATGTTGCTCCAAAACCTGTATGTACCTTTCAGCATCAATGGTGTCTTCACAGATGTGTAAGTTACCCATGCCTTGGGCACTAATGCACCCCCATACCATCACAGATGCTGGCTTCGCAACTTTGCGCCTATAACAATCCGGATGGTTCTTTTCCTCTTTTTTCCGGAGGACACAACATCCACAGCTTCAAAAAAAATATTTAAAATGTGGACTCGTCAGACCACAGAATATTTTACCACTTTGCATCAGTCCATCTTAGATGAGCTTGGGCCCAGCGAAGCCGGCGGCGTCTCCGGGTGTTGTTGATAAATGGCTTCCGCTTTGCATAGTAGAGTTTTAACTTGCGCTTACAGATGCAGCGACAAACTGTAGTTACTGACAGTGGTTTTCTTAAGTGTTCCTGAGCCTGGGAGGTGATATCCTTTACACACTGATGTCGCTTTTTGATGCAGTACCGCCTGAGGGATCAAAGGTCCGTAATATCATCACTTACGTGCAGTGATTACTTTAGATTCTCTGAACCTTTTGATGATATTACAGACCATAGATGGTGAAATCTCTAATTTCCTTGCAATAGCCCATTGAGAAATGTTCTTAAACTGTTCGACAATTTGTTCACAAAGTGGTGACCCTCGCCCCATCCTTTAATGTGAATGACTGAGCATTTCATGGAAGCTGCTTTTATACCCAATCATGGCACCCACCTGTTGCCAATTAGCCAGTTCACCTGTGGGATGTTCCAAATAAGTATTTGATGAGCATTCCTAATCTTTTTTGCCAATTGTGCCAGTTTATTTGAAACATGGTGCAGGCATCAAATTCCAAATGAGCTAATTTATTTGCCAAAAAAACAACGTTTTCAAGTTCAAACATTTTTATATCGTATTTGCAGTCCGTTCAATTGAAAATAGGTTGAAAAGGATTTGCAAATCTGTTTTTACTTACGATTTATACAACGTGCCAACTTCACTGGTTCTGGGTTTTGTACATATTTTGTAACAGAACACGCTTTCAGTTGATTGAATTAAGTTAACTCTTTTAATCACTACCTTAAATCAACAAAAATATTTAATAAGTTAGTAAAAGAAGCTTATCTTACAGACACACACACAAACAAGCTACACGGCTAAGGCTAGCATAGAAGTAGCTATATCATCTGAAACTAGTGGCCTAATTCTGTTACAAAGTGTCAAATTACCTACATGAAAGTTATTAATATACATTAGATTACGGTATGTAGCAACTACTACTACCACTGCTGTACCCGGTTTTAGCGAATAAGTACAACTAATTACCACACTGAAGCTAACTAGCCGTAGTTGGCAAACTTAGCAACTGATGTAAAGCTAGCTATTAGGCTAAAGCGAAAAAAACTGAAAAATACTAATTAAATTGAATAAATAAAACAAACAAAAACAACACTTACCAGTGTAAAACAACGAAATAAAAAGTAGTTGACCCACTGAAATAATAATATAAAATCTTGCTTTAGCTCACATGCTCACTAGCTATTCGCCGCTAGATCTAGCTAAACTATATGTGCGGGGGTGTGGTCTGTGGACCTGCAGCAAAGCGGTGTGTGCCAGGACCGGCTTAGAGATCAGCGGCATGTGCGTAGATTCCACAGCTGAGAGTGTTTGTCTGATCACCTGTCGCTCTGTTAAAGGCAGCATTCGGGAATTCGAGAGGCGGTTGTTGTTGGACCGAGACACAAACTGATGGCTGAAAACAGAACGAGAGACGATTGAAAAATAAATCATTGTTCTTAACCAGGGGTCTCAAACTCACTTTAGCTGGGGGCCACAGGATGCAGAGTCTGGGTGAGGCATACTCCTCAGCATGTCTAGTTGTATAATGTTTCAAATTGTATCCCTTGTGCACCGCAACTTTCTCTGTGCAAATAAGACACGTCGGGGTGCCTCTGTGCTTAACAAAGAAATATTGCATCTTCCACTTTCCCTGGAATTGTCTTTGCTCATCACTAACCTTTCTCTTCACTGCAGGCTTTGAAAAAGACATGTTTGGGGTTGTGGAATATATTTGTGTTTAGCCAACGCACAAAGAATAATGTTATTTCCACAATGTGTGTCGTTCCGCTTTTCCTCCCTACAGAAACATGGCGATCGGTGGATAATAGCCGGAAAAGTACCAAGATAGGGAGCGCAAAAAAGTGACGTCTCCCGGAGTGTTATCCGGCGTCATATAGAAATATATGTCGTGCTCATCGTGTAAGGCAATGCAAATCAAACAATGAAAAAAACAAATAACGGTTTGATTTGGTCCAGGTTATCGGGGACTGTTATTACTGACGGACATGTGTCGCGGTGTGACAGCCAGGCACGTAAGAAAACCCTCGTCTCCATTGCAACGTTTCCGTTGCTTTCATTCATCTACCGCTTTTCCACTAATGCAGGGGTAGGCAACCCAGAACATTCAAAGTGCCATTTTGGACCCAAATAACACGACACTGTCAAGCGCCATTCATATAAAACTTGTGGGCTGAACTAAGATTAAACTTTAAATTGAATTGAAATATTTATTTCAAACCTGCACAGTACAACTAAACACAGTTTTTTTTTTTTTTTCATGTTGGCTTGGCAAAGATATTTATGCAAGGCTTGAAAAGGTTAAAAAAATAACCTGTTTTTAACCATGAACGAAGCTGTCATGTCCGTCCTTGGTGGTCCAGCGAACCCGGGGGACCGAGAGCCCCACGCTATACATTTAGCTAATAATCCAAAAGTAATGAATCAAACAAATTACTCAGCTGGTTTAAAAAAAAAAAAACACAAAAAAATTAAACAAACATAAAACTAGCTACCAGGCTAATGTTGATTTTGTTTTCACCCTTTGAACAAAATATTAAATGTGACACAATAAAACCACTCAGAACACACAAATGTCTTCCAGTTTAAGTTTTATTCCTTTTTTTTGTTTGTTTGTTTTTTAGAAAAAAAAACTTCACTTCAGTACGTACACATTGCACATAGCAGAGCTTTTTTTTTTTTTACATTTCTTTTTGTTTGTTAAAATCTTTTCTCCATTTTTGGGGAGTTCAAAGCAGCGACTACAGCCAGTGCAAGGTTTCCCAAAAACACAAAACACATTAACGTTCATTTCAAACAATTTAAGTCAAGAAGGTTCACTAAACTGACCTTTGAATTTTAGTATTTCACACGAGAGATTAATTTGTTGTATTAAAATTCAGGACACAACCTCTTAAAGAACAACAAAAAAACCTGTGATCGGCGTACTTTGGGACATTTTTGGGAAGCCCGGCCCGTCGTTAAAACAGACAGTTTGCTGGTGTAGAATAGATCGTTATTCATATTTACAAAAGCTCTGTACAATACACACACACACACAAATAAAAACAATACAATTCCAGTCAAGCATTCCAGTTAAAAAGGCTGTTTTTCTCCATTAAAATAAAACCGATATTTGAAGAAAACAAACAAAAACGTGTGCAAGACAGGAGGAGAGAAGGTCACATGGTGGGTTACGTCACAGCTGGCAAGATACTTTTGAGTAATAGCAGGATTTGACGTGCGTGTGTGTTACGATTCAAAAAGAGTGCTGAAACACTTTGTCCGCCGCTTATACGTGTTTTTATATACATCAGCAGGACACACGGCGGTTATTGGCGGACAGAGGAACGAAAAGTTCAGGCTAACTGCATAGCGTGATGCGGACCATGGTCGTTAGCGCTAGCCCTAACAGCGATATCACCACAGCCATTTAATAAAAAATGGTAAAACATATCCAATTCATCGGATTAGGTTGTATTAAATTAAATTTGCTTAAGTATTAAATGAGTGAAAAGATAAACGACTCAGGTTTGGTGCGATGCTAACTGCACGGCAACTTGTAAGCTAGCTTTTCACAGAGAACCGGGAAGTCATCAAAAACTAAACAAAATCTTCGTACAGTGTTTTATGAGTACAAACCCCGTTTGCATATGAGTTGGGAAATTGTAATAGATGTAAATATAAACTGAATAGAATGATTTGTAAATAATTTTCTACCCATATTCAGTTGAATATGCTACAAAGACAACATATTTGATGTTCAAACTGATAACCATTTTTTTGTTGTTGTAAATAATCATTAACGTTAGAATTTGATACTAGCAACACGTGACAAAGAAGTTGGGAAAGGTGCCAATAAATACTGATAAAGTTGAGGAATGCTCATCAAACAGGTGTGCAGGCTAATTTGCTAAATTATATTTACATCGAACACAATTTCCCAACTCATATGGAAACGGGGTTTGTAGTGTTCAATCACCAAAAAAAAACACGGTTAATAAGGTATCAGGTTGAAATAACCACGGTATGAAACGAGTAGATTCCTTCGCATTAGACGTCGTATTCAGTGTTCGATCAGATTCAAATTTTTAAGTATTCGTCTATATTATTTTATTCTTCTCAAAATCGCCCACAAAGTACCCGTCCAGCTATATAGTGTTCAAAAATTTTTTCACAAATGACTAACTTTGTTAACGAATTCTTGTCAATGTGGCTAACATTGCGAGCGAACAAACAATTCGGATGATTGTTGAATAAACAAGCTGGGGTTTTAAAAAAAGTAGTACTTGAAGGCTTAAGAAGGGTATCAAATTGAATTTGACGAGGTATCATTAGTGTGATTTCTTGTGGAATTGTTGGCGTGGTTGCTAACAATCATTAGCATGGTCGCTAACAGAGTCCAGCCACAAAGTATCGAATCAGTTTGTCGATTTGAGTATTGTAACCAAGATGTCGCCGTCGTTTTGGTGGTCGTTTATTTACACTGAACCGTTTTTAACTGAGATTGTGCTACTATCAAAATCTGTCAAATTAATAGAAAAATAGAGCACATGTAACAAAAATTAACCGTTTTATGATGAAAACAACATAAAAAAGTTTGTCATTTTTTGGCTGCTTGACGACCAATTTTGGAATCTAATCCCAATGTTGTTGTCAATTAATTTTGATAAATTAGGCCTAAAATATGAGGAATAATGTCACTCTTTTAGCAAATTATGACATGCATTTCCATAGAAGATTAATTTGCATAATTTACAGTGAAACTATATTATTAGCTTTAAAATGCATACAATGAGCAGCCTCGAATGTGATACAACTTGGTGCGTGGCATGTACCAACTGTTAGCATGTGTCATGTACCAAGTTCTAAGACTCTGAGGTGTGCGGTGGCAAAAATGGCTAAGAAAGTTAGCACGCTACCATTCGCAATGTTAAGAAGCTAATGTTAGCATGCTAACTTATAGCCAATTTTGCCGCCATACACCTCAGAGTCCTACAACCTGGCGGCACATGCTAATTCTCAGCATGTTAATTTTACCGTGCTAGCATGCAAATGTTAGCATGCTAACAAATAGCATATTTCAAGTATTTATCATGAATTGATTAACGTGGACCCCGACTTAAACAAGTACAAAAACTAATTCGGGTGTTACCATTTAGTGGTCAATTTTACGGAATATGTACTGTACTGTTCAATCTACTAATAAAAGTGTCAATCAATCAATCAAGTATCATGTAATGGTTAGCATGCTAAATTCTTTAGCCCATTTTGTCGCCTTGAACCTCAGAGTCATAGAACTTGGTATGTGACATATGCTAACTATTAGCATATGTCACGTGCCAAGTTACCGTATTTCCTTGAATTGCGTCTGGGGCGCTAATTAATTTAAAACCTCTTCTCACTCCGGCGCTTACCAAAGGTATGCAGTAAAAATTTGAGTATGATGTAAGCTTGGACCTTACCCAAGGACACAACGGCAGTGACTAGGATGGCAGAAGCAGGGATCGAACTTGGAACCCTCAAGTTGCTGGCACGGCCACTCTACCAACCGAGCTATACCGCCCCGTAACTAATCATGTTAGCCGTTAAAATGCTAACATTAAAATACTAAGAGTTAGCATGTGTCACATAACAAGTTATAGGACTGAGGTTTATGGTTTAAAAAAAATTGGTTAAAATAGTTAGCATGCTAACTATAACTTGGTTCTTGACATGTGATAAGAGTTAGCATGTGTCACCTACCAAGTTATATGACTCTGGGGTGTACCACGACAAAGTTGACTAAAGAAACTCAGCATGTTAACAGTTAGCATATGGAACAAATTTAAAAGTAAGTATAATTATTATTTTGGTAGCTGCTACCTAATGAGTTTGCAGACATGGTTCTATTTCAACAACAAACAGTCCGTAGTGTGTTTTAAAGGGCTCATTTCAGCTTCAAAATGCTTTCCAAGAGGAGAAAAGGCCTTTGAAAGAACACGTATACCATTGAAAAAGATAAATAAAATTAAAACAAGTATATTTAATGTTTAAATGGTAAATTGAAAATGGGTTATACTTGTATAGCGCTTTTCTACCTTCACGGAACTCAAAGGGCTTTGACACCATTTTCACATTCACCCATTCACACACACATTCAAACACTGATGGCGGGAGCTGCCATGCAAAGCCCTAACCACGACACATCAGGAGCAAGGGTGAAGTGTCTCGCTCAAGAACACAACGGACGTGACGAGGTTGGTCGAAAGTGGGGATCGAACCAGGAACCCTCAGGTTGCTGGCACGGACACTCTCCCCACGGTATCGTGTGGATTGTTGAGGTTGTTCCCCTTGGGGTATTAGGACAAAGCAGAGGGCTACCAGAAAAGGTGGAGAAGACACTTAGAGAGGACACGAAGGCATCGACAGACAAAATATTGGCGCAGAGGGGGCGGGGTCACGTGGCGAATCAAGGCCACGCCTTCACCAAGGCAAGGAAAAAAAAGCACCAATAAGAACACCAGGTTGGCTGCGTCACAGTTGAAAACAAAACAATTGCTCAAAAAGGTTGCGATGACGTGAAGCCAGAAATCAAACGACCACTTTTTTTCCGTCCTCTATTTATTATAAACCAGAGCTTTTCTTCCTGTCGCTCACATATGCACTTGTGGGCCTCGACGCAATTAAAGCGTGTCAAAGGTTGTTAGGAAAAACAAAGAGGCGTTGTTGATGGAAGTGAAGACATTAGCATTAGGTATCCGGGTCAATATGGTTATGATATTATAACACCTGGGAGGGTACACCAGCAAATAAAAGTTAATGAATAATTTATGACATGAAATTATCTAATAAAAATTAAAATAATTTGGTAACAAACTACGGATGGTAGCTGAAGACAGAGTGATCAAATTAGCCTATGCTAACAGGATACATGTTAACCCGAGGGCGTGTTCGCAAAGTCAAAGATCATAACGTCGTCTTCCAGTGACGTCGCCGTTTTTGTTTATAGGTCAAGGCTGATGGCTTCACGGCATCGCAACACACGTGAAATAAGAGGGTGGGTGAGGTGAGTGGTTCCATTAAAGGTCCCCTATTATGTCAAAGTAAGATTCCCACGAGTGATATGTGTTCCCCGGAGCTTGTTTCATAAGCACCAAACCTGGGAGAAATCCATCATCTTCACTAATTTGGCAAAAAAGAGACACACAAAAAATGTCTTTTTCACAGACACGATGCCACCTCTAGCCTGTCTGTAGCTAGAAAGCCCGAAAAACCTTGCAAAATAAATAAAAGCTGTGGCGGGAACGTCCAACGGATGCAATCTTGTCCTTTCCAATGCCCCGACCTACCATCAAAAATTCAGCCAGATCGGAGCATGTAGAAAGAAGTTATGCCGTTATAAGTTTCCACCACAAGGGGGCGATGTTGGTCATGATCAGTATGGAAGGAGAACTCCTCATTTAAAGGGGAACATTATCACCAGACCTATATAAGCGTCAATATATACCTTGATGTTGCAGAAAAAAGACCACATGTTTTTTTAGCCGATTTCGAACTCTAAAAGAGTGAATTTGACGATTTAAACGCCTTTCAATTGTTCGCCTGTCGGAGCAATGACCTTTCACCTGTGACGTCACATCGTGAAGCGACCCGCCATTTTCTCAAACACATTACACAAACCAAGTCAAATCAGCTCTGATATTTTCCGTTTTTTCGACTGTTTTCCGGTACTTTGGAGACATCCTGCCTTGTCGGTGTGTTGTCGGAGGGTGTAACAACACGAACAGAGAGGGATTCAAGTTGCAACAGTGGTCAAAAGATGCAAAAGTCCCTCGTTTGTTTTGCACACTGTACCGACGACAGCTATGCTACGACAGAGATGGCAAGAATGTGTGGTTATCCTGCGGCACTCAAAGCAGATGCATTTCCAACGATAAAGTCAACGAAATCACAAAGGTGACTTTTGTTGATGTTATTGACTTATGTGGAGTGTGTTAATCAGACATATTTGGTCACGGCATGACTGCAAGCTAATCGATGCTAACATGCTATTTAGGCTAGCTGTATGTACATATTGCATCATTATGCCTTATTTGTAGCTATATTTGCATTCAGCCTTTCCCTCCCCCCACATTTTATGCCAAACAAACACACACCAATCATTGGTTTGAAAGCGATCGCCGAATTCGTCCGCGCTTCCTCCCGTGCCGCTGTCTGTCGTCCATCCATCCATCCATCATCTTCCGCTTATCCGAGGTCGGGTCGCGGGGGCAGCAGCCTAAGCAGGGAAGCCCAGACTTCCCTATCTCCAGCCACTTCGTCTAGCTCTTCCCGGGGGATCCCGAGGCGTTCCCAGGCCAGCCGGGAGACATAGTCTTTCCAACGTGTCCTGGGTCTTCCCCGTGGCCTCCTACCAGCTGGACGTGCCCTAAACACATCCCTAGGGAGGCGTTCGGGTGGCATCCTGACCAGATGCCCAAACCACCTCATCTGGCTCCTCTCGATGTGGAGGAGCAGCGGCTTTACGTTGAGCTCCTCCCGGATGGCAGAACTTCTCACCCTAAGGGAGAGCCCCGCCACCCGGCGGAGGAAACTCATTTCGGCCGCTTGTACCCGTGATCTTATCCTTTCGGTCATGACCCAAAGCTCATGACCATAGGTGAGGATGGGAACGTAGATCGACCGGTAAATTGAGAGCTTTGCCTTCCGGCTCAGCTCCTTCTTCACCACAACGGATCGATACAACGTCCGCATTACTGAAGACGCCGCACCGATCCGCCTGTCGATCTCACGATCCACTCTTCCCCCACTCGTGAACAAGACTCCTAGGTACTTGAACTCCTCCACTTGGGGCAGGGTCTCCTCCCCAACCCGGAGATGGCACTCCACCCTTTTCCGGGCGAGAACCATGGACTCGGACTTGGAGGTGCTGATTCTCATTCCGGTCGCTTCACACTCGGCTGCGAACCGATCCAGTGAGAGCTGAAGATCCCGGCCAGATGAAGCCATCAGGACTACATCATCTGCAAAAAGCAGAGACCTAATCCCGTGGCCACCAAACCGGAGCCCCTCAACGCCTTGACTGCGCCTAGAAATTCTGTCCATAAAAGTTATGAACAGAATCGGTGACAAAGGACAGCCTTGGCGGAGTCCAACCTTCACTGGAAACGTGTCCGACTTACTGCCAGCAATGCGGACCAAGCTCTGACACTGATCATACAGGGAGCGGACTGCCACAATAAGACATTCCGATACCCCATACTCTCTGAGCACTCCCCACAGGACTTCCCGAGGGACACGGTCGAATGCCTTCTCCAAGTCCACAAAGCACATGTAGACTGGTTGGGCAAACTCCCATGCACCCTCAAGAACCCTGCCGAGAGTATAGAGCTGGTCCACAGTTCCACGACCAGGACGAAAACCACACTGTTCCTCCTGAATCCGAGGTTCGACTATCCGGCGAAGCCTCCTCTCCAGTACACCTGAATAAACCTTACCGGGAAGGCTGTCTGTCTGTCGTGATATGGCTCATAAGCTTCAGTTTCTTCTTCAATTTCATTTTCGCTATCTGCCTCCACACTCCAACCATCCGTTTCAATACATGCGTAATCTGTTGAATCGCTTGCGCCGCTGAAATCCGAGTCTGAATCCGAGCTACAATGCTATACCTTTCTGTGCTATCCGCCATGTTTGTTTCTGGTGGCTTCCCGCAGTGACGTCACAGGATAATGGACGGGTGGATATAACGACGTTTAAAATCAGGCACTTTGAAGCCGTTTTTCGGGATATTGCGTGATGGGTAAAATTTTGAGAAAAACTTCGAAAAATGAAATAAGCCACTGGGAACTGATTTTTATTGGTTTTAACCCTTCAGAAATTGTGATAATGTTCCCCTTTAAAGCTGCGGCGGGAACGTCCGACGGATGCACTTTCGCCCTTTCCAATGCCCCGACCCACCATCAAAAATTCAGCAAGATCGGAGAATGTGGAAAGAAGTTATGCCGTTATAAGTTTCCGCCACGTGGGGGCGATGTTGGTCATGATCAGGTTGGAAGGAGAACTCATCATTTACGGTCAAGTAATGACATTTTGATGGTTGGTTTCAAGGAGCAGTTTTTAAATAGGCACTTACAGATCCAGCACTTACAAGGTGTAGTCATCATCACTAATTATGATCAAGATCTGAATTTGTGGAACCGTGTTATAATTGTTGAACATTTTGTGGTGAGCCATCAAAATAGTTTGGCGCCATGCCACGCCCACAACCTATGGCATAGGCAAAAATCCTCTGCAACCTATCATCGGGCATCTGTCTAGTATCTGCCGTTTTGACCGCGGCTCATTCGGTTAAAGTCCTGAGGAGTAAATCGTTAAAGTACGGACCCTGTATTTGGCCTAAAAAATCCTACAAAATAAATAAAAGCTGCGGCAGGAACGTACGACGGATGCAATCTCGTCCTTTCCAATGCCCCGACCCACCATTAAAAATCAGCCTGATCGGAGCATGTAGAAAGAAGTTATGCCTTTATAAGTTTCCACCACAAGGGGGAGATGTTGGTCATGATCCGTTTGGAAGGGGAACTTATCACAGCGACAGACATTAGCGCCAACTAAAAGCAAAGGTTAACACACTTCCGCTACGCTATACTGGCACATATAATACTGGTAGCATAATACGGGACCTTTAATTGGATGTTAGCTGATATCTGTGTGTTGTTCGGAGGTATTTACGTGAAGAAAGAGGGTGTGGCGGCGATGGCACAAAGCAGAAGGCGGTGGTTGTAAAAATGTGTCTGTGATTATTAAAGTGGCGGGCTTCTTCGCATCAAACGGACAAGCTGAAGGTTGTTTCAGTGTCATCATCCGTTTACATGCATCTTGGTCCGTGTTCCTTTAAAAAAAGCCTCTAGAACAGGGGTGCCCATACTTTTTTCCCGCAGACTGACAAAAATCTAAGGATACGGGGGCCATTTTGGTAGTTTGAAACCAGTAAAATATGTGAATTTACCTCAAAGAACGAGAAAATGCAATTTTGGTACATAAGTTTGTCTGAATGCTGAAGAGCCAAAGCCGAACTGAAATGCTAACAGTTAGCACTTTAGCCTGATAGCACAATGTAACGAAAACATGAGCAAAACGAGCTAGCATGCTAACAGTACTGCTTACCATTAACATAAGTGAAATATATACCTGCTTAAATACTGGAAAATCTAGCATGCTAATGTTAGCATACTACGATGCTAACTACCATGAATTGATTAACGTGGACCCCATCTTAAACAAGTTGAAAAACTTATTCGGGTGTTACCATTTAGTGGTCAATTGTATGGAATATGTACTGAACGGTGCAATCTACAAGTAAAAATTTCAATCAATCAATCAACGGTGACATCCATTAAGTACAAGAATATATTACTTTAAGGTGTGTACCTGAAAAATGCGTTTAAAATGCTAGCCTGCCAATGTCAGCATGCATCAAGTACCAAAAATATAACTGAGGTGTATAGTTACAAAATTAGTTTAAAAAGAGCTAGCATACTAAAGTTAGCGTGTAACAGGTATCATTCGTCAAGTAAGAAAATATTAGACGCTGAGGTGTATACCTGCACATTGTGCAAAATTAACAAATATGCCCGCCTGCTAATGTTAGCATGCATGGACCAAAAAATGAGGTGTATACCAGTGTTAATATACTAACAGGTAATATTCGTCAAAATATTTGACGCCGAGGTGTATGCCTGCAAAATGAACAGAAAAAAACTAGCATGCTAATATTAGCATGCGATTAGCTACTGGCCGCACTTTGGACACCCCTGTTCTAGAAGGACTACGGAAGGGGGCGTCTTGGTCCGGAGATGGCACCATTAATTCAAGAAGGTTACGGGGCGACAAGGGCGGGCAAAGAAGCACAGAAGGTGAGAATGAAGCCAGGGACAATAGCGCTGGTCCTGCAGAGGCGGTCCGGTGAAAGGAGAAACAACAACAAAAAAAGGCCATGTGGAGTTTCCTTTAGGACCTGAAGGGGGCAGCTTGGGACTGCTTTAGGAGTTCCTGGTCTGGGTGTGTGGAAAAACTGCACCGTGAATGAAATACACACAGGTGGCGCCCTCTTGAGGACGTGATGCTACAGTAGCTCGTCGCACATTGTGAAAAACACACACTGTACCGGGGGGTAGGCTCACAGGCAAGGACAGAGTTAATTAGCATAAATTAGTGATTAGAATATTCAAACCTCTACTAACGAGTTCTTCTTATTTACACAAGAACCTAATGGCTTTTCCCACTTTCCACGCCTGTGTGAGTCTCGGCGGTTCCTTTTGCAGCCATCGCAACCGGGCGGCGGCGTTTGCAGCAGCGAGAGTTGATGACATCACAGCATTGAGGGAGGGAGGGAGGGAGGGAGGGGGGCGACATACTGGTGACTCACGGCTCCTCCGTCGTCTTGAGCAGCTCCATCAGTGCACCCACGGCGCCAAAGTAACCCTGACAGGACGCACACGAGAAGTTAGCGCTCTTCGACCCCTGAACCGCCGCACGGAAAAGGGTGGAAATGTGTCAAGGCATGCACCTTAACTAGGTCACGTGTGCCATTATTCTTCAGATAAATGAGGGTTGTCCCGATACCAAAATATATTTCGATACGTTTCAAAATAAAGGGGATCACAAAAATGTCATTATTGGCTTTATTTTAACAGAAAATCTTACGATACATTAAACCAGGGGTAGGGAACCTATGGCTCTCGAGCCATAGGTTTTGATGACTGCATCTGGCTCTCAGATAAATCTTAGCTGACATTGCTTAAGATAAGTAATGAATAATTCTGATGGTAAACACAGTGTTGAAAAAAAAATACTTTCAAAATATAAAACATTCCCCTGCATATTAATCTAATCCATCCAATTAAGAAGTCGTAATAATGGTAGGAAATATTTTATTTATTATTGGTGCGCTTCAGAATAACAATGTTATTAAAAAAAAATAAGAGACTTATTATACTCTAAAAAAATTTCTTACCTAAACATTTGCGCGTTTTATCATTCATAGTTAATATTGTAAATCCCACATTCTTTATTTTCACGTACATTCTGGGTGTCTCAATCAGTAAAAAACATTTCAAATTCCATTCAGTTTTTTAAGGCGGTCTGTCATAACGTTTTTAGCTTTCAATCATTATTGTGAGGTTTTGTATTAGTGTTACTAAATATAGATGCATTTTTTTTTTATCTAAATCTGGTCCCCACGAGTAAAATAATTGCCCTGTCCTGCTTTAGAGGATAATCATTGTAGAATTGACTACTGTATATACATCTCTTGTACTTGGTATCCTTAGAGTCAATGTATGTGTTAGATCCACCCTTTTGTTTACATTCAGGAGCGCTATCTTGCTGTTAGCGGTTAGGTATTGCATCCTCCTGCAATATGTGATGAAGCCAGTTTAGCTAAACCTCGTCCTGCGGTGATGATACTTGTGAGAAACGTAGTTTATCTGTCGCCATGGCGGCGAGCATCAGTGATTCAGAAGTAGCTAAAACTTTCCCTCTTGCATTGTTTATAGCTTCAATTTCATTTGTTTTTTAGCCAAAACACGTCCATTCTTCCTTTTCTATCTCTACACTCTTCCTGTGTGTTGCCTAACACACGCCTCTGCTCGTTTTACCAGCAATGTCACGATGTGACAAAAAAATCAAGTACGGGTATTTTTTAGAAGCAGTATTGTCATGATCCGTGGCCCGGTACAATGTTTTTGTTACGTTCTGTTATTTTTGGAATCCCTTAGTTCCTGTTTTGTGCACCTCTGGGTTTGTTTTGGTTTCAATGGGGATTAATTGGGTTCACCTGCCTCCGGTTAGTGGTCGGCACGCTCACCTGCAGTCGACCACAAATCAGAGAGCTATTTAGTCACCTCTCTGGCCACACTCGTCCTGGCTTCTTTCTGTTACGGCGGGGTTGTGGCTTGCTGCAGGGTTCGTTCCCCTTGGATGCAAACGGACCACCCCGGACAAGACTTGCAGGTAGGAACATGATTTATTGCTCGAAAATGAAAGAAGCACCAAAAACAGAAAAACAAGACTAAGGGAAAAAAGGGCCGATCGCACTCGATGCTAGGGCTAACACTTAGCATAGACCAGAAACAGGAATACTCACGTAGCAGATGTGTGTAGCAAACAAAGAAGCCGGGACGAACGTGGCGAGAGAGGTGAATAAATAGCTCTCTGATTAGTGGTCGACGGCAGGTGAGCGTGCCGACCACTAACCAGAGGCAGGAGAACCGAATTAATCCCCATAGAAACCAAAACAAACCCAGAGGAGCACAAAGCAGGAACTTAAGGAGTCCAAAAATAACAGAACATAACAAAAACATGATCCGGGCCACGGATGACAATTATAGTACCGTTTTTAATTAATTAGTACCGTACAACCCTATGACAAACACAGCACAATTATGGAACCCAAAAAATGGACTTGAAATTTGTCACGCAGCTCAAAGTATTGTACAATAACACAATTTAGGGAAGGGGTGCCCAAAGTTTTTCCATTAATGGCTGCACTCTGAAAAATCAAAGCGTGTCAAAACCAATAATATATACATTCAATTTACTCTTTGGGGCTCCCTTTGACTTTGATATCGGGATCTCGGTTATAAAAATAAGTCAAATATATATATTTTTTAACACTCAAATCTCTGTATGAACTTAAGATCTATCTGTTGATATAAAGTTTTACATTTTTAGTTAAAGGTTTTATGCCCTTTTGTTAAATAAAACCCTGTTTTTTATGGCAAAAACACAAAATATGCAATACATATTTCAAAATGGAATATTTGATGTCAAATAATTGGAACCTTACAGAGGTTAATAGTTCATAACAACATTCATTTTTTAAATTCAGTATTATTGAGAAATTACAGGTTTTTTAAATCTCACTAAAATTTTCATAAAAGCGTTAAAAAAAATCTTCATACTTTTTTTTTTTCACCTTTAGTGTTTAAATATTTGAATCAACTTTAAATCTATCCTTTGATTATAAGTTTTGTCAGTTTTTTTAAAATGTTTTTTGTGCTTATTTTGTCATAGAAAACTGAGGTTTTTTTTTATAGAGTAAACACAAAATACGCAACATTTTCCCCAATAAATATTTCAAAGTGGAATATTTGATGTGAAGTAATTGGAGCCTTCACTAGGTCAATAATTCATAACAACATTGTTTTTGATTAATTATTTTATTCATCAACATTGCAACTTTCTCTTGTGACATTTTAGCTCTTTGCTCTTTTATTTCACTTTTTTTTGTAGTAGTATTTTTAGAACAAGTTGAAAAACATGTTCGCCAACACGCAAAGAAGGCGGGGGTTGGAAAATAAATGTAAGTCATTGACAATTTATAAAGATTATCAATCAATCAAAGTTTACTTATTTAGCCCTAAATCACGTGTCTCAAAGGGCTGCACAAGCCACAACGACATCTTCGGCTCAGATCCCACATCAGGGCAAGAAAAAAACTCAATCCAATGGGATGAGAATGAGAAACCTTATCACTGCCAATACAAAGCGGAAGAGTGTGTTTTCATTCCAGGTATAACAAAAATGGCGGTCTTACCTCGTGCTCCAGGAAGAGCGCTCGTAGTTGTCCCTTGGACCAGAAGTCCATGGCGTAGGCCAGCAGTTTGGTGGACACCGTGTTGATACGCAGGAAGTTGCCGACAAAAACTACACGTTCGATTTTCTGCACAACATCAAAAGTATGAAACTTGTCAGACAGCTTAGTGGAATGTACACCATACCTTATTATATAAAACCTTATTTTTTGAAGTCATAACTATATTATCCATGACTGTTGACAAAATGCCCAAAATAAATATTTTTTTTTAATTTTGTAATAATTATATGTAAAAAAAAAAAAAGGTATCACTATAAACTTAGTTTAGTTTATAATTTTCATTGCTGGGTCAAAAGTATACATACAGCAATGTTAATATTTGGTTACATTTCCATGGACAAAGATAAGACCTTCTGGAGGAAAGTTCTGTGGTCAAATGAAACAAAAATTCAGTTGTTTGGCCACAATACCCAGCAATATGTTTGGAGGAGAAACGGTGAGGCCTATAATCCCAGGAACACCATCCCACTATCAAGCATGGTGGTGATGGTATTATGCTCTGGGCCTGTTTTGCTGCCAATGGAACAGGTGCTTTACAGAGAGTAAATGAGACAATGAAAAAGGAGGATTACCTCCAAATTCTTCAGGACAACCTAAAATCATCAGCACGGAGGTTGGGTCTTGGGCGTAATTGGGTGTTCCAACAGGACAATGACCCCAAAACACATGTCAAAAGTGGTAAAGGAATGCCTAAAGCAGGCTAGAATTAAGGTTTTAGAATGGCCTTCCCAAAGTCATGACTTAAATGTGTGGACAATGCTAAAGAAACAAGTAAATGTCAGAAAACCAACAAATTTAGCTCAACTGCACCAATTTTGTCAAGAGGAGTGGCCAAAAATTCAACCAAAAGCTTGCCAGAAGCTTGCGGATGGCTACCAAAATCACCTTATTGCAGTGAAACTTGCCAAGGGACATGTAACCAAATATTAACATTGCTGTATGTATACTTTTGACCCAGCAGATTTGGTCACATTTTCAATAGATTCCTAATACTTTCATAAAAGAACCAAACTTCATGAAAGTTTTTGGTGACCAACAAGTATGTGCTCCAATCACTCTATCACAAAAAAATAAGAGATGTAGAAATGATGGGAAACTCAAGACAGCCATGACATTATGTCCTTCACAAGTGTATGCAAACTTTTGACCACGACTGTATATGTATTTAAATCCGTTAACTGAGCTAATTTTTTTTATGTTATTGTATTTAATTTCTTATTTACAATATATGATATAGTGATTGTGCACCACTATTCATTATAGTAGTCCTTGTACTGTAATATTCATAACAACAATATTAATAATACTGGGTCGTACCATAATACAATCGTTGCATTATGAAAACAAAAAACAAAAAAAAATCTGTCACTAAAAAAAAGTATAATTTAATAAGAAATATGATCGTAAACACTACTGAATAAATCCCTGATAAATCATGTCTTTGGATTGCTGGTCAAATGTAATTTTTCCAATTGTACACATTTAATGACACATTTAAGTAATTATTTAAAGATTTATTCATCTATTTATTGTAATTATTTTGCATTTGACCCTCCATATCTGTAAGCACGTTCCCACATGCCGTACTCCTCCACTGTTGTTGACTCCATTGGCGTGTTTGCTGCAGCTCAGCGTGCCATGATAGCCCTGTACAATGCTGCTTGATCGCCATGTCACAAGGCAACACTGTAAAGAAGCTCATCGCACGCAGATAGAAACAAAATCACAGGCCAAGGCAGGCAAGTTTGCCCGCTGCTGCAAGCCTTCAAAAGCAGGTTGCAGACATGCAAACAAAATCCATGTCGCTTTATTTCACGAACGTGTGCTTACCTCGTTGACGGCGCACATGCGTGCTATGGATCCGATGTTGTTAGTGATGGTGACCAGCATGGCTCGGGCCAGGTCCTCCTTGCTGATGGTATCGCGCTTCTCTTTGCTCATCATGTGACCAAAACTGCACAGAAATATGTCAAAAATGTAAATGCATGAAACAGGCAAAACAGTTATAAACTTTAGAATTTTTACCCTTTGCGTATTTAGCATAATCATGAGCAGGGCTGGGCGATTTGGCTGAAAACTGCATCAAATCGATAATTATTGATATTTTTTAGGACCCTTAAAAAATAAGTACCAGGAGAAATAAAAATTAATTGTAAAAATGTTTATTCAAAATGTAACCTTCCTAAATTATAAATCATCTTGGCTTTTAAGGAAATGTCAACACAAACAGGGAAACCAATCAGTGTAAACAAAATTGTAAAATCACATTGACCCCTTCACAGAGAATAATTTTGCCACACCTAGTGTGTTTGTGACAATCATTGGTACTTTGACTTAAAAATAAGCTCTTGAAATAAATAAAAAAAGAATATGTAAGAAATGCTTAATAAAGTGTAACAAAATAGTGCAAAGTGTGAAAATATAAACAGAGAAACCTGAGATTTATTTACTGCATGTTTATCAATTGTTTAAGCCAGTGGGTCTTAACCTTGTTGGAGGTACCGAACCCCGCCAGTTTCATATGCGCATTCCCCAAACCCTTCTTTAGTGAAAAATAAAATGTTTTTTTTTTTTCAAATTCAAGAAAGAATCATGTTTTTTTTCCTGGTGCACAAAATAATTTGTGCATAGACATCACCTTGTTCAAACAACAAAACCAACACAGTGCATGAACTAACAACAAATTACACAACTTACACACATTACCATAAATTGATTAGCGTGGACCTTGACTTAAACAAGTTGAAAAACTTATTCGGCTGTCACCATTTAGTGGTCAATTGGACGGAATATGCACTATACTGTGTCAACTCTTCCTTTGCAATCTGCTAGTAAAAATTTCAATCGATCAATCAAACAACCTGCAAATCAGATGGAAAATTAGAAAGTACATTGTTTGGGGGGTATCCATAATACGCTGATAGGGAGAAGTTTTTATTTACACAATAAGTCGAATGTTCAATGTTCAATGTATTTTATTTCGGCAATCTTCACATAAAACAAAGAACAACAACAAGAAAAGAAAAAAAAAACACACTCATTTGAGCAATGATTGAGCCGAAAGGGTGTAGGTTGAGGCAACGCTTATATAAACCTACTCCATCACAACAAGAACAAGGTTCAAAATACATAAAATCTAAAACATGCTTCACTTATATTACTTTTTTTTTTTTAAACAATATATAAGCAACATATATGTAGCACACGTCTCATATACACAGTTTAACATTTAAATCAAACATTTACATTTGTACACTTATATATATATATATTATATATACACAATTTATTTAAATTCCATATAAAGTGGTAATATATACATTTTAATATAACCTATATGCATAATTATGAAATCATAAATTTTATTTATATACATATATATCATTGTCTTTCTAAAACAATGTTTGCTCTTCTTTCTTATATTTACTAATGATAAATGATTTAAAAAGCTTTTTAAACTGGTTTATGTTGGTGCTGTGTTTTATTTCATCCTTTAAACAGTTCCATATTTTAACCCCTGCTATTGTTATACTCATTCGTTTCTGCGTTGTTCTACAAAATTGGATCTTAAAAAGTAGTTCTCCTCTTAAATTATAATTCCCTTCTCTTTGTAAAAATCTTCTCTGTAACCCTGTTGGAAGTAAATCTTTACTTGCTTTATAAATAATTTGGGCAGTCTTGAGTTGGATGAGATCTGGTAGTTTTAAATCAAATGTTTTTATAAATAATCCATTAGTGTGTTCTCGGGGTCCTGTGTTATGTATCAGTCTGATGGCCCTTTTTTGCATTATGAATAGTGGTTGGATGTTCGTCTTATATGTATTTCCCCAAACTTCTAGACAGTAACTCAAATATGGTAAAACAAGTGTACAATAAAGAGTGTGTAATGTTTTTTGATTAAGAATGTGCCTTGTTTTACCCTTTGATGTATGTAATGTGTGACTTCCAGCAGATCCTGTGGTCCAAGATCACACCCAAAAATTTGATTTTGTTTACTCTTTCTATACTAACATTGTCTATATATAATTTTACATCCATATCATTTCTCTTATTTCCAAATAACATAAAGTTAGTTTTATTTAGGTTTAATGATAATTTATTAGCATCAAACCATTTTTTTAGTTTACACATCTCCATGGTGACGGTCCTCAGGAGCTGGTGCAAGTCCACATCAGAACAGAGTACATTGGTGTCATCCGCAAATAACACATATTTAAGGTTTTCAGTTACTTTACAAATATCATTTATATACATGATGAACATCTTGGGCCCTAAGACTGACCCCTGTGGTACCCCACATTTAATATTTAACCAACATGATTTTTTTTGTGATATCTGTACAAACTGCTTTCTATCAGATAAATAACTTTTTATCCATTCCAGAACAATACCCCTAAAACCATATTTTTCCATTTTTCTAATAAGAATACTATGGTCTACTGTATCAAAAGCCTTCTTAAGATCTAAGAATACTCCTATTGTATATTTATTTTTATCAATACTATCAGTTATTTCTTCAATTAAATCTGTTAATGCTTGTGCTGTTGATCGATTATTCCTGAAACCATACTGCCTATCTGTTAATAATTAATTTTTTTCTACAAAGCCATCGAATCTATTTATACATATTTTTTCTAATATTTTGGAGAACTGTGGTAATATTGAGATTGGTCTGTAGTTTGTGAATAAGTGTCCGTCTCCCGCTTTGTGAATAGGAACAACTTTTGCAATTTTCATTAGTTGAGGAAATACTCCCATTTCAAATGAAAGGTTAAATAGATACGCTAATGGAGCATTAATTCCATCTATCACATACTTTAAAGTTTGCATGTCTATATCATCCACATCTTTGCTTGTTTTGTTCTTAAAACTTTTGACTATGTCCCTGATTTCTCTTTCTACTACTGGTTTTAAAAACATTGTTTTAGGGTTTGGGTTGATATAATCTGCTGCATCTATTTTTGTCCCTTCTACCTTTATCTCTTCTGCTAGTTTCGGTCCAATATTTATAAAATAATCATTAAATGTATTTACTATCACCTCCTTATCCTTAATCATGTTTGTTATTTTCCATAAAGTATGATGGGTATTGATTATCATCATTTTTATTTCTAATAATACCATTTAATATTTTCCATACACCTCTTATATTATTCTTGTTATAGTTCAGTTTAGTTATATAATAATCTTTTTTACACATTCTGATTATATTGATTAGTTTATTTTTATATTTTTTATATTTATTTTCATTTACTAAAGTTCTATTTTTTATAAATTCCTTATATAAAATTTTCTTTTTTTTTTTACAGGCATTTTGGAGTCCTTTAGTCATCCACGGTTTAAACTCGCCGTAGTTTGACTTCCTTTTATAATTTACTACTGGACAATTTCCAGTAGTCGAATGTGTCTTTACCTCTGTGGCGGAGGCTCCGCCAAACCCCTGAGGCCCACTCACCGAACCCCTAGGGTTCGATCGAACCCAGGTTAAGAACCACTGGTTTAAGCAGTGGTTCTCAAATGGGGGTAAGTACCCTTAGGGGTACTTGAAGGTATGCCAAGGGGTACGTGAGATTTTTTTTCAAATATTCTAAAAATAGCAACAATTCAAAAATCCATTATAAATATATTTATTGAATGATACTTCAACAAAATCTGAATGTAAGTTCAGAAACTGTGAAAAAAAATGCAACAATGCAATATTCAGTGACAGCTAGATTTTTTGTGGACATGTTCCATAAATATTGATGTTAAAGATTTCTTTTTTTGTGAAGAAATGCTTAGAATTAAGTTCATGAATCCAGATGGATCTCTATTACAATCCCCAAAGAGGACATTTTAAGTTGATAATTACTTCTATGTGTAGAAATCTTTATTTATAATTGAATCACTTGTTTATTTTTCAACAATTTTTTTGTTATTTTTACATCCTTTTTTCCAAATAGTTCAAGAGATACCACTACAAATGAACAATATTTTGCACTGTTATACAATTTAATAAATCAGAAACTGATGACATAATGCTGTATTTCAGTGGTCCCCAACCTTTTTGTATCCGCGGACCGGTCAACGCTTAATAATTTGTCCCGCGGCCCGGGGATCCTTTTTTTTTCCTTTTTTTTTTTTTCTCATTGTCATGAAAAAGGGAGGTTTTTGTCATGAAAAAGGGAGGTTTTTGTGGTTGGTGCACTAATTGTAAGTGTATATTGTGTTTTTTATGTTGATTTAATATATATATTTGTTTTTTTTAAATAAAAATGAATAAAAAAATATTCTGCGGCCTGGTGGTTGGGGACCACTGCTGTATTTTACTTCTTTATCTCTATTTTTAAACCAAAAATGCTTTGCTCTGATTAGGGGGTACTTGAATTTAAAAAATGTTCACAGGGTGTACAAAAGGTTGAGAACCACTGCACTGAAAGGTGCACTTGGAGGGGACGAGCGCTTTGCATAATTTATTAACCAAATTGGTCTGACAGTGGACCCTTTTTTTAAAAAATCCCAAAAAACTGCCATACTGTCAATGTGACTTTTCCTGTTTTATCTGCAATTTCTTCACTCTCTGCAGCAGTTATTTCCAGTTTCCCTTCTCATTCAAAAATCAACCATGAGACGACAAGATGGAGTTACCAAACTTGATAGTTGTTATCTGATTGGCTGTTAGCGTGTCACTTCCACTGATCAGTGATGACTTCCTGCTTTGCCGAAAACGAGTGTCTTTGTTCATGCGACCGACCTTGCTTCGCAACTTCTGGTTTCTTCCGACGAAAGTTTTATCTAGTGCATTTTTAAATAATATCGAATACATGTCTAACGTGATACATATTGATATCGTTTCATCACTCTGCCCCAATTAAGAGTACGTCTGACTTTATGTGTTGATGTTGGAAGACCACAAAAAGAGATTAGAATGTGGCGTTAAAACAGGTTTTTGTTTAACTTTGCTTTATGGATCAACCTTTGAGCCGAGTGTTACCAAAGACAGATTAAGAAAATGGACTGACAGATAAAGGTCCTGCCGTGTTTGTGTGGGATTATTGTCTTAGACATGCATTTTATTAGTGAACAGTTGCACGATTAAATCAGACATTTTCAATGCCTATTTGTTGATAAATATACCCTCTAATATGCATCTTACACATAAAAAACACATTCTAAATTATGTTGCACACATTAAGAACAAATTAATGGAATACAGTATGTATTACTAGTGATTTAGGGCTATATAAGTAAACATTGATTGATTGATTGATTATCTTGTAGTTACATAACATCTTGTCGCATCTTCCTGCTGGAAAATGTGAAAAAAATTGGCTCGTGAAACAGCATCCTCTGCTGGATTTACACAGTAGTTGCAGCACTCCTTGTCCTCTACTGATAGCGCCACCAAACTACTTTCTATTCAAGTTGCCATTAGAAAAAATATTACTGTGTTTTCCAGATTATATATATATATATATATATATATATATATATATATATGACACACTCACTCATTTGTAGAAGAAAAAAACGTTTTCCATAAATTAGCCGCACCGGACTATAAGCCACAGATATATACTTTGTGAAATTAGTTACTTATACAGAAATATTTTGTAAATGTTTATTTACTCAACTAAATTGTTTCCAAACAGTGTCTGTAACACAGCAGTAAAACGGCTGATCAAACAAAACAGAAGTCATTGTCATGGACCCACAAGCAGCGCAAGCTAGCTCTCCAATCAGCTAAACAGACTCAATAACTCCACTGTTTTGGGGAATTTACGAAACTAAAACAATACAAAAAGAATGCCATTGTAAGTTAATAATAGGAACACAGACACGGACACAAAAACATAGAAAATGTGCCTTAATGCCGCCAGCAATAAAAGATAAGCCTATTTTGATGTTAAGATAAATGTCATGTTGTGATTGTTGTATTTAATTTTTTATCATATCATATATGGATTGTGTGCTTTTTTTCTTTTTCTTTGAAATTTTAAATTTTACTACCTTTTTTACATCATGGCCAGGGGACTACAGATTAAAACTAGTCTTCTGGCTAATTCTGGCTTTTGAACCATATGTAGTCATGTGTTTTATGAAATTGCATATTCCCATTTGAAATGAACTAATTTTAATCTTACTTGTGTTGGCATATTAGCTAATGCTAATGACGCAAGCTTCAATACATTACGATGACATTTAAAAATATGAATGAAAATACTCCAACAGACTTTACACATACGACGGTTTAGCAATATTGTAAAATAACAATATAACAGAATTGTTTGAGTTATGTTGTAAAACTTACAAACGTTGCTTGGCGTGATGAAGGATCCATCCGAGTAGACCCGCTATGGAAGGCTAGAAGACGAAACAGCACTTGTACTTCTGGTTTAAAGCTCAGTCTACTTGTGGTTTGAAGCTCAGTCTAAACAGCACTAAACGGATAAACAGTGCAGCACGTGCAGTGAGCAAACTTGTCAAAGAGATGGCGCCTTAGCACAAACAATAACACACTTTTTTAAGTGCCTTTGCTAGTTTATTTTATTTTTTTGGAACTATTTGGATGATGGCCATTAGCGAAGAAAAATCCACATATGAGCCGCACCATTTTAAAAGCCGCAGGGCTGAAAAAGTAGGAAAAAAGTAGCGGCTTATAGTCCAGGATTTACAGTATTTATCATTTAAAGCAGAGAAATAAAATTTTTGAAAATGCGGGAAAGTGAATACCGAAATGGGAATAGGTGGAGATGTACTTTACACCACCAGATGGTGGTATTATTAAGGGTGTCCCAATCCAATGTTGGCCCGAATGGTCCAAAAATTATATTAACCTGCATCTAAAATCTCCGATATAAATGCTCGAAACAAGTCGTCCAGCTGTGTGTTTACTTGTCCACAAAAAGTTTGTCACACAGCTCAACGATGCTCTGCGAAAACACCAACACTAACTTTAGGGTGTTTGGCCAAATCACCGCCAAATTCAGTACACACCTTTAGGGAGCTGTGGAAAAACTGGAGCAAGATTGGTTGAAAAACATGGCTGGCATCTCGCAAAACTGTCCTTGCAACTTTGCAACTAATTGCTTTTAAGAAATTTGGAAATTACCTGCAATTCATGTGATAAAACCACTGCTGTATTGGAATACTCAGAGTCATGAATAATAAGTGACTAGGTCGTAGCGCATATGACGGAGCGATTATATGACAACACGTCGTAAACAAAACCTGGACTTTTCAACGTCACGTGTGACACAAAGTGTCTACATAACACAGGAGGCGTGGCCTGGGCCGCTTGAGACTCACCTGGATGCCACGGCAGAACCCTGCAGGCCGAAGCGCTCATAGTCTCCCCCGTAAATGTCCTTCACCAGCTTGTCCACGTTGGTGGAGTCGCCTTTGCTGGCCATCTCCAGAGCTTCCTCGAACGTCTCGCAGCCGGTCAGCAGGCAGCAGAGGCCAAGGAATGTACCACCTCCAAGACTGGGGGACAAAATATAATCATGTCATTACTCTAATATATCATATTCATACAACAGTTTTCTCCCGTTTGTATCATATTTAAAATATTTTGCTGAATCTTATGTATAGTTTTGCAGTAATTACAAAATACACTAAATCAATACATTTTAAATTAAGATACATCAAAATGAAATTTAAAAAAAAACTGTGAAAACGGGTAATTATTACTTAATTTATACATGACATATCAAAATAAATTGTAAAAAGTATGTACGAATAGAAAATAAAATCATGGGTAAAATAAAGGGAATACATCTTTTATAATTCATGTATTTGTATAATGTAATAGATGGGGGGGTGGAAATATATATATACCCATAAACATTCATAGATACTAATTAATAACAATTATCTATGTATGTAATCATTACTTATATGTATATATATATATATATATATATATATATATATATATATATATATATATATACATACACATACAGATACACACATACATATACTGTATATATACATATATAATATATATATGTAAAATATACATCGTTTTTAATCATATTTATTTTCTATTTTTTTAATATTGGTTATATATGTATTTATTTATTATCATTTATTTTTATTCAGTCATTGGTGGAGCTCAGGATAGTATTGGAATGTTGTTTTTAATATTGTTGTGCAGCACTTTGGAAACATTTTGTTGTTTAAATGTGCTATATAAATAAAGTGGATTAAATTGGATTGGATATTGTATATATACACTGTCTATATACACAATATATTTATATATACTCTATATATACACAGAGTATATATACACACAGAGAGTAATAAATATATATATATAAACACAAAGCGTAATATATGTATACATATGTATATATTCATACAGATACATACATACATACATATACTGTATATATACACACTGTCTATATACAGTATATATACAATGTATTTATACTCTGTGTGTTTATACAAAAAGTGTAGTATAAATATATATATATATATATATACACATATATATATATATATATATATTACATACAGATACATACATACACCCATAAATATACTGTATATATACATATATATTGTATATATACACTGTCTATATATACAATGTATTTATATATACTCTGTATACATACACACACAAAGTAATTAACAATTGTGTAGTTTTAATCAGGTTTGACATAAACCACATAAAATACATTGTATTGTAATGACTGTTACTTCAGTTGGAACTGATTAACTTAAATGTGTCATTCAGTAAGTAATTCAGTAAATGCTATGACTTATAGAACAGTTGTTTTTGTGTGTCTTATAATGACCTGTAAAATCTTGTTATCTAATCTAATGCCGATGTTACATGATGTACACAAGGCGGTATTACATAAAAAGACAAGTGTTGAGGCTATTATCACCTGGAGCAAGTTGTCTTGGAAAGTGAAGGTGAATCTAATCTTGCAAATTGCTTTTTTTTTTTTAAGACTATACAGTGCAATGACTATAAGTGTCACTGCACTGTGATAAAAAGTGTTTATTTTAGAGTTACAAAGTGGACAAATGCTAATTTTTGTTTCTATACCTCACAATGTTATATTAGTAGTTTGTACTACTACAAAAAACTTAAAAAATACAAACAGAATGCCATTGTAAGTAATGATACAAACACAGACCCTCATAAGTGTCTTGGCATAGTAATTAACGCTAACAACGCTAGCTTGATTACATTATGATAACATGTACAAATATGCATGACAAACTCCTACACACCTCACACACGGGACAGTTTAGTAAGTATAAATAGTTGTAGTTATATTGTAAGACAGACAAACGTTACTTGTAGTGATGAATGACGAATCCAGTCGAGTACAAATGCTCTGGTTGACTAGAACAGTGGTTCTCAACCTTTTTTCAGTGATGTACCCCCTGTGAACATTTTTGTAATTCAAGTACCCCCTAATCAGAGCAAAGTATATTTGGTTGAAAAAAAGAGATAAAGAAGTAAAATACAGCATAATGTCATCAGTTTCTGATTTATATAATTGTATAACAGTGCAAAATATTGCTCATTTGTAGTGGTCTTTCTCGAATTATTTGGAAAAAAAGATATAAAAATAACTAAAAACTTGTTAAAAAATAAACCAGTGATTAAATTATAAATAAAGATTTCTACACATAAAAGTAATCATCAACTTAAAGTGCCCTCTTTGGGGATTGTAATAGAGATTAATCTGGATTCATGAACTTAATTCTAAACATTTCTTCACAAAAAAAGAAATCTTTAACATCAATATTTATGGAACATTTCCACAAAAAATCTAACTGTCAACACTGACTTGTTGCATTTCTTTTCACAGTTTATGAACTTACATTCACATTTTTTTAAGTATTATTCAATAAATAAATTATTCAATAAATATAAAGGATTTTTGAATTGTTGCTATTTTTAGAATATTAAAAAAAAATCTCACGTACCCCTTGGCATACCTTTAAGTACCCCCAAGGGTACGCGTACCCCCATTTGAGAACCACTGCTGTGGATGTCCAAAAGATGGCGCCATAGCACAAACAATAGCACACCTTTACAATGTATCTGCTTGTGTTTTATGAACGCTATTTTCATTATGGCTGTTAGCAAAGAAAATCCATAAATTAGCCGCACCGTTTTATAAACTGCAAAGTAGCGTAGTATTTCAGTATGACGTTATTTACTTATTAGGCTAGTCACAAATGCGGATTAGGCACTACCAGATTGCCCTCCCTCATTAACAAATGACAACGGAAGTGAAGGTATGACATAACTCTGCTTCACAACACACCTTATACGCGCCTGATTTGCCAGAGAATAAGACACAGCAGAATTGATCTGTGATGCACTTCAGCAACTTTGCCGCTATATTTAAAGTACATATTAAAAATAAAGCGAGTTGTCTCTCGCGTCATGCATTCATTCAATAATCCAAAACAAGCGATCACAAAAGTATTCGCCGCGCGAGTGAGAGCAGAGCTCCACCAGCACAAGCCCAAAGACGTGCAACCCAATTTTTATTCACTTCCACAAGTATGATGAAAACACAACTTCTGGCCAGGATCTTCAGCACTCACTGGATCGGTTCGTAGCAGAGTGTGAAGCTACTGGGATGAGAATCAACACCTCCAAGTCCGAGTCCATGATTCTCGCCCGGAAAAGGGTGGAGCGCCATCTCCGGGTTGGGGAAGGGGGCAAGATCTCTTCCGCAACCAAGTGGAGGAGTTCAAGTACCTCGGAGTCTTGTTCACGAGTGAGGGAAGAGTGGGTCGTGACATCAACAGGCGGACCGGTGCGGCAACTTCAGTAATGCGGACGCTGTATCGATCCGTTGTGGTGAAGAAGGAGCTGAGCCGGAAGGCAAAGCTCTCAATTTACCAGTCGATCTACGTTCCCATCCTCACCTATGGTCATGAGCTTTGGGTTATGACCAAAAGGACAAGATCACGGGTACAAGCGGCCGAAATGAGTTTCCTCCACCGGGTGGCGGGGCTCTCCCTTAGCGATAGAATGAGAAGCTCTGCCATCTGGGGGGGAACTCAAAGTAAAGCGCTGCTCCTCCACATCGAGAGGAGCCAGATGAGGTGGTTCGGGCATCTGGTCAGGATGCCACCCGAACACCTCCTTACGGATGTGTTTCGGGCACGTCCGACCGGTAGGAGGCCACGGGGAAGACCCAGGACACGTTGGGAAGACTATGTCTCCCGGCTGGCCTGGGAACGCCTCGGGATTCCCCGGGAGGAGCAGGACGAAGTGGCTGGGGAGAGGAAAGTCTGGACTTTCCTGCTTAGGCTGCTGCCTCCGTGACTCGACTTCAGATAAGCGGAAGATGGATGGATGGATGGATGGATGGATGGATGGATGGACATACAACTTCTGTGGTATGACAGCACTTTGAACACCACTGCTTTACTTATTTACCCCAAAAAAGGGCAAAGTCTGGCCTGGAGGCCTCCACGACACTGCTGTTCTTTCTAAAATGTAAAATGTTGATACAGTATTTATGAGTATATTTATAAGCACTTGTTTGTTACAGAACATCTTGGCAGTTGATTATACAATTTAAATTATGTGCAAAAATACTTTGAAGCACAGTGATCTTAAAATACTTGAGTTTGAAAAAGTTTTCCAGTAAGTAATGAATTAAAACATACATGGTTATTTTTATTTTTTATTTTTATTGTTCAGGATTGTGGTCATTCGTAGGTATCGTATAGACGACTGAATCGTTGGTATTGTGACAACCCTATTATGTGTTCCGAATATTCTGAAAAGGGTTAAGGATCATCAGAATGAATCCCAAACAAGACACTCAAAGGCTTGTTGGGTCTCTTATTGGTGTGTCCCTAACAAAGTGGCCGAGCGCTCACCTGGTCCCGGTCACTCGCTTGTAGTTGCCCTCGGAGTACACGGCCAAGATGGACACCCCAGAGCCGATGTTGACCAGCAGCATGGGGAAGGGGTTGTCCAGCGTGCAGGGCTGCTTGACGCAGCTCTGCGTGTCCGAGGGGTTCTGGAAGTAGTAGCACTCCGGGTGGCCGTTAAAGCCCACTCGGTCGACAAACAGCAGGCCCCGGATCAGGCAGTCCAGCTCATCCAGCTTCAGCAGCTCCAGGTCGGCCATCTGCGGCACCACAGGAGTTTTCACGTCAGAAGAATACAGCGTGAGGGTGTCAAACTCGTTTTTATTTAGGGCCCATATTGAGATTATGGAAGCCCTCGGAGGGCCTCTCGTAACAGTGAATATATTGAAATATAATTCTATTATGGCCTACACTGCAAAAACCGAAATCTAAGAAGGACTAAATATTTCAAATAAGGATGATATTTTTTTATTTTCTGTTAGGCCCTATTAAATGATGCGGTTGCCCACGTAAAATTATGCTACCGCCCACATTATATGTAAAATGATGTGACAGGCCACATAATGATGCGTCGGGCCATATAAAATGATGCTGCGGACCACGTACAATGTAAAACGATGCGACGGGTCACTTACAATTATGCGGCTGACTACGTAAAATTATGCGGCTGGCCACGTAAAATTATGTGGCTGGCTAGTTCTGGGCATTGAGTTCGACACCTGTGTCATGCAGTATGAGACGGGAGTGCATGACTTGGGAGCAACTAACAGAGGCGCTGTTATATCAGTGTCACCTAGTTTTCACAGTGTGTCACTTGAAGCTTTCTCTCAGTGTAGTTTGGAGGTGTAAGACATGATAAAAAGGAAAATCGATTTTTTTCTTACTTTTAACATGGTGATTAAATATTACGATGAGGATTTAAAATCTAGTCGTCTTTCGGCCTTAGCTGTGAGCTAATGCTGCACACAGTGTATCGGTTCTCCGTGACACGGTGTGCTACGGAGTCTTTTATTACAGCATCCATCCAGTATTGCAAGGGGCGCTGAAAGACTCACGGTGCGGAAGTCGTTCTCAAACTTGTATGCGCCGCCACCAGTGGCGCAGAGCGTGGTGTGCAGGCTGGAGAAGTTCTTGTCGCGGCCCATCTGGATAAAGCGGGGCATGCCCTGCGTGGGGAAGCGGATGAAGTGCAGGTTTCCCCTGCGGCCGCACATTGTCAGGTTTCTCAGCTCCAGGTGGACGTCGCGCACGCCCGTCTTACCTGCAAAGAGGACACACGGCGCCGTCAGATTTCCAAAGCACGTGCAAACATTTACTACTAACTGTGTGTGTATGTGTGTGTGTGTTCACCATAGGCCACGTTTGAGGTGAGGTAGCGGCGGATGGATTTGAGGTTCTCCACTTCCTCCTGCTCTTCTTCTGCTGTTATATCGACCGGCTCGAAATACACCAGCTTGACCAGCGTGCCTCCGATGTCCATCCCGAACCAGGGGAACGCTGGTGGAGGAGGAGGAGACGTTGGTGAGGGGACATTTTCTTTCCAAAGACAATGAAAGTGTCAGGTGACACAGGTGAGGTGTAAGAGGAGCGCAGGGTGGAACCTTGCTTGCCAGCGTGGCACAACAGCGAGAACATGGTTGCAGCGGTTGCCATGGAAACAGTTGACCTCCCCCAACGCCAGCATCGCTAAGGGAGTATTCCCTTTTCACACATTTAATATATTCGTCTCAGCAGGGGTTTGATTTGTCGCAGACAGCTGTGTTCAACTCTTTCATGCTCTTTTATAGTGTCTCTATTTATCTCATCGCCAGCTAGTTTTGCATTGTTTATCCCTTATTTCGATCACAACAACCAAAAGTACTCTCCCTCTATATAATGAAACAAAATAAAAAAAGAACATGGTGGGTGTCTGAGCAGGAAGAAGCAAAAGATTACAATTTCCTTCCCTCACTCAGGTCTAAAAAAAGTCTGATTCTCTATCAGCAACAGAATACCAGATGAATTTATACAACACAATGATTTTATATATATTTATATATATATATATAAACACACACACACACACACACATGTACATTCATACACATATACCAAACATACGCACACAGTGTGTGTGTGTGTATATATATATATATATATATATATATATATATATATATATATACAAATAATTAATTCTAAAGTTAATGATTATTTGCACAAAAAAAAAGTTTATCAGTTTTAACATCAAATATGTTGTCTTTGTAGCATATTCAACTAAATATGGGTTGAAAATGATTTGCAAATCAGTGTATTCCGTTTATTTACGTCTAACACAATTTCCCAACTCATATGGAAACGGGGTTTGTAAATATATATATATATAAATATATATATATATATATATATATATATATATATATATATATATATACACACACATAATGTAGAAAACGAATGGATGGCTGGATGTACGCACACACACGACACTCACGCACACACACACGCAATCAAATGAAAAAATATATTAACACATCAGTTCATAAATTGAGGTTTATATGTGTAACAAATACCCTACAGAAATGTTACGTTTCCTCTTTTTTTGTGTAGCCTTTAAATAGACCCCCCTTTTAGACCAGTTGATCTGCTGTTTCTTTTCTGCTCTGCCCCCCTCTCCTTCGTGGCGAGGGGAGGCACAGATTCGGTGACCACCAGCCAGATGAGACCGCTAGCTGTCCAAAGTTGGGGTGTTGGTCCCCTCCAAGGTTTCTCATTGTCATCCCATCGGGTTGAGTTTTTTTCTTTACCTGATGTTGGACCTGAGCCGAGGATGTCGTTGTGGCTTGTGCAGTCCTTTGAGACACTCGTGATTTAGGGCTATATAAGTAAAATTTGATTGATTGATTGATTGTCCATCCATCCATCCATCCATTTACTACCGCTTGTCCCTTTTTTGGGGTCGCTGGAGCCTATCTCAGCTGCACTCGGGCAGAAGGAGGGCTACACCCTGGACAAGTCGCCACCTCATCGCAGGGCTCGATTGATTGTACTTATCAAAATGTAGTATTTATTTTTATATATTTAGTATTTATGGATGTAAACCCTTTGACTTATCAGCTCAGTAAATGTTTACTTTTGGGAACAATATTTACTTTTTATATTTTTTAAAGCCTTATTATGGAGTCAACAAGATAAAATTACTCATCCAAAAATATATTTCTATTACACTATAATTACAAATACCTTAAAATCTAAACTCAAAACACACCTATTCCAGTCTGCCTACTCCGTCTAACTCACCAAATACTCTTGCCCTATTTTTATTCTATTGTGTTAGTTATTTATATGCCTTGGCTTTATTGTATTTCATATTTATATATTATAATTACTATTATTATTATTATAATAAATATTCATATTATTAGGACATTTGTTCACATATGTATGAGAGGAAGGCCTATTTCTGCCCCCCAGTGCAAAAAGCAGTTGGGATGAGAACACTGCGATGAGGTGGCGACTTGTCCAGGGTGTACGCCGCCTTCCGCCCGATTGTAGCTGAGATAGGCAACAGCACCCCATGCGGCCCAAAAAAGAAATAAGCGGTAGAAAATCAATGGATGGATGGATGGATGGATGGGATGAGATCAAGGGTTGGCCTGTAACAAAAATTGTGGTTCAATGAACGAATTAAAAACATTTTTTTTCTTTTTTTCTTTTTAAACTATAATACAAGTGACTTACTCAGGCATCAGGACGTATTTTGTGTGCAATCTTGAGGGACAAGATAAATGTACTTTATTGTGTCTTAAGGGGACAATGTGACAAAATGTGGACTAACTGTTACGGCTAACTGAGGAAGGTGATGGCAACAGACACTAGAGAGTGATGTAGCTCTATAGATGTATTATTTATATTAACCATATATAAAATAATCAAACAATATAAATATAAACTAAGGAAATGGAGTGTAAACTACATCCAAGAGTGTGTATGGTATAAGACTATGTGTAGTATTTAACTGGAGGATTTTACCGTAAATGTTGGTGAGAGCGAAAGAACAAGGAAGTCCGTGGGGCAGGCAGACGATCCAAGGCAAACGAGAGGCGTCGAGAAGAATGTGTCCAAGCGGAAGGTCGAGATCCAAGGGGCAATCCGAGAAGCAGGGGAACGACGACGAGGAATGACGACACACACAGCAACGTCAAACACGGAAACAGAGGTTGTACGTGACAGAAGACTATACTCTGGTGAGCGATGGCAGGTTGTCCAGGCTTAAGAAGGCAGCTCCTTCATTACATGCAGGTGTGCTGATTGCCAGTGAATGATTACAGCTGGTGGATGCTGCAAGGCGGAGACGCGCACGGCGCATACCTGGATGTGCGCGACCGTGGGTGTGTCCTGAGGTGCGCTCACTGGAGCACACAGACAGATGAGCGCTGTTGGCAGGGGTCTGAGCCGTAACACTAACTTTACTATTTACAGCGTAGTATTGATGTGTTGCCATGTTTATTCTTCAATCATCCCTCCAATGACGCGCGTGTTGCTATTTTTACAAGACGCACGTGTCAGTCATGTTCAGACAAGAGGACCTCGCGAGCCCGGCGGCAGTGACGCCGCGTACGCTCTCTTGTGACGGACAGAGAACGAGCCGACGACGGGGTTATTGTGGGTTGATGGTCCTGGCATCCCAACCCCCCCAACAGAATGTCCCCAACTTTACAGTGTCTTGGTGGTGCACACCACACAGTGACACGCCGACCAATCAAAAAGCTTGTTCTTTGGAACAATACAAAGTGTGTCCGCACGCTCGCGAGAACATTGCGGAATGACCCATATCTTAGCCCACTGACCTCTGCGAGTAAATAAAGCAGATAAGCAGCACCCTGGGACGAGGTCACTCTGACGTTTAACTCTGACCTTTAACCCTTTTCACGTCTTTTGAGGGGAATCATTGTGTGCAAGAACTTAGATACACGTGTACTCTAAGAATATAGGACACTGTAAAACAGGGGACGTCCAAACTTTCCAGCAATAAATAAAAATGTAAGAATGCGGGGGCCACTTTTAAACATTAAAGATACTAAAACCAATACTAAGTAGGTCAATCAATATATGCTCGACCAGTGGCCATTTACTTAAGTGATTACTGTTTTAATTTCATTTATTCAAACACAGTGTTAGTGTTCAAAACTGTGTATTCTACTGTATTCTAAAGTGGCCAGAATATTAAATATAATTGTTAAATAAAACCTCTGCTTGCTTTTAATGAATACTTAGGCCTACTAGGCTACTGTGTTTTAATGTTGGTTAATATGGGGGTACTTTGAGAGCCACATGATTTTTAAGGTGGTACTTGGCGTAAAAGTTTGAGAAGCACTGCGCTTCATTATCTGAACATAGCATACATATTAGCTTCGTTTTATTAGTAACTAAGCATATTGCACACGAGTTTGCCCTAAATTAAGCCTTTTGAAGCAATAAAATGGCCAAATAAAAATACAAAATATAGCAGTACTACAGTAAAAATGGCCAGTAGAAGAGACCAAAACAATCAGTCCGCACTGTTTAGTATAGTGGCCAATGATTGGCTCAGCCTAAGGCAGCATTACTAATATTAGCATGCAAACTTTATTAGCCAATTTTGCAGTTGAATGCTTCAGACTCATAACTTTGGACTTGTCAACTTTTTTGGTTGATTTTAAATACCTACACTTCACAGTCATTTGACTTGGTAATTGACACGTTAACTGTTAGCATTTTTTTTTCAGCTAATTTTACACGTGTACACTTCATAGTCCTATAACTTGGTTACTGGACTGGACTTGACTCTCGCTATCATGCTAGATCTACAATGTACTGGACTCTCACTATTATGTTAGATTCACTATGGACTGGACTCCCACTATTATGTTAGATCCACTATGGACTGGACTTTCACAATATTATGTTAGACCCACTCGACGTCCATTGCTTTCGGTCTCCCCTTGGGAGGATGGGGGGGGGGGGGGGGGGGGGGGGGGGTTGCCCGCATATGCGGTCCTCTCCAATATTTCTCATAGTCATTCTAATCGACGTCCCACTGGGATGAGTTTTTCCTTGCCCTTATATGGGCTCTGTACAGCGGATGTCATTGTGGCTTGTGCAGCCCTTTGAGACACTTGTGATTTAGGGCTATATAAATAATCATTGATTGATTGATTGACTGACACATGCTAACTGTTAGCAGGATAAAGTTAACATGTGAGCATGCTAACATTGCCACGCTAACTATAGCATACCAACTTTTTAGCAAATTTTACACATGTACGCTTCAGAGTCATGTGACTGTAGTTGACATATTCTAACTGTTAGCATGCTAACATTAGCATTAATTTGCGGCTTGCTTTCTCCCAAAACTGCATATTCAAGTATTTTTGGTGGTATGTTCAAATACGGGATGTTTTTATTTTGTCATTAGAATAAATACAAAAAACAATCTGGGGGTCAAAAATTGCCTCCGGGCCAGACTGTGGACACCACTGACATAAATATTCTACTTTAAGCATTTATTTAGCTGGCAGGAGAGAGGCCTTTTTGACTCAAAATAATGATTTGGAGTGCATGATAAAGTGTAAAGAATGAAGTGTCTCTCCCTGACCACATGGTCATGTATGAACAAGTATTTTGTTACAACGCGGCGGTGATAGAACCAATGTTGTAATATCGGTAAGGAAACAACTGCATTCATAGCGCCAATTAGTTACATGTAAACAACAACAACTGCAACTTATTGCAAACGCAGCCACTACCATCTCAGTTTAAGAAACATTTAAAAGACATCAGGAAGTTGCCCACAGCCACGAGATGTGTTTTTTTTGACCCGACACTATTTACAAAGCCTGGTGGTTATTTACTTCTGTAGATCACGCACCTGGGGACTGTAAGAGACATGTGCGGGTGATTGAATAGAGGCGGACCGCACATCAACAGGACAAGGACAAGTGGGTGTCATGTCTCGTCACCTGCTGCCGCTGCTCATGACCCCACCGAATGTACAAACGGTGTTCCATTTCTCGACATGTGCTCCGTTTCCCTCTCACCCACTGACCTCATCTCAGCTCTGTAAACACGACCCCACTACCCCCTTAAAAAAGACAAAATGCACCTGACGATTTGATAATAGACAGGTCAAAAAGGCGCTACATTGTCTTTGTAACAGCAACCTTGTCCCAAACATATTGACGTCATTGATAAACCACACAGTCAATCAGGATGGGGCTTAAAAAGATAGTAAACCCTTGATTGGATCTAAAATGTAGTGATGTGGGATACAGCTGATTTTCTTACCGATCAACACCAAATAAAATTCAGGCGATACCGATCCAATACCAATAATACTATGTGCAAATATACCTAACGTGTCGGTTAAAAAGTAAAAAGTTGCGTACTTACAAATAACAGTAAAAATGTAAGAAAAAAGAGAAAAAAATCAAGATTGTAATGAGAAAAAGCTGTGTGTGTGTGTGTATATATATATATATATATATATATATATATATATATATATATATATATATATATATATATATATTATATATATATATATACACTAGGGGTGTAATGGTATGTGTAATTGTATTGAACCGTTTCGGTACGTGGTTTCGGTTCGGTACGAGGGTGTATCGAACAAGTTTGTAAGCTAAAGTCTTAACAAGCTGCTCTGCTTTCTGCCTCTGTCTGAGCAGTGAGCACCCAGCATTGTCCCGCCCACACAACCATCTGATTGGTTACATACAAAGCCAATCAGCAGTGCGCATTCAGAGCGATGTAACAGCCAATCAGCAGTGCGCATTCAGAGCGATGTAACAGCCAATCAACAGAGCGTTTTCAGAAAGCATGGAGTCAGTGCTCCGGCGTCGAGATGAGCAGATATGTGTTTAGCAGGTGAGCAGCTGACATCGTACACTCCCCAAATTATAAAAAACACTTCCCAGTCACAACTATTACAAACATCACTATGAGCCCGTTGACCTACTAGAAACTTAAACTGCAGCTCAGCTCGCTCATAGTTCTGGGTTGAGCTGAAGGCTAATTAGCTATTAGCGTTATGTTAGCTCATTTTGCTGTGTGTGTGTGTATAATAATAGTTAACTACAGGCTTCCCAAATGCTGTAATAAATTAAGCATGATGAGTTGACTTGAAACTGTTTAATGCTGCACTTTTTATATGTAGAAGAAAGGTTTTGTCATTTTATTTAATCAAAGCAACAACTTGAGGCAGTTAAATGTGGATTAACGTGGGTAGAATTATTATAGTGTTCCCAATGTTAAAAGGATAAATCCATTGTTTAAAAATTTGGTAAATAAATAACCCAAAAATGTATATTTTGTTTTCTTAATGTACCGAAAATGAACCGAACCGTGACCTCTAAACCGAGGTACGTACCGAACCGAAATTTTTGTGTACAGTTACACCCCTAATATACACACACACACACACACACACACACACACACACACACACAATATATATATACATACCCCGTTTCCATATAAGTTGGGAAATTGTGTTAGATGTAAATAGAAATGGAATACAATGATTTGCAAATCCTTTTTAACTCATATTCAATTGAATGCACTACAAAGACAAGATATTTGATGTTCAAACTCATAAACTTTTTTTTTTTTTTGCAAATTATAATTAATTTAGAATTTCATGGCTTTTGGAATATTCTGACCCAATCACACACGTTCGGGTCAAAATTTAAATCCCATCGATTATTCCATTTATGCTAATAGTCATTCGGATTGTAGCGCATGACAACACATCTTCTGAAATTTGGGTTGGAATTATCCTTATTGCGCATGTCTTTGATGACAGATATACTTGAGTGGAGGAGGGGCACTAAATTTATTAGTTTTGGAATGAAGCAATTGTCATGTTTCCCCTCATTCAACATGTACAGAAGAAGTGTTATGAAGTGTTGAGTTTGTTGCTTTAAAACGAGACTACTAAAACCAAAAGTATGGTTTGGAGTGTCGTGAGTCGATGTAACAATAAAAGAAGGGCTCCAGTTGTCGTCGTAACAAGCTGTTAAGACGTGCTAACTGTTCGCCTCAGACACATACACAGAACGTTGTAACATGAAAACATGCGCCAACTTATACATATTCCAGATAAATGGCACAGAACAGCTACATTTCGAAAAGAGAAGTGAAACAAAAGTAGTGAACAGAAGGAAATAATGATAAATAGATACGGTGATAACGTCGGACAAGCAAAAATTCACAAAGCTAAGTTTGTTTACAGTGGAAGTCGACTGCTTCTTAAGCACCTGCAGTGAGCAAACTCGTCCAAACAATGGCGCCATACCATAAATAATAACACACCTTTCTGTTTGTTAGGTTGTTTATTCTTATCACGGTATATATTTATCCTTATCCTTATCATCCTTCTGTTCACTACTTTTGTTTCACCTCTCTATCTATTTATCATTATTTCCTTATGTTCACTACTTTTGTTTCACCTTTCTTTTAGAAATGTAACTATTCTGTGCCATTTATGTGGGATATGTATAAGTTCTGCGCATGTCAAAGTAAAGTATTCCAATTGAAGGTGTGATGCTTGAAACTGCATGTCATAATCGGATAATTTTTTTCAGGGTCCATGTACACAGGAACATTCTAATCCAAATGATGAATGTTGTCCTTGTACACACGGCTAATAACTCGTGTTTCATTGTAGAAGACGCTTATCAACCCTCCAAAACTACAAATGTCACCAGTTAATAAAAATATAAACAGTGTGCATCTGAATGGACGTGAACGTAGTGAGGGCTTCTTTGATATTGTGACCGTAAACAACAGCATAGCGTGATTGTGCAAAATGTATTCTTTTAACTACTTAACTGGTGCCAAAGTTAGCTCCATCCTATATATATATATATTTTTTTTTTTTTTTGTCCTGTCCAGCATCTCAGGCAAATCATATATTTGATATAGATGCCCATATCAGCTGTTCAGATTTACTTTACAAAAGAGAAGTGTGGGATACTTCTCTTCAATCAATCTATCAATGTTTACTTATATAGCCCTAAATCACTAGTGTCTCAAAGGGCTGCACAAACCACTACGACATCCTCGGTAGGCCCACATAAGGGCAAGGAAAACTCACACCCAGTGGGACGTCGGTGACAATGATGACTATGAGAACCTTAGAGAGGAGGAAAGCAATGGATGTCGAGCGGGTCTAACATGATACTGTGAAAGTTCAATCCACAATGGATCCAACACAGTCGCGAGAGTCCAGTCCAAAGCGGATCCAACACAGCAGCGAGAGTCCCGTTCACAGCGGAGCCAGCAGGAAACCATCCCAAGCGGAGGCGGATCAGCAGCGCAGAGATGTCCCCAGCCGATACACAGGCAAGCAGTACATGGCCACCGGATCGGACCGGACCCCCTCCACAAGGGAGAGTGGGACATAGAAGAAAAAGAAAAGAAACGGCAGATCAACTGGTCTAAAAAGGGAGTCTATTTAAAGGCTAGAGTATACAAATGAGTTTTAAGGTGAGACTTAAATGCTTCTACTGAGGTGGCATCTCGAACTGTTACCGGGAGGGCATTCCAGAGTAAAACGCTCTATAGCCCGCAGACTTTTTTTGGGCTTTGGGAATCACTAACAAGCCGGAGTCCTTTGAACGCAGATTTCTTGCCGGGACATATGGTACAATACAATCGGCAAGATAGGATGGAGCTAGACCGTGTAGTATTTTATACGTAAGTAGTAAAACCTTAAAGTCACATCTTAAGTGCACAGGAAGCCAGTGCAGGTGAGCCAGTACAGGCGTAATGTGATCAAACTTTCTTGTTCTTGTCAAAAGTCTAGAGTTGTTGCCTTATTTGAATTTGACTTTATTAAATGTATTTATATTATCATTTGGTGCAGCCGGGCCGGAGCAGGAGGGGATAGAAAGAGAAAAAAATGGAGACAGGGGGGGAAATTGTGGGGATAAGAGGGGGATTAGACAGAGAGACAAAAACAACAACAGCAAACATAACAACAAAAACAACAATAACAATAGAACACCAGCACATATGATATGTACAAATATGATCGTAAAAGTGATAGCAAATAAGCAGTTAGTGAAATAAATAATAATATAGAAATGACAATGAGCACTTTTACACCAAAACTGGAACAATACAAATACCAATAGAAAAAGCGCTATTGATCATGAACAATACCAATAGTTTACCTCTATTTTCAACAATACAGTTGTTCAAATGCAACAATACGTATACATAATGATAGCTAGAGAGATAATAAAAAAAATAAATGAAATAATAAAAAAATAAAAAAGGAATACTAAAAGATGGAGGGGAAGAGAGAGAGATAACCTATATTAATCTTGTAGATTGTTATAGTAACAATGGGTTAAGCTTTGTCAATATGCCATGTGTTACCCAGTTTACCCTAGGGCAACAACGTTGATGTAGGTCGGATGAAATGTGATTATGTGCAGGAGTGTATGTATGTATATGTACTTGTATATAAACAGAATGTGTATATGAATGTTTGTACAGTAAATGTATATGTATGTTTGTATGTACAGTGAATGTATATGTACAGTATGTGAATGTTTGTACCGTGAATGTGCGCATAGATGGACGGACCTGGAGTATATAGGTATGTACTGTATTTGTGTATGTATGTGGGAGCGTAGGTGCCTATGTATGTACGTTTGTATGTGTGAATAACGGTGTGTGTGTGTCAGTATATGTGTGTTTGTATGTACAATATATTTAACCCCCAGTGTGCGCAGGAGCCAGAGTGCGGCCCCAGCCGCCCAGAGAGCCCAACCCAAACAGCAGGTGTGGCGCCCAGGGAACCAGGGACCACCGGCCCCACGCAGCCAGGACGGCCAACAGCGGGAACCCCAGAGCCCGGCCCACCGCGCCGCCCGGAAGGGCCGGCAGCAGGCCGCCGACTGACGCGCCCGGCAGAGGACAGGGCACGAGAGAAGCAGCGGACGACCACACCCCAAGCCAGCGAGAGACAACCCCCCACACGGGCAGAAATAATAAAAACTCTAGAAACTGATTTATCATGCCTGCAGAGAGACACACACACACACACACACACACACACACACACACACACACACACACACTTAAGTGCACTGTCATCTATCCAAAGGTTCATGTGGGTTAAAGTGGGAGTGTACGTGGATCATAACTTACAAGTTTATTATTATCATCATACAGTAGGCTTACCCAACATGTTCACTGTTCATGCTTGCCAGCATGACTTTGGGATTGACGATTTACTTTCCAATTGAATTACCTTTAACCCTTAGCTGCAAGAGAAGCAAGGGGCGGGTTTTCCTTCCCGAACAAAACAAATTATTGATTAACTTCCTGATGGTGACGCCATCATGAATAATGTGCAAGGCAGGCTTGCATCAAAGACAATAATGATAATAACCCCTGCTTGCATTCAATGTTGTTAAGATAACTACATATGAATATTGGATTCATTTTATTGACAAAAAAATTCTGCAAAAAGTCTGCAAAACAGAGTAAAAGTGGACCATTTTTATAGCTAAAAAAATATTATATTTATCCCTCACCAACAATAGTTTACTTAGGGTGGGAAAGAAAATGTTTTCTAAACCTACCAAGCTATCTTCAATTTATTTAAAGGCAAACTGAATTGATATTTAGTTCCTACACCTAGAGAGTGAGCAGAAAAATATTTTTGTACAATATAGTCGTCCTTCGCCACAACACGCTCCAAAGTTTGCGTATTCACTCTGTCCCGTAATTTTTTCAAGCATAGTTTTTTGTATTAACGGCCTAAAATAAAAATTTTCAAACATAAAAAATTGCTAAAATATCAACGCTATTGTAGTATTGGCTACTAGAAGAAACGCAACCAATCATTGCACACTGTTCGGTATCGTGGGCACTGATTGGCTCAGCCTCAGGAGGCATTCCTCTATTAGATAAAACAAGTTTTTTCATATTGTTAACATACTTAGGATGTTTTTATGCTTTAAGTATGAATTGATTCAATTCATAATTCATCATTTGGAATTTACTGAAATTAATTTACCACGGTCAGGCCTGGAACCAATAAACGAGGGATTACTGTATGTGCGTTCAAGGGACTTGAGGGGCCAAAGTGAAAATGTGCAGACAGCGATTTTAAATATGAAACAATTTTGAAAATTCTTTATGGTTAAGTTTTCCATAAATACAAGGTAGCTTAAATATACAACAAAATACAGTTCCTTTAATTAGCGCAAATAAGTATGAAATAATGAACTCAGGCCCTAAAAATAATTTTATTTGAAGGCCCCGTCCCCCGTTTCACTTTTTTTTTTTTTTTTAATTGATGTGAAGCTATTTTTATGCTATTTCATTTGAACTTAAAGTAAATTGATGCATGTTTTGGACTGAAATACTTTCATTTGAAAGAAACTGTTTAATAATGATTTTAATACAAAAATAAGACATATACAGTGGGGCAAAAAAGTATTTAGTCAGCCACCGATTGTGCAAGTTCTTAACTTAAAATGAGCACAGAGGTCTGTCATTTTCACCATAGGTACACTTCATCTGAGAGAGACAGGATGTGAAAAAAAAATCCAGGAATTCACATTGTAAGAATTTTAAACAATTTATTTGTAAATTAAGGTGGAAAATAAATATTTGGTCAACCATTCAAAGCTCTCACTGATGGAAGGAGGTTTTGGCTCAAAATCTCACGATACATGGCCCCATTCATTCTTTCCTTAACACGAATCAATCATCCTGTCCCCTTAGCAGAAAAACAGCCCAAAAGCATGATGTTTCCACCCCCATGCTTCACAGTAGGTATGGTGTTCTTGGGATGCAACTCAGTATTCTTCTTCCTCCAAACAAGATGAGTTCAGTTCATACCAAAAAGTTCTATTTTGGATTCATCTGATCACATGACATTCTCCCAATCCTCTGCTGTAACATCCATGTATCCATTTTGGTATAAACTCAACTTGTCGTGTTTGGAGGAAAAACAATACTGAGTTGCATTCCAAGAACACCAGACCTACTGTGAAGCATGGGGGTGGAAACATCATGCTTTGCGGCGGTTTTTCTGCTAAGGGTTACAGGACGATTGATCCGTGTTAAGGAAAGAATGAATGTGGCCATGTATCGTGAGATTTTGAGCCAAAACCTCCTTCCATCAGTGATAGCTTTCAATGGTTGACCAAATACTTATTTTCCACCATAATTTACAAATAAATTCTTAAAAATTCCTACAATGTGAATTCCTGGATTTTTTTTCACATTCTGTCTCTCACAGTTGAAGTGTACCTATGATGAAAATTACAGACCTCTGTCATCATTTTAAGTGGGAGAACTTGCACAATCAGTGGCTGACTAAATACTTTTTTTGCCCCGCTGTATTTCTTGAACAGTTTCTTGCCACCACTTCCTCCAAGGATCGAACGTGGCATGCCTGCCATGTAAGACATTAGTACATTATTTCCAAGTGCCACGGAGGGTGGTGACCCTGTGGAGGGGAATTTCCTGTTATATTCTTATCAGTGACTGAGCAGGAAAAAACTTGGATAAGTTTATTGCAAAATGTAATTTAAAGTGCTGTGTCATTCATTGATTGACATTTTTTCATGCATCTATTCATGCAAAATGGGGCAGTTATGGATATATACAAACTACTTAGCCATCAATGATTGTGTGTGCTTGAATGAAGTCAGTATGAATATGTATTAGATTTAGGAACCCACCCTTTAGTGACTTGACGGGTCATACTTGACTCTACTTTGTGCACCTCCTAAATAGTGGCTATGCATAAAGGCCTACACTCACAACCATTGGGACCAAATTGGGTCCAATAGGCCTTCTTCCATCGCAGGAACTTTCCCCACTCCTCCATATAGATAAAAATCCCCCTGTGTTTCAAGCAAGATTTGGTTCTTCAGGAACTTTTTATAGTTTATGCGAACTACGTGGGACTTTTGGAGGGTTCCTGGAAACGTATTGGTAGTAGGCTGTGATGTTGAACGCTAATTGGTTGAACACAGATGGGGTGCCTTCCTAAAACTTATTTTTCAAACACAACGGCCGCCGTTATAGAATTCGAGATGACTTGTTTATTTCTTGTGTACGTCTATTACAACATTCTTGGCAACGGAGAGAAAGAAGAACAAAAGGAACTTTGGACCTGCAGGAACTTTTGTGGGAACATCTTTGTGCTGAAGAACACTGATCAGTGGAACTATCTTGCAGTGTTTTTAGTCAGCCGTAGTCTTTAAACTATACCAGTTTAATGCTGTTCATATTTTTTTTGCAAACTGCATTTCAATATGCGAAGCTACGAGAAGTGGACGGACTCTTTTAAACATATTCATGGAGAAATATGAAGTATTTAGCCGAACTCGAAGACCTGCTTACTACTCTTGACTTGGTTGGATAAATGTGAAATAAAGAAGGCAGCACACCTACTCAGTGGCCTACTCAGTGGCTAGACTCAAGTGAACGATAGGTTGTGAGTTCAAACCCCGGCCGAGTCATACCAAAGACTATAAAAATGGGACCCCTTACCTCCCTGCTAAACACTCAGCATCAAGGGTTGGATATGGGGGTTAACGCACCAAAAACTATTCCCAGGCGCGGCCACCGCTGCTGCCCACTGCTCCCCTCACCTCCCAGTGGGTGATCAAGGGTGATGGGTCAAATGCAGAGAATAATTTCGGCACACCTAATGTGTGTGTGAAAATTATTGGTACTTTAACGAGTTGAACGAAGGTAAATAACGTTATTACTTGTAGTAAAAGTAGTCAGGGACACTCCATTTGTGTCGTTATTAGCCGCAAACCAAGTGAGCCGAATACTAATGCTGACGAGCTAACGCTAAATGGGTTATACTTGTATAGCGCTTTTCTACCCCTTTTTAAGGAGCCCAGAGCGCTTTGACAGTATTTCCACATTCGCCCATTCACACACACATCCACACAATGATGGCTGGAGCTGCCATGCAAGGCGCTCACCAGGACCCATCAGGAGCAAGGGTGAAGTGTCTTGCCCAAGGACACAACGGCCGTGACTAGGATGGTAGAAGGTGGGAATTGAACCAGTAACCCTCAGATTACTGGTTCAGCCAATGTGTTCTTGCTGTCAGTGTGAGATAAACACTTACATTTATTTTTTATATATTGTTATTTACAGCTCAAAACGACTCAAAGGAATCGCCTGACCCTAAGGAATTCATCATTCACTGAGAGGACGACTGCGGACAAAAAACTTTATTTTCAAATGATATCGTTTTGTATATAATTGCTTTGTATTTAATTTACTTAATTTTTAGTAAAATAACTCTAAACCACTCCTCCATACGATTTGTATAAAGTATCCTGAACTGTGAAATGTGGTGGAAAAACAAACACACTTCAACAGGACCCTAAAGTTCCTTTACTTTTTATGGAAAAGGGCCTATTGACACTCATAATAAACATGTATTATTGATATGCTGCAATACTGATCTTTAATAATGCTTTTCATGTGGATACCTAATATTATGGACACAGGGTTTCACCTATTTTTAATTGATCGCGGCAGTACACCAAAGAAAACTAAAAGCCGCCCCACCTTAAAAAAAAAGAAGATGTTTTTTACGTGAAAACAAATGTATGGATACGTGTGTGTGTATATATATATGTAGGTGTGGGAAAAATCACAAGACTACTTCATCTCTACAGAACTGTTTCATGAGGGGTTCCCTCAATCATTATTCATACAGCTGTATGAATAACATACAATAAATCATTTCAAACCACAACAAAGCAATTGCAAAAGGACCGCCTACCCCCAGAATAAACGACTCTGAAACCAATAAGGAATGTAACTGTCGCAAGAAACCTGATTGCCCTCTCAACGGAGGGTGCTTACAAACATCAGTCGTTTACCAAGCAAAGGTAACACGCAAGGACATTAACACATCCGACACGTACGTAGGATTAACCGAAGGAGCGTTTAAAACCGGATGGAATAATCACAATGCCTCCTTTAGAAACCAGACTTTGCGGAATTCTACAGAACTCAGCAAGCACATTTGGAACCTCAAAGACAATAATGTTGAATATTCAATAACATGGCAAATTCTTGCATCCATCACATCTTACAAGAGTGGTAATAAAAGATGCAACCTATGCCTAAAAGAGAAACTGTTTATTATATATCATCCAGATCTATCATCCCTCAACAAGCGCAGTGAAATCATTTCAACATGCCGCCACAGACGGAAACACCTCCTAGGTAACACATGAGCCAATCACCACACCCTACGCCTGCTTGTACCCACCCACTTTGTGCCCTATATAAACCATTGTATGTGAATGCTTCCATTAAAATCTGATGATGATTGAGGGAACCCCTCATGAAACAGTTCTGTAGAGATGAAGTAGTCTTGTGATTTTTCCCACACCTACATACACACACATATATACATATATATATATATATATATGTATACATATATACATACATATATATATATATATATATATATATATATTTTATTTTATTTTATTTAAAATATATATATATATATAGCCTATTATTTGCACTTTATTGATTCGTGATGCACTCAAAATTTAGCTACCGAAAAAAGAATTTGATCACCAAAACAGCACTGCGGAAAACGGATGTTGTGATGATGTAAGCAGACTGCAAGCGGTTGTCTGAAGCAGAGGCAGCATATCTGCGATGTGGACGTACTTTGATATAACGCAAAAAGAAATCAACAAAAGTGCAAATATTATGTGGCGCTGTTTCAAGGAGAAAATGTGCAGTTTGAGCGGCGGCGCCAATCAAGTGTGATGCAAGGCTCGTTGCAGCTCTCGCTGTTTGTCGCGGACATGAAGCGACGGACGTAAAGAGTCGCTAAACGCGAGTGCAGTCTCCACCAGCACCAGAAAAAGACGCTAGATTTCTTGCTCGTCGTTTTTAATAAAGGAAAAAAAGTCACTTCTGCAAGAAATGGAGAAGTCATCTTGAAACTTCTCGACAAAGTGCAAAATAAAGCAAAATGATATAAAATCTAAAATATGATTATACTAACTAATAATACCACAGATGTATGTATAACATTTTAAAAAAATATATATGCATCATTCTCAAATTATACAAATGTTATGATGATGTAATAGCACCACAGGTATCTTGGCAATCTGGGGTAAACACTGAGATGGGATAAATACAATTCACGATTCAATTAGATTCTGATTATTGGTGCGACAATTCAATTAAGAATCAATTTTCGATTTAAACGGATTCTCGCAATATATTATTTTGTATATATTCAATAAAACCACATCAAAATAGGTTACAAAATACTTTTTGGCTTCAAAACATAGTTTAAAAATTGATTCTTCCATCCATCCATCCATCCATTTTCTACCGCTTATTTCCTTCGGGTTCGCTGGAGCCTATCTCAGCTACAATCGGGCGGAAGGCGGGGTACACCCAGGACAAGTCGCCACCTCATCGCAGGGCCAAATTGATTCTTAAAAGTTCTAAATTGATCCTTAAAAGTTTTAAATTGATCCAGAATCACAATCTGGATGTAAATTGACTGTTTCCAGAATTCTTACCTCACAGTACATGTAAGCCTCTACATTCGAAATAAAGGGAAAACAGCCTAAAAGGGGAACAGCAATTTTTTGTGAATTTTGTCCATCATTCACAATCCCTATGTTAGACAAGCACACATATATGTATTTCTGTTTTTATACATTCTAACTCGCAAATAAATGTTAGCAAAAGTCAGCTAACAATTAGGCACTTTTCCGCCTATAGCGCTCTAAAATCACCCATAAACCTGCTGTAAGTACATATGGACAAAAATGTAGTAAAAGGGTACATTCATAACAACTTGTAATATTTACGTATTTTGCTAGTTTTAAGCATTCGACGGCGTACCAATTTCACAGACGCATCACAAAGTTTGCTTTATCCTTCAACAACAACACAATGACTCACGGCAGACTTCATGAGAGAAAACAAAGATTACTTTGGTACACAATATGATCCAGAACCTTATATTTCTGAGTCTGAATATAAGGAAGATGAGCTACAAGTTTTAGAAGCTGAGTGAAAAGCAAAGCATATCCAGGCAGTAGCAGTTTTGCTCAGTGCTAAACAAGAAACACAAACTGGGAACATTATAAAACAATCACATACAGTATGTCTGCTCTCACTAGGATGCCTACTGATGGGATGTTTATATTTTCCCGTTTAGATGAAGAATTAATCATAATCCTCACAAAGGTAAAAAGAACAAAAAAAACAAGCATCAGTGTATTTCTCGCCATCTCTGAGTATAAATTGAATGTCAAAGTAAACCAACTTCTCAGTTTGTGGCCACAAGCTTCCACTATTCAGATGAGAGAGATTATTTATAATCTAGAATTAATTTTCACAAAGTCAGAGGCGATGGAGCAGCTCACCTGCTAAGTATGTCAATACAGCAGCATACGCCAGTTAGCTCTCTGTGGTCCCGGTGCTGCTAAAAAGTAGTTTGTCTGCATTAACGCTTATAGAAACAATATCGCCAATACTTGGTTAATATTCAGGTCATAAAATGTAAAGAGAGTATCGTTGGTGGGTTTTGGATGTTTTTAGAGGTCTTTATGGGAACATTTAGCTGTATTGTAAAATGACTTTTGCCAGCCTATATTTACGAGTTAGAATGCATAACAAAAGAAAAATATATGTGTTCTTGTCTTACTTATGGATAGGCATTAATTATTATGTATTTATTATGACAGGCATAATTAAAAAAAGTGCAGTTCCCATTTATGTGACATTTTTATTACTTTTTTTTTTTTTTTAAAGAGACAAACTGTTTTGGTACATGATGGCAAAAAGTTCACTGATAAAAAAGGCGCCTCAAAGTGTAAAAACATTGCCTGTACACGATAAAAGCTTTATGATAGTTACAGCTTGACCCTGTGGCATTTAAACTCCCCTTTGATGATTTCCTATGGTAAAATATGCCGTCTTCAAAGTGAACTCCTGTCCTTTGTCACTTTGGAATTCCTCCTGTACGAGAGAATGATTTTCTAGTCGAATTGCGACGTCTACCAGTGAGTGTGCGTTAAAAAGGACTGAAGTCAATCAACCCAAACGTCGGACGTTGTTTTCCTTTGGGTCAGTACAGCATTTTATAGTTCATTTTATAACCAACCTTCAAACTGTGAGCTGCTTTTGTGCAGAATCAGGAGCTAAACAAAAGTTTTTTTCTGCATAAATTGGAATCTTATTTTGTGGGTAGTTACTCAAAATGTCTAATTTGTTGACGGGTGCCAAGTTTTCTCTCTCTTCTCACCCTGGATACAAAATGTTCTCCCCTCTACCCTCAGGCAGGAGACTACGGTCCATCCAGACCCACACCTCCCGCCACCTGAACAGTTTTTTCCACTCGGCCATCAGACACACAAACAATAACAAGATCTGATAGCTCAGTTACAGCTCATGTTATTCTATTCTGTGTTATATGTCTTTTATGTTGCACAATTGCGCCAGGTAAAATTCCTAGTTTGTTAACCCGTTCTCAAACAATGGCAATAAAAACTTTTCTGATTCTGATCGAGTTCACTTGGCATGATTTAAGCAATGATGAAGCGCTGTGTTACAGCATGTCGCCTGCAAAGAACTTTAATCGGTTTGAAGTGCATGCGTGTCTTTTCATGCACGCTTCAATATGAGGCGTTATTGAGTAATATAAAACAAGTTTCTTTATGCCTCATATTGTACTGTGAATTTGTAAATGTGACAAAACGACATGCTATTATGTTTCCTTGACGACAGAAAAAAAGGGATGCCCACACCCATTCTCGCTCCCCCTCTCCAAGTTAGGAATGTTGACAGTCTAAACTTAACGAGCCCTGTAAACGTGCAGCTATTCTGCATGCAAGCTGCACAATAATGGTCTGTTTTGTCACGGCGGTTAGACAACGCGTCTTCTGTTCGGCTGAAATGCAACCGAGAAGATTTTAATCTGCTTCAAGGTGAAGTTGGATATTTAAAAAAAAAAAGGTGGGACAAAGTGTATTAAATAGGAGGATATTTGGAGAAATACCACAAAATAACACACTTACCAGGCTTCTTTTGATTTATGAGCTTCATTGTGAGGCAGAATGTCAGTAAAAGTAAAAAAAATAAAAAATTAAAAAGGTTTGTTTTTAATCTTTTAGTCTGCTACTTTTCAATATTCCAAAAAGTTTTCAGATGGGAGATTTTTGCACTCACAATCCAGGGTAAATAAGGGGGCGTGGCTCGGACTCATTCACTCGCCGTCCTGGAGACAGGAGTCGGCCGTTGATTGGCCAGCTCTAGCCGAACCCACTTATCAGGAGCTTTTCCACCATCCGGGGTATTGACCAATCAGCGCGCAGGGAGAGCAAGCGAGCGCATGTATATAAAGCATAAAACACAACAAAAGGGACGATAAATGACTCAACATACAAAATAACGCAATCATTAGTTAAAGTGATGTTAAAATGGAAGCGTTTGGTATTGAATAAAATAAAAAAATGGGTGCTCGACGGTGTCGCGTCATTGCCGGTGCACTGCGGCTCATACCCCACACAAGCCAACACTCCCTCCCCCGGGCGAGGTCCACACTTACGGGGTCTGTGCCGCTTCATGGACTCGGTCCTCCTCCGGAGTCTGCTCCGCTTGGCCGGCGAGCTGTTGCACTCGGCGTCGACCCCGCCGTGGTGGACATGATGATGACGGTGGTGGTGGTAGTGGCTGCTGTCGCCCGCCGAAGCTAGCCCGGGGTTGCCGCAGCCGTTGACGTGCCCGTTGCAGCTCCCCTGGCCGGCTTGGAAGGGTCCCGACGCCCCCTTCTTGTCCACCATCGACTTGGCTTTATCCATTAGCCGCGGGAGCTAACAGCCTAGCTTGTGGCTTAGCTTAGCAGGGGTGCTAAATTAGCCTAGCTGGTGCTAATGACAGCCGTCTGTTCCGCGAATTAGCCGCACGGAACACTCCCTCTCCGGACTAAAAGAGCCTTATTTGGGGTACATTTAAAAACAAAACAAAATCTAACGCGACGCAAAGCGCGGCTAAAACAAAAGCCTTTGCTTTGAGGTCACTAGCGGTCATTTAAACGTCCTCCCCCCCCTACATACACACAGCAGGAGCCCGGCGTCGTCTGCTACGTCACGGCCAAACCCGTTCACCTCCTTGGACCGGTTCGCTCTCCCCACCCGTCACTCCACGACGCAGGATTCGGACTTGTGCGCCGGCTCTCTCTCTCTCTCTCTCTCAGGCAAACGCCATCGAATGGAGGGAATGTCTTTAGCAGGCAGGCAGGGTGCATGCAGCTGCAAGGGGGGTGAAGGGGCTTTATTTATAAGAGCCTGCTGTACCCCCCTCCTCCCCCTCCCCTCCTGATGTGCACAAAGCTGCCTGTCAAAACACACACACACACTGGTGTGTGTGTGTGTGTTTACCTTTTGAGACCTCCGAATAATGCCTCTTTAGGACCACCCTTTCTAGCTATATAATGATGTGTATTTACAACATTAATAACATATACAGTGGGGCAAATAAGTATTTAGTCAGCCACCGATTGCCACCTTAACACGGATCAATCGTCCTGTACCCTTAGCAGAAAAACAGCCCCAAAGCATGATGTTTCCACCCCCAGGGATGCAACTCAGTATTCTTCTTCCTCCAAACACGACGAGTTGAGTTTATAAAAGTTATTTTTGGGTTTCATCTGACCACGACATTCTCCCAATCCTCTGCTGTATCCATTTTGGTGTAAACTCAACTCGTTGTGTTTGGAGGAAGAAGAATACTGAGTTGCATCCCAAGAACACCAAACCTACTGTGAAGCATAGGGGTGGAAGCATCATGCTTTGGGGCTTTTGTTATGCTAATGGGACAGGACGATTGTTCCGTGTTAAAGAAAGAATGAATGGGGCCATGGATCGTGAGATTTTGAGCCAAAACCTCCTTCCATCAGTGAGAGCTTTCAATGGTTGACCAAATATTCATTTTCCACCATAATTTACAAATAAATTCCTTAAAATTCCTACAATGTGAATTCCTGGATTTTTTTTCACATTCTGTCTCTCACGGTTGAAGTGTACCTATGATGAAAATTACAGACCTCTGTCATCATTTTAAGTGGGTGAACTTGCACAATCGGTGGCTGACTCAATACTTTTTGCCCCATGATGTGTATTTACAACATTAATAACATATACATCCATCTATCCATCGTCTTCCGCTTATCCAAGGTCGGGTCGCGGGGGCAGCAGCCTAAGCAGGGAAGCCCAGATTTTCCTCTCTCCAGCCACTTCGTCCAGCCCTTCCCGGGGGATCCCCAGGCGTTCCCAGGCCAGCCGGGAGACATAGTCTTCCCAACGTGTCCTGGGTCTTCCCCGTGGCGTCCTACCGGTCGGACGTGCCCGAAACACCTCCATAGGGAGGCGTTCGGGTGGCATTCTGACCAGATGCCCGAACCACCTCATCTGGCTCCTCACTGGCTTTACTTTGAGCTCCCCTTGGATAAGCAGAGCTTCTCACCCTATCTGTAAGGAAGAGACCCGCCACCCGGAGGAGAAAACTCATTTCGGCCGCTTGTACACGCTTTATTTATAAGAGCCTGCTCTCCTCCTAATGTGCACAAAGCTGCCTGTCAAAACACACACACACACACACTGGTGTTACTTACCTTCTTGAGACCTCCGAATAATGCCTCTTCAGGACCACCCTTTCTAGCTATATAATGATGTGTATTTACAACATTAATAAAATATACATCTCATCCATCCATCCATTTCCTACTGCTTATTCCCTTTTGGGGGTGCTGGCGACTATCTCAGCTACAATCGGGCGGAAGGCGTGGTACACCCTGGACAAGTCGCCACCTCATCGCAGGGCCAACACAGGTAGACAGACAACATTCACGCTCACATTCACACACTAGGGCCAGTGGGGCAAAAAAGCTTGTCTAACATAGGGATTGTGAATGATGGACAAAATTCCCAAAAAAGTGCAGTTCCCCTTTTAGGCTGTTTTCCCTCTATTTCGAAGGTAGAGGCTTACATGTACTAGGTACAGTGGGGCAAATAAGTATTTAGTCAGCCACCGATTGTGCAAGTTCTCCCACATAAAATGATGACAGAGGTCTGTAATTTTCATCATAGGTACACTTCAACTGTGAGAGACAGAATGTGAAAAAAAAATCCAGGAATTCACATTGTAGGAATTTTAAAGAATTTATTTGTAAATTATGGTGGAAAATAAGTATTTTAAAGCTCTCACTGATGGTTGGAGGTTTTGGCTCAAAATCTCACGATACATGACCCCATTCATTCTTTCCTTAACACGGATCAGTCGTCCTGTCCCCTTAGCAGAAAAACAGTCTCAAAGCATGATGTTTCCACCCCCATGCTTCACAGTAGGTATGGTGTTCTAGGGATGCAACTCAGTATTCTTCTTCCTCCAAACACGATGAGTTGAGTTTATACCAAAATGGATACATGGATGATATAGCAGAGGATTGGGAGAATGTCATGTGGTCAGATGAAACCAAAATATAACTTTTTGGTATAAACTCAACTTGTACCCGCTTTATTCATAAGAGCCTGCTTTCACACTCCTCCCCCTCCCCACCTGATATGCACAAAGCAGCACACTAGGTAAGAAACACTGGTGTTCTTACCTTCTTGAGACCTCCGAATAATGCATCTTTAGGACCACCCTTTCTTGCTATATAAAGATGTGTATTCACATTAATAACATATACATGCTATGCAAATACAAAAAAGCTCATTGTGAAAAATGAGTTGGAATTTCACAAGAAAAAGGTCACAATTTCATGGAGAAAAACTTACAATTTTTGTCAGTGTCATCAATCAATCAATGTTTATTTATATGACCCTAAATCACAAGTGTCTCAAATGGCTGCACAAGCCACAACGACATCCTCGGTTCAGAGCCCACATAAGGGCAAGGAAAAACTCACAACCCAGTGGGATGTCAATATGAATGACGATGAGAAACCTTGGAGAGATCCGCAGATGTGGGTGACCCCCCTCTAGGGGTGACCGGATGCAATGGACGTCGAGTGGGTCAAGCATAATATTGTGAAAGTCCAGTCCATAGGGGATCCAACATAATAGTGACAGTCCACTCCATAGTGGGGCCAGCAGGAGACCATCCCGAGCGGAGACGGGTCAGCAGTGCAGAGATGTCCCCAGCCGATGCAGAGGCGAGCGGTCCACCCCGGGTCCCAACTCTGGACAGCCAGCACTTCATCCATGGCCACCGGACCTGTGCCCCCCCCCCCCCCCCTCCCCCCTTCCACAAGGCTAGAGTATACAAATGAGTTTTAAGATGGGACTTGAATGCTTCTACTGAGGTAGCATCCATAGTACTGGAGCCTGAATAGATAACGCTCTATAGCCCGCAGACATTTTTTAGGGTCTGGGAATCACTAATAAGCCGGAGTTCTTTGAATGCAGATTTCTTGCCGGGAGATATGGTAAAATACAATTGGCAAGATAGGATGGAGCTAGACCGTGTAGTATTTTATACGTAAATAGTAAAACCTTAAAATCACATCTTAAGTGCACAGAAAGCCAGTGCAGGTGAGCCAGTACAGGCATAATATGATCAAACTTTCTTGTTTTTGTCAAAAGTCTAGGAGCCGCATTTTGTACCAACTGTAATCTTTTAATGCTAGACATGGGGAGACCCGAAAATAATACGTTACAGTAATCGAGACGAGACGTAACGAACGCATGAATAATTCTCTCAGCGTCGCTAGTGGACGAAATGGAACAAATTTTAGCGATATTACGGAGATGAAAGAAGGCCGTTTTAGTAACACTCTTGTAACACTCGAGTAAAACGACAAGTCAAAATTTTTACAAGAAAAACTGAACATTTGTGCAACGTTAGGATAAAAGATGGAATTTTTGCTCAATGACAGTCGCAGTTTTACAAGAAAAAGCTTAAAATGTTGGCAATTTTATAAAAAGAGTCGTAATTTTACTTGACAAAAGTCACTATTTACAGTTTACAAGAAGGGCATGCGCTTAGGTCCTTTAATGCAGTGGTTCACAACCTTTTTTTTATTGATGTAATTAAAGTACCCCCTAATCAAAACAAAGAATTTTTGGTTGAAATGAATAAATAAAATACAGCACTATGTCATCAGTTTCTGATTTATTAAAGTGTATAACAGTGCAAAATATTGTTCACTTGTAGTGGTCTTTCTTGAACTGTTTGGAAAAAAAGATATAAAAATAACTAAAAACTTGTTGAAAAAGAAACAAGTAATTCAATTATGAATTAGAATTTCTACACATAGAAGTAATCATCAACTTAAAGTGTCCTCTTTGGAGATTTTAATAGAGATCCATCTGGATTCATGAACTTAATTCTAAAAAATTATTCACAAAAAAATAAATCTTTAACATCAATATTTATGGAACATGTCCACAAGAAATCTAGCTATCAACACTGAATATTGCATTGTTGCATTTCTTTTCACAGTTCATGAACTTACACTCATATTTTGTTGAAGTATTATTCAATAAATATACGTATAAAATATTTTTGAATTGTTGCTATTTTTAGAATATTTTTTAAAAATCTCACGTACCCCTTGGCATACCTTCAAGTACCCTGAGGTATGCGTACCCCCATTTGAGAACCACTGTTTTAATGTGTGCAGCAAGCTGTTGATCTTTTTTCAGTTGGTTGTGGCCAGTGCCCTGTACTTTGCAGTGGTTTGTTGGGGGAGCAGCACCAGCTAAAGGGACTCAAACCGGATTGACAAACTGATCCGGAAAGCCGGCCAAACTATTGGCTCGCAGTTGGAGGTGTTTGTGTCAGTGAGGGACAGTTGGACACTAGACAAACTGCAGGCCATCATGGACAATCCTGCCCACCCACTCCACCAGACAATTGAGAGAGCTCATATTCCAACAGGCTCCTTCAGCTTCATTCCCACAGTCTTCGATTAAAGAACTCCTTCATTCCGCACTCCATCCAGCTGTATTTTCACTCGCCATACAGCAATAGATGATGTCTTTCTATTACCTGACACCTTCAACTGTATGTCTGCTACCTCTGTTTGTTTTTAATGTCTATTTTCTATTGGATTTACTCTCTATTTTATGCTGCAGCTGTCACATATACTGTAATATTGTACATGGTAATTGTTTTATATTGTATATACGATATAGACATAATATAATATAATGTATCAGTATATACAATATACTGTACATATACTATTTAAATGTTAGTCTATTTATACCTGCATTGTCCTTTCCATCCTTACACTTTCAATCATTTTAACTGAGCTACTGTGTGGAACAATTTCCTTTGTGGATTATTAAAGTTTGTCTTATTTTATAAGAAAACTTTAAAATAATATAATAATAATAATTGGAATTTTAATTGGCAAAATTCTGAAAAAAGTCATGCATTTTACTCAAAAAAAATGTCAGTATTTTACAAGGACAACAAAAAAAATTGGCAATATTGTGACAAAAGTCCGATTTTTTAATGACAAATGTCAGCATTTCGCATTAAAAAGTAATAATTTTGCATTAAAAAGTACATTTTTTACGAGAAAATATAGCAATATTACAGGAACCGAAAGAATATGAGAAATTGTTCCCAATTTTATAAGAAAAAAGTCGACACATTGTGAGAAAAAGACTGCTTTCAGTTCATTTTGATTTTTTAATTTGATAAGAAAACTTTTAAATAATATAACAATGATCAGAATTTTACTTGGCAAAATTATGACAAGTCATACATTTTACTCAGAAAATGTCAGTATTTTACAAGGACAACAAAAAAATTGGCAATGTTTTGATAAAAGTCCGATTTTTTTAATGACAAATGTCACTATTTCCGCATTAAAAAGTAATAATTTTACATAGAAAAGTATGAATTTTACGAGAAAATATTGCAATAATACAGGAACCGAAAAAATATGAGAAATTGTTCCCAATTTTATAAGAAAAAAGTCGACACATTGTGAGAAAAAGACTGCTTTCAGTTCATTTTGATTTTTTTATTTTATACGAAAACTTTTAAATAATATAACAATGATCAGAATTTTACTTGGCAAAATTATGACAAAAGTCATACATTTTACTCAGAAAATGTCAGTATTTTACAAGGACAACAAAAAAATTGGCAATATTGTGATAAAAGTCCGATTTTTTTAATGACAAATGTCACTATGTCCGCATTAAAAAGTAATAATTTTACATAAAAAAGTAAAAATTTTACGAGAAAATATTGCAATATTACAGGAACCGAAAGAACATGAGAAATTGTTCCCAATTTTATAAGAAAAAAGTCGACACGTTGTGAGAAAAAGACTGCTTTTAGTTCATTTTTATTTTGTTTGTTTGTAATTATTTACTTCAAGTTATTACATATATACATATTTTTTTTTTTTTTTTTTTATGAATTTTGGCCAAACTAGGCGCATTTCAATTTCTTACACACACTTATTATTTCATATGTTTACCAGAGGGGGAGCACTTTTAAAACTGACACACACTCAAAACCTTCTTGTACGCCGTGGCCAGTTGGGACAGCGGACTGAGAGCGGGGGACGCAAACAGGCTGGACAAGCTGATATAAAAGGCCAGTAGCGTGGTGGGAGTGGAGCTAGACTCTCTGGCGGTGGCGTCAGAGAGGAGAAGTCTCGCAAAGCTCCTCGCCATTATGGACAACACCTCCCACCCACTACAATCGGACCTGGGTTCAGTGGAAGGCTCAGACTCCCAAAAAGCAACATGGAACGACACAGAAAGTCCTTCATACCGACAGTCATCAGACTGCACAATGCATATGCTCCTTTTGACTGTACTTGAATGTATAATAGACTGTATTGTTATTATTCACATGTGAATAATGCTGTATAATAGACTGTATTTATGTTATTCACATGTGAATAATGCTGTATAATAGACTGTATTTATATTATTCACATGTGAATAATGCTGTATAATAGACTGTATTTATATTATTCACATGTGAATAATGCTGTATAATAGACTGTATTTATATTATTCACATGTGAATAATGCTGTATAATAGACTGTGTTTATGTTATTCACATGTAAATAATGCTGTATAATAGACTGTATTCATATTATTCACATGTGAATAATGCTGTATAACAGACTGTATTTCTATTATTCACATGTGAATAATGCTGTATAATAGACTGTATTTATATTATTCACATGTGAATAATGCTGTATAATAGACTGTATTTCTATTATTCACATGTGAATAATGCTGTATAATAGACTGTATTTATATTATTCACATGTAAAAATACCTAAATGTTTATTGTCTATTGTGAGCAAACTGTGGTGCTGAATATCCCCCAGGGATCCATAAAGTACTTTATATTCTATTCTATTCTAATTTGAACAATCCCTCCTTTTTGGGACAACATTCATTTTGATAGATTTCACCACCAGGGGTGCAAATGAGACAATCTCCATTGGATGTATGTTTTTTTTGTACTGGGACCATGATTTTGGTCCTAACTTGTTCACCGGTCCTCATATGGAAGGTACTTATCCCTGTTGATGTCCCAAGAAGGGTAGAAATACAAGAACGCGCGCGCGCATACACACGCACGCACGCACGCACGCACGCACGCACACACACACACACACACACACACACACACACACACACACACACACACACACACACACACAGCGATATGATAATGATTGTTCATTGCAGTTTTATTAATAACCACATTTTTTTTATTGTCTCTCTAGTCCAGGAATGTCAAACTTGCTTTCATTGAGGTCCAAATGAAACTTGTAGCAGTGAATGATTTTATTACACAATTTCCATTGCATTTTATAATTTTATTTTAATCGCATACAATGTAAAAACTTTTTTTTGTACGACCATTTAACATTAAGCAAATTTTAAAAGGGAAAATTTTAAGTATTAAACAGACACGAGTGCGGCTGGGATTGGTTCCAGCCGCCTGCGGACCTGAGAAGGACAAACGGTAGAAAATGCACGAATGGATGGCATACTTTAAATGTATTTGGCCACACCACCGGAGCATGTACAAAATGACGAAAATGGAATTCCAAAAAACAAATCATTTGTAACATTAAGATTTTTGCGTTTTTTACTATTGTAAAGACAAGTAAATATGCATAAATAAGCACAATAAAGACCTAAACAAATAACACAATCATGCGGTTTGAATTGGCTCCACATTAAAGGATGTTCAATAGAAATTACAGAAGTGTAATTAAATTCCTAGCAATGACTTTGGTTACAGTGTTGTCCTGTAATTTTCTATAATTTGTCATACATCAAATTAAATGATCTGTTTTATAGAAGACACATTCGTCCTTAACTGCCGATGGAAAACATTTTTGCTGTAATTAAGGTAAAAAGAAAACGTCCATCTATAAACTTGTAAGTTATTATCGTAAATTATTATATTATCTATTAACTTTGCATCTTGACTTGCACAAGTTCCCCAACAGTGCTTTACTAGGCTTTTATTTTGTTTGGTTTACAGTTTGTGTATTTAATACATATTAATGCACATATACAGGTAAATATAAATAAGCAAGATTTTAGTCAGTGGCTAATTTCCATCTTCAGTCCCTTTGGCAGGTTGATTTTTGCATATGATTATTAAGACAACATTGACAAGTAGAATAATTAGTCATCAAAGAGGCAAAAGTAGTCAATTCCCCTCTAGTACCAGCTCTTCTAAAATCTTTTTGTCTTTTCTTTTTTTTACAAATTCTTGTATGGGCTATTTGGTAAATCAAGATGGTGTTGATTACCAGTGTTGTCCCGTTTAATGTTTTTTCTTTTTTTTTTTTTTTATATCTGTGATAAGTTTTTTTGTTTTTTTTCCAAGCTTGTTCCAATGAAAAATGTTAGGGCGTGGACTTTGGTGTGGTTTGTTTTCCCGTGGGGCAAAGCGATTGGAACGGATATGGCGTGACATCGTTAATCTTAACTCAAAAACATTACAAAAACAAAGGGTATAAATAAAAGGCGCTCTCAGTGGAGGTTCAAAACTTAACTATGAAAACTAAAACCTACACAATGGGAGAACTATGTACATAAAACAAAACTTATGGCATGAAAAACTTACTTGGACGGAGAGAGAGCATGGATCATCGGCACGGATAGCATGGGTGTGTAGGAGGTGAGAGAGGGTGGTCTAGGGTGTGTAGAAAGTGATGTCGCCAGGCTGACTGCCTGGCAACTACAGGCTTAAATAGTGCTGTGGTGCTTGAAAACAGGTGCGTGAGTTCAAAAGAATCTGGTGTGTGATTTGTGAGGACAGGTGAACTGATTGGTTGGTGTGGTGACAAAACAAACAAGAGTGCGCAAAAACAGGAACTAATGGAGTCAAAAACAAAACAGAACTAAACAGAACATTATCACAGACATGACAAAAAATAAAAGCATGCAGGAACGGTTTTGATATTTTTCATTTTCAAAACCAATACAATAACTATGGTAACCTTTATGGTTCCCCTCTATTTTGGTGACTATTAGAGGTCCCGAGGACCCAAGAGGGTCTCAGTTATTTAAGTGTTAGAAATAAGTCCATCCATCCATCCATCTTCTTCTGCTTATCCGAGGTCGGGTCGCGGGGACATCAGCCTAAGCAGGGAAGCCCAGACTTCCCTCTCCGCAAGTCATACATTAAAATATTTTTTTTACATTCAATGATTAAATATCCATAGATCATCTTCAGATGTATTTGTTGACATATAAAGTTAAAGTAAAGTACCAATGATTCTCACACACACACTAGGTGTGGCAAAATTATTCTCTGCATTCGACCCCTCAGTCTTGATCACCCCCTAGGCGGTGAGGGGAGCAGTGAGCAGCAGTAGAGGCCGCGCCCCGGAATCTTTTTTGGTGATTTAACCCCCAATTCCAACCCTTGATGCTGAGTCCCAAGCAGGGAGGTAATGGGTCCCATTTTTATAGTATTTGGTATGACTCGGCCGGGGTTTGAACTCACAACCTACCCATCTCAGGGCGGACACTCTAAGATTGGTATTTAAAAAAAAAAAAGTTTGATATCTTTTTTATCAAATACAACCCGTTTTTTTATGGCAAAAAAAACAACAAAACATGCAATTTTCTTCCCCAAAAAACGTTCAAAGTGGAATATTTGATGTGAAGTAAGCGGAGCCTAGACAGATAACATGTACTTTTGCTTAACTCAGTGGATCTTAACCTTGTTGGAGGTACTGAACCACACCAGTCTCATATGCGCATTCACTGAACCCTCCTTTTTTTCAAATTCAAGACAAAGTTACCGTATTTTTTGGAGTATAAGTCACTCCGGAATATAAGTCCCACCCGCCAAAAATGCGTAATAAAGTAGGGGAAAACATATATAAGTAGCACTGGAGTATAAGTCGCATTTTTGGGGGAAATTTATTTGATAAAACCCAACACCAAGAATAGACATTTGAAAGTCAATTTAAAATAAATAAAGAATAGTGAACAACAGGCTGAATAAGTGTACGTTATATGACGCATAAATAACCAACTGAGAAGGTGCCTGGCATGTTAACGTAACATATTATGGTAAGAGTCATTCAAATAACTATAACATATAGAACATGCTATAAGTTTACCAAACCATCTGTCACTCCTAATTGCTAAATCCCATGAAATCTTATACGTCTAGTCTCTTACATGAATGAGCTAAATAATATTATTTGATATTTTACGGTAATGTGTTAATAATTTCACACATAAGTCGCTCCTGAGTATAAGTCGCACCTATGAAAGAAACTGCGACACACTTGGGGAACATATTCTAAGAAACAAAGACTTAATTTAGAGTTATATGGTTAGGGTTAGGGTTATAATAAGCCCATGCCGAATATGGCATTAATAAGTACTTAATAATGACTAGTTAAGAGCCAATATGTTACTAATTTGCATGTTAATAAGCAACTAATTGATGGTGAATGTGTTCCTCATACTAAAGTGTTACCATGTTTTTTACTGGTGTACAAAATGAACCATGCATGAACATCACTTTGTTTAAACAACAAAACCAACACAGTGCATAAACTCACAACAAATTACACACCTGCAAATCAGTCTGACTTCTGCTATTGGCGTACCTGTAATACGCCGATAGGGAGAAGTTTTTATTTACACGATTAGTCGAGTGTGTTTTGACTTTTGCCGAACCCCTGAGCCCGACTCACCGAACCCCAAGGGTTCGATCGAACCCAGGTTAAGAATCACTGGCTTAACGGTAATTAAAACATTTTTTTTTTTTTTGAAAAATCTGACTAAAGGTCTCGCTCATAAGTGTTAAAAATAAGTCAAATATCATCATACTATTATTGAGCCCTCCTGGAATTGCAAAATCCAGTTCATAAAACTGAAAAGCAGTGGACCCATTACTGACCCCAAGCTTATTGTTACCTAATGTGGACTTTAATGTTCCGTATTCTTACACACTGTGATCTTGCAAATACGTAAGATTCAATTAAATTCAGAGTACTGGGGAAAAGTTAAAACTACACAGTTTAGTCAACAGTTTTGTTTTTTTGACAAGCACATAACTCCAAATGTGTTCATTCATAGTTTTGATGCCTTCAGTGACAATCTACAATGAAAATAGTCTTGAAAATAAAGAAAACACATTGAATGAGTGTCCAATCGTTTGGTATGTATTTTAAAGTTAAAAAAAAAAACATGATAAAATATATACAATAATAATATTTTAGCAATGACATTTTGACATATATGTAAAACTGTCACTTATGAATTTTGGAATACACAAAAACTTTAAATTGTACTTCAGTTTTGAATTTGGATTGCAATTCAACTTCCTGTTTGAAATTTGAATTCATGGCAATTCATCGGAATTCAAGCGACATCCTTCGTTCAAATTGGAATTGGTCATCTGTGTTGATGTCACAGAGGATATGAAAAAGCTTATTTTGGAGAAACAAGGCCCATGAGAGGCTGAAGAGGTTAACCTGATGTTTGCATACGAAGTGCACGACAAGACAAGGAAGACAAAGGTCAAGACGTGGCAAGCGGACTGATAACGGTCAGCATTTTGCTATCATTGAATCAAGACATGTTATTTTGAGGCTTCACGGTAGAAGAAGGGTTAGTGCGTCTGCCTCACAATACGAAGGTCCTGAGTAGTCCTGGGTTCAATCCCGGGCTCGGGATCTTTCTTTGTGGAGTTTGCATGTTCTCCCCGTGAATGCGTGGGTTCCCTCTGGGTACTCCGGCTTCCTCCCACTTCCAAAGACATGCACCTGGGAATAGGTTGATTGGCAACACTAAAATTGGTCCCTAGTGTGTGAATGTGAGTGTGAATGTTGTCTGTCTATCTGTGTTGGCCCTGCGATGAGGTGGCGACTTGTCCAGGGTGTACACCGCCTTCCGCCCGATTGTAGCTGAGATAGGCACCAGCGCCCCCTTGTCATCCCAAAGGGAATAAGCGGTAGAAAATGGATGGATGAATATTATTTTGTTGCGGCAACTGTGTTTTGTTGATTAAAGTATTGAAAATGAGTGCTGAGGATAGGATCAGATTGCACGTTATTCGCAACAAAATGACATTTTTACACACAGACCTGTTCAAGAGCAGACGTACATCGATAGGGTGGAGGAGGTAAGCTGATTAAATGACATTTTTACACACAGACCTGTTCAAGAGCAGACGTACATCGATAGGGTAGAGGAGGTAAGCTGATTAAACGCCACAAGGGCGGCGCCCCGTAAATATGGGAAAAAAGTGGAAGCGGGGAAGAGGATGAGTAAACAAAAGTCGAACCCAGACTAAGTTCCTATAAGGGGGACGTGTGTTTCAGTTTGAGGCCAGGAAAAAAAAATAGGAGTGCACAAAAAATCTATTTACATCCGAATCGAGATTATTATCCATCCCGAGTCTCTAGCCATTCAAAATTTTCAGAATTTGATTAAAAACATTGTTTCCTCTTTTTTCCTCTAGTGAATAAAAGTGCTTTACATAGTGAAACCCATTATCACATCTTTAAGTTACATTTAAACAAGTGAATGTAGCACTGGGAGCCGGTGAGTCAAGTATCTTGCTCAAGGACATAACGGCATGGACTAGGATGATGGAAGCAGGAATCTAACCTGGAATCTTTCAAGTTGCTGGCACGTCCGCCCTGTCACTGTCAGTAACTACAGTTGGTCGCTACATCTGTAAGTGCAAGTTAAAACTCTACTATGCAAAGCGAAAGGCATTAATCAACAACACCCAGGAACGCAGCCGGCTTCACTGGGCCCGAGCTCATCTAAGATGGACTGATGCAAAGTGGAAAGGTGTTCTGTGGTACGACGAGTCCACATTTCAAATTATATTTGGAAACTGTGGATGTGGTGTCCTCCGGAACGAAGAAGAAAATAACCCTCACTCGTGAACAAGACTCCGAGGTACTTGAACTCCTCCACTTGGGGCACTCCACTCGTGAACAAGACTCCGAGGTACTTGAACTCCTCCACTTGGGGCACTCCACTCTTTTCCGGACGAGAACCATTTATTGTAATTGTTATATGAAATAATGCATTGCAGTAATCGGTTTGAATTGAGAATCCTATTTAATAGAGAATCAATTCTGAATCAAATAGGCACCCCAGGAATCAGAATCGGTTCAAATCGTTAGGTTCCAGAAGATTCACATCCCTATTATTTAGTGACTGTTTTTTATTACTTTGTCTTAATAGTAGCATTTTAAACAATATTTTAGCACCCCCTGGTGTTATATTTAAGTAATTTGCAGTAAATGATTTCACAATTATCTTAAAATGACAAAACTGTTTTTTAAATGAAATTGATGCGATTGAAATAAATAAATAAATTGAAATAACAGCTTTTCATACCGTAACTTAAACGCTCTCTGGTGTTCAGATACAAGAAAGACACACACACATAACTAAGAATTAATTAATAAAAGAAAACAATACAAAAAATGAAAAAGTGCCACGTACGAGTTAAAATAATGGAAAGTATTGGTAATGTTTATAATTTTGTTTAATTCTTTGAATTGTACTTTACCGACGTTTGGACTAAATAGTATACGTCTAAACTCCTTAGTAATTGGTTAGCACGTGGATAGACATATAAAGTACAAAATCCACCCAAAAAAAAGCATTTGTTCGTCTGATGAAAATATATGTGTTCAACTGCTTATTTTGCTATGTCATATATGAATAGTAATAAGCTTATTTAGCCGGCAAGTCACTTTAAAAGCTAGTTTTGGATACATGGATGATACAGCAGAGGATTGGGAGAATGTCATGTGGTCAGATGAAACCAAAATTGAACTTTTTGGTATAAACTCAACTCGTCGTGTTTGGAGGAAGAAGAATACTGAGTTGCATCCCAAGAACACCAAACCTACTGTGAAGCATGGGGGTGGAAACATCATGCTTTGGGGCTGTTTTTCTGCTAAGGGGACAGGACGACTGATCCGTATAAAGGAAAAAATGAATGAGGCCATGTATCGTAAGATTTTGAGCCAAAACCTCTTTCCATCAGTGAGAGCTTTGAATGGTTGACCAAATACTTATTTTCCACCATAATTTACAAATAAGTTATTTAAAATTCTTACAATGTGAATTCCTGGATTTTTTTTTCACATTCTGTCTCTCACAGTTGAAGTGTACCTATGATGAAAATTACAGACCTCTGTCATCATTTTAAGTGGGAGAACTTGCACAATCGGTGGCTGACTAAATACCTTTTTGCCCCACTGTATATATATATATATATACATATACTGTACATACACACACATTTATATATATATATACACACACACACACACAAACACACACATATATACATATATATATATATATATATATATATATATATACACACACACACACACACATATATACAATCCCTGTTTCCATATGAGTTTGGAAATTGTGTTAGATGTAAATGTAAACGGAATACAATGATTTGCAAATCCTTTTCAACCCATATTCAGTTGAATGCACTACAAAGACAAGATATTTGATGTTCAAACTCATAAACTTTATTTTTTTTGCAAATAATAATTAACTTAGAATTTTATGGCTGCAACATGTGCCAAAATAGTTGGGAAAGGGCATGTTCACCACTGTGTTACATCACCTTTTCTTTTAACAACACTCATTAAAGTTTGGGAACTGAGGAAACTAATTGTTAAAGCTTTGAAAGTGGAATTCTTTCTTATTCTTGTTTTATATAAAGCTTTAGTCGTTTAACAGTCCGGGGTCTCCGCTGTCGTATTTTACGCTTTATAATGCACCACACATTTTTGATGGGAGACAGGTCTGGACTGCAGGCGGGCCAGGAAAGTACCCGCACTCTTTTACTACGAAACCACGCTGTTGTAACACGTGGCTTGGCATTGTCTTGTAATGCCTCTAATACAGTGGTCCCCAACCACCGGGCTGCGGCCCGGTACCGGGCCGTGGTCCCGGGCCGCAGAAGAATTTTTTATTAAAAAAAAAGTAAATAAATAATTAAATAAAAAAATCACTTTTTTAATTTTTTATTAAATCAACATAAAAAACACAATATACACTTACAAATAGTGCACCAACCACAAAAAACTCCCTTTTCCATGTCAAAAATGTCCCTTTTTCATGAAAAAGAAGAAAAAAAAAAAAATAGGAAAAAAAAAGGACCCCCCCCAGGCCGCGGGACAAATTATTAAGCGTTGACCGGTCCGCGGATACAAAAAGAGGGGGACCACTGCTCTAATACACCCTCATACCATCACAGATGCTGGCTTTTGAACTTAGCGCCTATAACAATGCGGATGGTTATTTTCCTCTTTGTTACGGAGGACACCACGTCCACAGTTTCCAAATATAATTTGAAATGTGGACTCGTCAGACCACAGAACACTTTTCCACTTTGCATCAGTCCATCTTAGGTGAGCTCAGGCCCAGCGAAGCCAGCGGCGTTCCTTGGTGTTGTGGATAAATGGGTTTGGCTTTGCATAGTAGAGTTTTAACTTGCACTTACAGATGTAGAGACCAACTGTAGATACTGTCAGTGGTTTTATGAAGTGTTCCTGAGCCCATGTAGTGATATCCTTTACACACTGATGTCGGTTTTTGATGCAGTACCGCCTGAGGGGTCAAAGGTCCATAATATCATCGCTTACATGCAGTGATTTCTCTAGATTCTCTGAACCTTTTGATGATTTTACGGCCCGTAGATGGTAAAATCCCTAAATTCCTTGCAATTGCTCGTTGAGAAATGTTGTTCTAAAACTGTTCGACAATTTGCTTACAAATTGGTGACCCTAACCCCATCCTTGTTTGTGATTTACTTAACATTTCATGGAAGCTGTTTTTATACCCAATCATGGCACCCAACTGCTCCCAATTACCCTGCAAAGTTAATGATTATTTGCACAAAAAAAATGTTTATCAGTTTGAACATCAAATATGTGGTCTTTGTAGCATATTCAACTGAATATGGGTTGAACATGATTTGCAAATCATTGTATCTCTCTCTCTCTCTCTCTCTCTCTCTCTCTATATATATATATATATACATACATATATATATACATGCACACACACATACATATAGAATTCATCAATGTTTTTTTTGTTTTTTTTAAACATTTTTTTAGAAATATTATTGAAAAGGTACTATTGACTGATATATAGATCAGATACAGTTGACAGTTATAAAGGATACAAAATAAACATTTAAAATAAAATGTGATATTGAGAAATAATTATGCGGGGTAAATGGGGGACAGTTTGAAATAATTTAAGTTATATGTATTAAAGAGGAAAAATAAGAGAAAACAATTGTGATAAAGTATTGGCAATAAGAATATTTAATGCACTTTAAATTAATCAGATTGTGATGCAAACCATACGAGACAACATGTGTGGTAAAAATGATGTTAAAGGCTTTTGTTTGAAGGCGTCACGTTTAAACACGGCATGGTGTTTTTATTCAATATCTTACAATCAAGTGATTAAAACGCAAAGAGGTTATTAATAAGGCTTTCTTGTCCGCATTGTTTCCTACCAGGGCAGCTGAGCGCCGTCCCAGCTGTACGCCTGGCCCGTCTTGTCCGAATCCAGCGTCTCGATGATGCTCATCAAGCAGCTGACCGAGTGCTCGGTGCTAAACAGCCTTTCTTTGGGGACGTTCCTGTGATACGGCCGTGACAGGTCCGTGTCCACCGTTCCCGGGTGCAGAGCGACACACACCACCTGACACGGCAGACGTCGTCGTTACGAGCGCAGGCGACAGAAACTGAGACCGCGGGACTTACCTTTGGTCGGCTGCGGCCCAGCTCTATGGAGAGATTCCTCGTTGCCATGTTGAGGGCCGCTTTGGACATTCTGTAGCTGTACCAACCGCCAAGACCTGACAGGACACGCGGGGTTTACGTGGTGCTCAACATTACAACTCAATCTTTACATTCTGTTTTCATCAAGATAATACTTCCGTCAGTGCATTTAACAATATGTTGATGATTGTGCATGTCAGTGGAACCTCCATTTACAAACCCCTCACACTTCGCGGTTGACATACTTTTAGAACACGCCAAATACACTATTCCTCTGTGTCGAAATGCCTCATTGTCCATTTTGTGTCCTGTCGGCAGCCATTTTGTGCTTGCTCGCATAGAAGGCGTTGAGGAAGTTTTTAATTGTGATGAGAAAAGACTTTTTTGGTAGATGTTAATCAAAATCAGCTTTATGTCCTGTGTGAATGTTGTCTGTCTATATGTGTTGGCCCTGCGATGAGGTGGCGACTTGTCCAGGGTGTACCCCGCCTTCCGCCCGATTGTAGCTGAGATAGGCGCCAGTGCCCCCCGTGACCCCGAAAGGGAATAAGCGGTAGAAAATGGATGGATGGATGTCCTGTAAGTAGGGATGTACAGTACAGGCCAAAAGTGTGCACACACCTTCTCCTCATTCAATGAGTTTTCTTTATTTTCATGACTATTTACATTGTAGATTGTCACTGAAGGCATCAAAACTATGAATGAACACATGTGGAGTTATGTACTTAACAAAAAATGTGAAATAACTGAATACAGACTCCGTAAGGGACAAACGGTAGGAAATGGATGGATGCGTTATTTTGTAGTTTCTTAAAAATAGCCACCATTTGCTCTGATTACTGCTTTGCACACCCTTGGCATTCTCTTGATGAGCTTCAAGTACACCTGTGAAGTGAAAGCCATTTCAGGTGATTACCTCTTGGAGCTCATCAACCTACTCAGTGGCCTAGTGGTTAGAGTGTCCGCCCTGAGATCGGTAGGTCGGGAGTTCAAATCCCGGCCGAGTCATACCAAAGACTATAAAAATGGGACCCATTATCTCCCTGCTTGGCACTCAGCATTAAGGGTTGGAATTGGGGGTTAAGTCACCATAAATGATTCCTGGGTGCGGCACCGCTGCTGCCCACTGCTCCCCTCACCTCCCAGGGGGTTATCAAGGGTGATCAAATGCAGAGAATAATTTCGCCACATCTAGTATGTGTGTGACAATTATTGGTACTTTACTTTAATCAAGAGAATGTCAACAGTTTACGAAAAAGTAATCAGAGCAAAAGGGGGCTATTTTGAAGAAACTAGAATATAAAACATGTTTTCAGTTATTTCACCTTTTTTGTTAAGTACATAACTCCACGTGTTCATTCATAGTTTTGTGGCCTACAGTGAATCTACAATGTAAATGGTCATGAATAAAGAAAACGCATCGAATGAGAAGGTGTGTCCAAACTTTTGGCCTGTACTGCATATCGTTAGGATTTTATCGATACCAATATCAACAGTGCTCCTATCAGTACTATGTAATTTGTGTAAATAAAGATGTGCACATTATTAGTACAATAGTTTGTAAACCAGCAACATCATGTAACATCTCACAGCAAGGAACTCTCGTATCAACACCTGATGATTAAGTCTTAAACAAGTCAACTATGTTTACTCATGCGATTTTTGTGTCATCATCTTTTAAAAGACTACCCCAGCAGGCACAAGACATTGATATAACGTTGATTATACGTACATGGCCTTTAAAACTGACTTTAAAACAATGTTGCAAAATTGTTGTATTTGTAAATTGAGACAATGTTGGTGTCTTTTGTTGAGACATGACCAAACTTCAATGGCCAAATCAATGTCACGGCCTGACATTGAATAAACGTTGTCAAAAAGTATGTTGTTTCAACATTTTTTGTGTGTTGTAGAATATTGGTTAGGAAATGACCAACATTTTAATGGTCAAATCAACGTCAGAACCCATCATTGAATAAATGTTGTCAAAAAGCATGTTGTTTCAACGTTATGCTTCAGTTGCTCAACATCAGGACCTAATTCAACAAGTTCTCAACAATGTTTCAATGTCTTGTGCCTGCTGGGACATAGATCCTTCATTGTGTTTCTATTTATTACAATTACACTCAATATAACCATCCATCCATTTCCTACCGCTTGTCCCGATTAAAATATTTAAAAATAATCGTAATAAAGTAATACATCCATCTATCCATCTATATCCATTTCTACCACTTATCCCTTTTGGGGTCACAGGAGCCCATCTCAGCTGCAACTAAAACAAATATTTATGTATGGCATTCATGACATTAGGTGGGTGTGTTATTTGTGTTTATGTTGCACATGGACGTATTTAAGTGACGGACCGTAATCCATATTGAGGGTTGAAAACTACTGATGTGTATGTGTTTGTGTCATATGTGGATTTTTTTTTTTTAAAGACCCAGTGATTATTATATTCATCACTTATATTTCTCACATTTTGAGAGGATTAATATTGTTGTGTGGATTTTGTATCCCCAAGAGATCGTGAGTAAAGCGCGTTCACTTCAAACTGACACTAACGTGTCTTTGACGAGGAAATATTGTTGCAAACGTTTGTGTGGTATTGCTTCTTTATTTGTGATTATTCTAAGATGATTATCATTTGTTTATGCGTAGCAACGCCACTTGAACTGTAACTGTCAGCATGTCATTATTACGAAGGTCAGCTGGATAAAAAAATTAATAAAAAAATAGTCCAGAATCCTAACGGTCTTCTTGGATCAACCCGTTTAGAAACAGGTTAAAAAAAACAAAACGCTATACAGTATATATCCCTAATTATAAGTGGATTTTACTTTTTTAAATGTTTATCATTGTAGCACTATGGTTGTTAAAGGTAAATACTTTTGTGATTTCTGATCATTTGTGATGGCACCAAAGGGAATTCTGTGTGTATGCGCGTGTTGGCAGAGCAGATAATGCAGGGAAGTTGAGCTTGTCGTTGTTGTTTTGGCTTGTTAATAAATAGAAAGTTAATTCAACACCTTTTTGTTATGTTTTTCTGATATACAGTACTGTATATTTGAAATTGTGTTCAAAGTGTACAAACCTTCACTAAAATATGGACTTTTTTGGAACACATTATTCATATTTACATTTTTTCCAATGGAGAAAATTGCTTTACTACATAAACTTTTTGATTCATAAACTTTGCTAAAGAACCAATTAGTTTTGCAAATAGAGGTTCCACTGTATATGTGTTGTCAGTTTTGTGGTTTTGTTAAAGCTGAGTAAGCACTAAAGATATAAATGCTCATATATGATTGGCCGCTACTTACCATTGTCGCCAATGGAACCCACTTTAGCGGTGATATTGACGATGATGCCGCTGTGTTGCTTGGACTTTTCGGGCGGCTGCTGACCAAACCCGCCGGCGCCCTTTTGAAGGAGGGGAGCAAAATACTTGGCCATGACCAGAGGACCCACAGTGTTGGTTGTCAGGGTGGAAATGATGCCCTGAAGAAGCAAAAAAATAAAAAATCAAGTCAATCAGTCAAAAATGTTATAAAATGGTAATTTAGGAGGCAATTTTGCATTTGAACTATATCCGGGATGTCCAAACTTTAGCCACTGAGCGCCACACACTGAAAAAAATCAAAGCATGCGAGGGCCATCCTGATATTTTAAATTCCAAAACAATTACAAAACCGTATATCAGTGGTTCTCAAACTTTTTTCACCAAGTACCACCTCAGAAAAAACTTGGCTCTCCAAGTACCACCATAATGACCTACATTAAAATACAGCAGCGTAGTAGGTCTAAGTATTGATTAAAAAAAAAAAGGGCAGAGGTTTTACTTAACAAGTATATTTATTTTTTAGGCCACTGTAACATTACACACAGTTTGAACAGTAACACTGTGTTTAAATATAGGAAAATAAACACTGTACTTGTAGTGATTCTTTAACATGCCACTAGATGGGGATTGCGTACCACGAGAGGTGCACGTACCACAGCTTGAGAACCACTGCTGTATATACACTGAAAATTTTAAAACTAATAATAATATACTTAGGTCACCTATAACACAAATCTGGCAAAGTTTTGTTGTTAAATATATATATATATATTTTTTTTTTTCAAAGAAAATATCAAGATGGACCCTGCATACTTTCACTTTTCAGTGTGCGGCCTTCATGGAAAAAGTTTAGACATCTCTGATCTAAAATAGTAGAAGTTCTCAAAAAAATATATTATAAAAAAGTTTAGGTAATTAATAAAATAAAAATACAAATGTATGCATTAATTAATGTGAAAAATTACAGCAATAATTATAGATTTAATACTGGTAAATATGTAACTGAACATTAATATTTTTGTACAGGCAGAACGTTTGGTTAAGCAGGTATATAAAAATTTTAATATTATTAATTAATAATTAATTATTCTTACAACAATAAAAATGAAAGAAAACAGAGTAACACAAATGAAATAATTATAAAAAGCTGAAAAACTACAAATAATAATAATATACTTAGTCACCTATAATAGAGCTGACACAAAGTTTTGTCTTCAAAAAAAAAATACATAAATAAATATATATATATGTATATATATGTTTTTAAAAATATTTTGAAAAATGAAAAAATATTATAAATTTGACTTATTAGTATGCGGCACCCTTGGTGGAAAAAACTTTGGACACCCCTCCTCTAAATCAACTTTAACTCTATCAATAGTTTTAGGTTTTATTTTTTTCCTTTATTATGTTTTATGACCTTCATGTTAAAAAACAACAACTTGCTTTTATAGCAAAAAACAAAAAATATACAACATTTTCCCCTAAAATATTTTCAATTATTGATGTAAATTAATTTGAGCCTTGGATAAATAAATAATTCACAACAACATTGACTTTTATTCATTATTTGATTATATTCAAGATCTATAAATAATGTATTGGGAGTTATCTAATTATTTTTATTATTATTTTTTTTTCACTGTAAAAAATATATTTAGATTTTGCAGTAAAAAACTGGCAGTTCAGTAGCCCCAATCCGACTATAATATCTACAGTGGTTTCTACTGCCAATTACTGGAAATAGGGCTACAGTTTTATTTACAGAAAAATTCTGGCAACTGAGCAGCCAGTTTTTTTTAATGCAAAATCTTTAGTTATTTTCACAGTGTACGATTTGATGGATACAATTCAATCTTAAGTCAAGCAGATATTTATTTTTTATATTTTTACCAAAAAAAAAAGGTTTGAAATATGATAATATAATATTTGATGCATTATTAAATCTTATTTTAGTAAAAAAAAAAAAGAATACGCAGTTGCATCCAATACATGTATTTTTTCTGTCAATATGGAAAGTACGATTACATTTAGTAGGAAAAAATAACATACATTTATACTATTTCAAGGCCTTTATGGGACACATCAAATGATGTGGCAGGTCAGACCTGGCCCTTGCAATCTTCAGATCGGTCGATTATAAGATTTTATTATTATTATTATTTGTTTGATGCATTTTTTGACATACAAATCTTTGGTTTGTTGATGGCAAACACCCAACGTACTCATTATCCACCTCCCACACCCCCAATTGTTTTAAAGTGTGAGATAATTGGAGCCTTCACTTAGTCAATAACTCATAACATTGACTTTGATTCATTATTGTATTTTGAGCAATGACAGTAAGAAAAAAACAAACGCCTGTATGGCAACTTTTGTCGTAAATGACATGTCATCAGCATGCGACTGTGAATTGTTCCTGTTTGCAGATGACTTGGCCCTGCTGGTATCCGGCAAGGACAAGTCACAGGTGGAAAAAATCCTCACTGCCGAACTCTGTAGTATTTGCACCTGGCTGGCTAACAATAAACTTTCCATACACTTAGGTAAAACGGAATCCATCCTATTTGGGTCCAATGGGTGTGAGTTTTCCTTGCCCTTATGTGGGCCTACCGAGGATGTCGTAGTGATTTGTGTTGTGCTTTGTGCAGCCCTTTGAGACACTAGTGATTTAGGGCTATATAAATAAACATTGATTGATTGATTGATTGAAATCAACCTTAAAGGCCTACTGAAACCCACTACTACCGACCACGCAGTCTGATAGTTTATACATCAATGATGAAATATTAACATTGCAACGTATGCCAATACGGCCTTTTTAGTTTACTAAATTGCAATTTTAAATTTCGCGCAAATGATGACACGTATGATGACGCGTGCGCGTGACGTCTCGGATTGTAGCGGACAATTTTTTCCAGCCCAATCCAAGCTATAAGTAGTCTGCTTTAATCGCATAATTACACAGTATTCTGGACATCTGTGTTGCTGAATCTTTTGCAATTTGTTCAATTAATAATGGAAACATCAAAGAAGAAAGATGTAGGTGGAAGCGGTGTATTGCAGCTGCCTTTAGCAACACAAACACAGCCGGTGTTTCCTTGTTTACATTCCCGAAGGTGAAGCTTTACTATGGAACAGAGCGGTCAAGCGAACATGGATCCCGACCACATGTCAACCGGCAGGTTTCGGTGAGACAATTGTGGTAATAATTCGGCTCTTAACGTAGACATGAGCGGAGCTTTCGTCGTTCCTCGTGTAAAAAGAGTCAGCTGCAACTCTCTTGCCTCCCCCGTGGCTTCCCTCAGAGACACTGGCGGTCACCACACACGTGGCCACACCCCTCCGACTTTCAGGTACGACAGTATAATATCACTACAACACTAGTAACACAATAAGCAGATAAAGGATTTTCCAGAAATATCCTAGTAAATGTGTGCACCAACACATCTGAATCACTCCCACTCCAACCAGTCTTTTTTTTTTTTCTCTAGTCCTTCACTCTCACTATCCTCATCCACAAATCTTTCATCCTCGCTCAAATTAATGGGGAAATCGTCACTATCTCGGTTCGAATTGCTCTCGCTGCTGGTGGCCATGATTGTAAACGATGTGAGGATGTGAGGAGCTCCACAACCCGTGACGTCACGCGCACATGGTCTGCTACTTCCGGTACGGTCAAGGCTTTTTTATTAGCGACCAAAAGTTGCGAACTTTATCGTCGATGTTCTCTACTAAATCCTTTCAGGAAAAATATGGCAATATCGTGAAATGATCAAGTATGACACATAGAATGGACCTGCTATCCCCGTTTAAATAAGAAAATCTCATTTCAGTAGGCCTTTAAGAAAGTCAGTGACTTCACTATTAGAGTGTGTGACATTGTTATCACCAGGAAAGACGAGGTCGCCGACCTAGGTTCCATTCTAGAGGCTAATCTTTCCTGTGATATAATGGCAACCAAGGTCATCAAAAAGGTCAACCAACGAACAAGATTTCTCTACAGAATCTCCTTCTACAAAAGCACCATGAAGATTCAAGCAGGAACTCTCATGCAACCCTTTTTTGATTACACATGCACCTCCTGGTACCCCAGCACCTCCAAACCCCTCAAATCTAGACTCCAAACATCCCATAAAAAGCTAGTCGGGTTACTTCTAGACCTCCACCGCAGATCACACCTCACTCCTACCCACTTCTCCAAAGTGGGCTGGCTCAGGGTGGAGGACAGAGTAAAACAACTTGCACTGAGCCTGGTCTATAAAATGTACATTGTTACTTGTCATTATCAAGGGAGATACAGTATACCTGTGCAGTCACGTCCCTCAAGCTTGTCTCTCCTTTCCCAGAAGGATGCAGCAAAGCCGAGGAGTTAAGCAACAAGTCCAGCCGACCAAAGCTCTCCTTGACCCGCTTGGCAGCTTCCCGGATGTCCTCTTCCCGGTTCACGTCCAGTCTGACAACTGTCAGTCTGTCCTTGTGCTGGCCGGCCAGGCTCAGCAGCTCCGCCGCCGCGTCCGGGTTCCGACATGTCGCTATTACAGCCGATGGCTTTTTGTTTTGCAATATATGTTTGCAGAATTGGAGTCCCAGTCCCCGGCTGGCACCTTGTATGAGCGCTACGGCCACCGCCATGACATCTGGGTGACGTCACACTGGGCGGAGTCTGGGGAGCAACGCTTGTTGCCTTCACGGTCAATGAGAATTGCGGGATTTTCCAAACAAGAAATTAAAAACCCTCTTGTTCGACTACTGCAGGAGTGTTGTTGTAAGCATTTCACCAATCTCGCGCACTTTGCAAATTATACGTCATTTCCATTGTGCGCAAGCAATTTGCATATCACAAAACGAGATTTAAAACGAGATTTTGTGGATGGTTTAGTCCAGGGGTCACCAACGCGGTGCCCGCGGGAACCAGGTAGCCCGTAAGGACCAGATGAGTACCCCCCCTGGCCTGTTCTAAAAATAGCTCAAATAGCAGCACCTACCAGTGAGCTGCCTCTATTTTTTATTTTTTATTTTTATTTACTAGCAAGCTGGTCTCGCTTTGCTTGACATTTTTAATTCTAAGAGAGACAAAACTCAAATAGAATTTGAAAATCCAAGAAAAATATTTTAAAGACTTGGTCTTCACTTGTTTGAATAAATTCATTTATTTTTTTTACTTTGCTTCTTATAACTTTCAGAAAGACAATTTTAGAGAAAAAATACAACCTTAAAAATGATTTTAAGATTTTTAAACACATATACTTTTTTACCTTTTAAATTCCTTCCTCTTCTTTCCTGACAATTTAAATCAATGTTCAAGTAAATTTATTTTTTTTCTTTTAAAGAATTCTTCATTTTAGCTTCTGTTTTTTCGACGAAGAATATTTGTGAAATATTTCTTTAAACTTATTATGATTAAAATAAAAAAAAAGATTCTGGCAAATCTAGAAAGTGTGTAGAATCAAATTGAAATCTTGTTTCAAAGTCTTTTGAATTTCTTTTAAAATGTTTGTTCTGGAAAATCTAGAAGAAATAATGATTTGTCTTTGTTAGAAATTTAGCTTGGTCAAATTTGATATATATTCTAACAAAGTGCAGATTGGATTTTAACCTATTTAAAACATGTCATCAAAAATATATATTTATTGTGAGAAATCTTTAAGATGATCAGTATTTCCACAAAGATAAATATCATTAATGAATAATAATAAGATTGAGTTAAAAGTAAATTGAGCAAATTGGCTATTTTTGGCAATTGATTTAAGTGTGTATCAAACTTTTAGCCCTTCGCATTAATCAGTACCCAAGAAGTGTGTATCAAACTTGTAGCCCTTCGCATTAATCAGTACCCAAGAAGTAGCTCTTGGTTTCAAAAAGGTTGGTGACCCCTGGTTTAGTCAGTAACCCTACATTATTACATTTTATAAATAGTAAACCAAGTTGGGGTAGTAGTTTAGTCAGTTGTTTAGTCAGTTGTTTAGTCGTGGATGTATACTGTATAGTGGTTAGGGTTAGGGTTAGGGTTGGACTGATTTGAGGGCAATACTAAGTTATATTGTCCAGACTACAAATGAAGAGATTTACATACGTATTTCATAAATTATTTTGACACCAAAAACATGTATTTGCGCCCATTGATTTGAAAAATGTGCACCACACATTATTCAAATATATAGCTGGAAGCAATTTGCAAAATGATTGCACATTATACAAATTTGCAAAATGCGTGCTCACATTGGTATTGTGCCTACAACAGTGTCCAAACTTTTTCCACTGAGGGCCGCACACTGAAAAATCAAAGCAAGCTAAGGCCATTTTGACATTTTTTATTTAAAAAAAACAGTACAATATGTAATATATTTTACCATGAATTGATTAACGTGGGGGCTTCACGGTGGAAGAGGGGTTAGTGTTTCTGCCTCACAATACAAAGGTCCTGAGTAGTCCTGGGTTCATGCGAGGCTCGGGATCTTTCTGTGTGGAGTTTGCATGTTCTCCCCGTGAATGCGTTCCCTCTGGGTACACCGGCTTCCTCTCACTTAAAAAAAACATGCACCTGGGATTGGAAACACAAAAAAATGGGCCCTAGTGTGTGAATGTGAGTGTGAATTTTGTCTGTCTATCAGTGTTGGCCCTGCGATGAGGTGGCGACTTGTCCAGGGTGTACTCCGCCTTCCGCACGATTGAAGCTGAGATTGGCACCAGCGCCCCCCGCGACTCGAAAAGGAATAATCAAAAATCAAAGCAAGCAGGGGCCATTTTTATATTTTGTATTTAAAAAAAAAAAAAAAACATAATACAATATATGTATAAAAAATATACATTTAGGCCTCCACAGTGGTTAGTGCATACTTGTCAACCCTCCCAATTTTTCCGGGAGACTCCTGAATTTCCGTGGCCCTCCCGAAAATCTCCCAGGGCAACCATCCAACCAATCATCCCAATTTCCAATCGGACAACAATATTGGGGGCGTGCTTTAAAGGCACTACCCTTTGGTCTTCTTCAACCTGGCGTCACAAATGCTTTTCCTCCATACAAACAGTGTGTCGGCACAGTCACATAATACATGCTAGTTTGTCACACACACACAAAAGTGAATGCAAGGCATACTTGGTCAACAGCCATACAGGTCACACTGAGGGTGGCTGTATAATCAACAATAACACGGTTACAAATATGCGCCACACTGTGAATCCACACCAAACAAGAATGACAGACACATTTCGGCAGAACATATGCACCGTAACACAACAGAACAAATACCCAGAAGCCCTTGCAGCACTAACTCTTCAAGAACGCTACAATATACACACGATATACAATGAACACAATTTGAAACGTCATTATACAACTAAACATGCTGAGGAGTATGCAAAAAAAAATTATATATATTTTCTTGCGGCCCAGGCTCACCCAGACTCTGCATCTAGTGGCCCCCAGGTAAATTGCGTTTGAGACCCCTGATGTAAATGATTAGATAATAATAATTACTTTAAAAAAATAGACGTGCATTATGCTAAACAGTATTCATAGACTGGCACCCGTTCGGTGAAAAATATAAAGACATTCTCAAGGCGTTTGACCGCGAACCCACTAGTACAACCCGGTTGCCTAGCGACCGACCGACCAATGAGCGCTCAGCGTCATCTCGCTAGCTATCTTTAGCTTGCTACATGCTAACGAACGTGTATGATTGAGAGCGATGAAAAATGGGTGCGTAAAATGCCGCTGCCAAAACGGAAAGGACCCCTGCAGCAGGCCCACCGCGATGTGGACGACATTAAAGCGAAGGTGTGTGAGATAAGACGTCGTCACTTTTTGTGACGTTTTAACTCGACGCGTTGTAGCATGCTAAGTCACAAGCTAACAGTATATGTCAGAAACACAGGACTAATATCGCCCGCTGCTTCAAAAAGGACAACTGGAAATCTTTTAGAGTTGTTTAAGTCACACCTTATTTTCCAAACAATGTCAAATGATTATAACAGTTACACTCAATGTTTCATTTGTGGTGCTTGTTTCT
>NC_084619.1:55373106-55430606 GCF_033978795.1 Nerophis ophidion | reverse complement strand
CACCTAATAAATTAATAATAATAATGAATGTTTTTAAACGAACTGCCAATAAAATTAAAGTGCAAATAAAAATACAGCTTCACCACGTTAGTCTTAATTTTTGCACTTCAGAAACTTTTCTATGACTTGAGTTCCAGACTTCTGTTTGAGCATCTAATCACAACAGTTATCAAAGCTTAGGTCAGGCTGATTACCAAAATAAATAATAATCACATATACTGCATTAGCATGGACTCATAAAAACTGATGAAAATATAATTACAGTGCTAAAATAAATAAAATTTAAGTAAATTAATAATAAATATATACTTTTATTAACTAAACTGCCAATAAAATTGAAGTACAATAAAAAATACAGCTTTAACCCTTTAGTCAGAATTTTTGCGCTTAAGAAACTTCCCTTTAGCTCCAGACTTTTAATTTTGTCATTACTGCCACAAGTGGTGGAAAAGTTTATTACAAAGGCGCAAACGGACCACAGCTGAGGAACCAATATTATTTGGCGGTCCTTTGGTTAAGAAACACTGCTCCAGGTCTCGTGGTTACAACCTAGCTACCCTACGGCTTACGTTGTTTGTGTCGAATACAGATTGGTTCTGGTATCAGCGACGACAACAAGGAGCACGACGACGACGAAGAAGAAGAAGAAGAGGAGGAGGAAGGAGAAGAAGAAGAGGACGGAGAAGGGGAGCCTGAAGAGAATGAGGGAGTTGATTCAGAAGAGCTGGACGACGAAGAGAAGTTGGTGTTATGTTTCATGTATAAAATGGTAGTTCAATAGCGATAAGTCCTTTGTAACGTCTTGTCCTTTAACAGCGATGTTCCACGGTCCAGCTGGTCCATGTTCAGAAAAGCCCTGACTGAGGTACGTTATTTTTACGACGGTAAAATACATCTTGCATGTTTTAATGCTGTGTGCATGTTGTGCTAGATTGATGCTACAGATGTGCTCGCTGCCATGGGCGCCATACCTTCTGGGTTCAGATCATCCACTCTAAGTAAGCTGCTGGTGGAGGAAGGTGAGTAGAGACCAGGGGTGTAACGGCAAATTCTACAGTGGTACCTCGGTTTTTGTATGATCTACTTTACGTATGATTCCATTTGATGGAGATTTAGATTTTTGATTTTTAATATGGTGCCTTGGTTATTGTACGGCCAACCACTGCGCGTAAAAAACTAGTCTGTTTTTTCTGTGTATTGTTCTGTTCTGTAAACATGGAGTGGCCAACTTGACTCGTTTTCTTTGCCTTTTTATTGAGTACCAGTCCAAGATAAGCCACAAGGGACCAAAGAATGTTGCGAGTTCCGGCACTTTGATAAAGAAGGCGAGAAACACTGTTGAATTTAAGAGGGAACTTGTTGCAAAGTAGAAAAGTGGTGTCTGCGTTAGGACTGTGAATCTTTGGGCACCACACGATTCAATTCAATTCGATTCTTGGGACTAACGATTAGATTCAGAATCGATTCTCGATTCACAATTGATACTTTTTTCATAACATTCAGTGCCAGTTGTATAATTAACTACATTACTCCATAATAAGGAAAAAACAGCTCAGATACATTTTATATTACTTCAAAGAAAACTGGTTTTGTTTAATACAATTCTACCCAAACATTTAGTGAAGTAATATACAAATGAGACAACAAGAGAAGTATCCAACATTTGCCTTTTCTAAAGTAAATACAGGTAAACAAAATACATTTTTTAAAACGATTTTTGATTTTTTTTCCAAACGATTAAATTGTTACAAATAAGAATCATGATTCATTCAAAAATATTTTTTTTGACAACTTTAGTATGTGTGGCTCTCCCGGTCTTCAATATTAAAGTGATTTTAATTGAATTAATAGATTTTTATTAATCATTTGTTTATTTCAAATTGTTTTCTGCATTCTATAATGTATCACTTTAAAATGTGTTTTGTGTGTCAATTATTGGATTTACATTATTTCTTACAGGACTAGCGCTAAAAATATCTCGTGGCGTAGCCCACGGATCAATACTGGGACCAAAATGTTTCAGTCTTTACATAAACGACATTTGTAAAGTTACAAAGGACTTCAATTTAGTATTATTTGCAGACAACACAACTGTGTTTTATTCAGGAGAGAACACGCACAAGCTAATACAAATAATAACACAAGAAAAATAACAAATTAATGAGGTGGTTTGACAAAAACAGACTATCCTTAAACATTAGTAAAACTAAAATGATATTCGGAATCAGTAGAAGAGAAAGTAAAACACAAACACAAATGGACGGAGTAGACAATGAAAGAGTAAAACAAATCCAATTTTAAGGTGTAATAATAGGTGATAAAAGTAACTGAAACTCTCATAAAAATATACAACAAAGTGGCAAGAAATATGTCAATAATAAATAAAGCAAATTATTTTCTGACCCAAAAAAACCCTCCGTATTCTCTACTGCTTGCTAATGTTACCATATCTGAGTGCAGAAATATGGGGAAATAACTACAAAAGTATGGTTAATTTACTGACTGTTTTACAAAAAAGTTCCGTTAATATAATACCTAACGTTGGATATATTTATTGAAACCAAAATATTGAAATTGAATGATTTGGTGCATTTGCAAATAGTTACAATGATGTACCAAGCAAACTATAACCTCCTACCCGAAGAATGTACAACAATTCTTCTCATTAAAAGAGGAGAAATATAACCTTAGAAGAAAGTGTGATTTAAAACATTTGTATGCACGTACAACACTTAAGACCTTTAACATATTAATATGTGGAATTAGATTATGGAATGGATTATTAAACAATTAACTAATATGATCCAGTTTAAGAAACTGCTCAAACTCAAAGTGTTTACAAAGTACAAGGAAGAAGAATAAACATTGTGAACCTTATTAGAAAATGAGATAATCTTATTCATCTCATAATGTAAACCATAAATTACTTAACTATTTGTTAATAAGAACTTTATTGTTAATTGATGTATTTAATAATTATTTATGTACTCATTTATTTATTTACTGATGTACTTAAACATCAGTAGCCTAGTGGTTAGAGTGTCCGCCCTGAGATCGTTAGGTTCTGAGTTCAAGCCCCGGCCGAGTCATACCAAAGACTGTAAAAAAATGGGACCGATTACCTCCCTGCTTGGCACTCAACATCAAGGGTTGGAATTGGGGGTTAAATAACCAAAAATGGTTCCCGGGCGTGGCACCGCTGCTGTCCACTGCTCCCCTACCTCCTAGGAGGTGGTCAAAGGTGATGGGTCGAATGCAGAGAATAATTTCGCCACACCTCATGTGTGTGTGACAATCATCGGTACTTAAACTTTTTAACTTTAACTATTTATTTATTCACTTATGTGTCACAAAAAAAATGTGTAAAAAATACTATGATACGAAAAGTGGTAAGATTAATAAATAAGCTCTGCATCTTCCTACTCTTTCTCGGATATGTTGTAATGACAAACTGTAAATATGTAATGTATCCTATTGTAATTGTATGGCATGTTCAAAATAAACTAACACCATAACCATAAATGCTTTGGTTTTTTGGTGATTCGGTTTTGGCCTGACCTTTTGGAATGGATTACAAGGCACCACTGTTTGAGTTTAAAAGAAAAGGATGCAAAGAGAACACGCGCACTGCACTTTAAATCAACATACAGTACATCAAGCAGCTGCAGTTGTTAAGACGATTGTTGTTGCAGGTGCAAAATACAGAGGGAGTCGTCATATGCTGCCTCAGCTCAGCCAATCACAGCTGTCTTTCAAAGATCTCTTCTTGGACCCCGACACCGGCAAGGTGAGACGGCTACGTCAGTTACGTCCACCAGCCAGCAACTTTACTGTAACTCTGCATGTGTTTTTAAATGTCAGTTGCTACTAAACTTGTTTGTTACACTTGTTGTGCCATTGTTTAAAACACACTCATCGGTGTTATTAATGCTGACTGAGCAGTTTGCTATTATGTGTCATGCAAAACACATATATAAACTTTTTCCGCTGACGGGCGCACACTGAAAAATCAAAAGATGCGTGGGATAAAGTAAAGCCTGTTCATAGCTGTTAATTTGGTTCTGGGCGTAAACATACTCAAATCCAATCTTTCCTTTACAGAAGAGCGCTAAAAGAGTCATTACTGGAAATGCATACAGTGAACCTACAAACCCAATATTCAAAGAGTTCAACTTATTGAAATGTCATGGACATGAAAATGCTTAAATCCCCAAAATACATAGCCGATGCTTCTTTTGCCTCTCAGCTGAATGTCGGTCACTTCCTGTTTGCATAGGTCCGCTCGCGACACATCAAAACGTGCGTTTGTTTCACTCTGTGGAGTTGCAAGCGGATCCCCACGCCCGGAGTCGGAGTCCAGGTCCTCAGCAGACACATGCGCCTCTGCGCCTATGACGGAAACCAGGTGGACTACATTTTGAGGTATTTCTTCTCCAACTACCCTGCGCTTTAACATAACCGCAGCATGACTTCTGGTGCGCCGCAGGTGCTGAGCAACATCCACACAGTGCGGGCCAGCTACAGCCCCAAGCACCCCAAGACCTGGACTTTCTCACCGCGGGTACGAAGAGACAGCCGGGCCCCACCGAGCTCTATCGCGTGGCGTAGATTGTAGAAGTTTGTTTATGTTGCAGAAGTCAGGGCTTCTCCATAGATTCATACGAGGCAAACCCCCAATGTGTTTGTCCCAGACGGCAGGCGTTCTGCCCACCCTGCTTGACGGAGACTGCTTCCTGCGCTGCAACTCGGACAACTCCGACCTCGGCCTCCTCTTCGAACTCGGAGTCACCTTCATACGTAACGTGAGGACGGACAGCGAGAGGCGACAATTAGCAGCCACGACTAAGCAGAGCTTTGCTGTCTTGTAGTCTACGGGTGAGCGGGGCGACCTGAGCTGTGGATGGGCTTTCCTCAAACTGAGAGACGCTGCTGGAAATCCAATACCTAACAGGCAAAGTACACACACTCTACACCAGGACAGGCAATATGTCCCAAAATCTACAGTGTAACCTCCATTTACCAACCTAATTGGTTCTTGCACATGGGTCGTAAATCAAAGTTTTTATAATGGAGCAGAATTCCCATAAGAAACATTTTTGATTTTTGAGGATAACGATTCGATTCAGAATCAATTCTCGATTCAAAACTATTTTGCATTCAAAATCAATACATTTTTTTTAATAACACTGGGCCCCATTCAGCAATAAGTTCCTATATCTTCCTCTTATATTTCTTCCTAAGTGATTTACTAAAAGGGGGCCATTCAAATTCATGACGTGTTCTTAAACGCCCAAATTGTTCCCACCTGCTGTTCTTAAGTTGCTGAATGCCAAATGGTTAGCACGTGCGTGTCTATCATGATTTGTATATAAACACGCCCTTATTTCCCCAATATGCAAATGTAAACGCCCTTCATTTTGTAATTTGCATAGGTAAACTCCCTTAATTCCCCATATAAGGGCAAAATTCAGTCGGAAAAAGCCGAACGTCAAACACACGGAGAAAACAAACAGATTACAGAAGACAAATTCGTATTCTACGGGGGAAATACATAAGGTCAAAACGTAAGTTTAAGAAAGAGGGGACAGCCTAAAGCGTTCAAATAAATATTCATCACTTCGGGCAAGTAGGTATAAATGGTCGTGAAATATGCGCTCCCTCCCCAGGGCACGATCTGCGGCATCTTGCAGTAGCATCAAAAGCATTGTCATTGTGTGTGTGCCTGCAATCTCATGGTATTTTGAAATGTCTATATATATATATATTGGTCATTTTGCTACATGTCTGTCTGTCTTATCTCTATCTATCTATCTATCTATCTATCTATCTATCTATCTATCTATCTATCTATGTGTTTATATCTATCTCTCTCTCTCTATCTATGTATCTAGCTATCTATGACAGTGGTTCTCAACCTTTTTTCAATGATGTACCCCCTGTTAAATTTTTTTTAATTCAAGTACCCCCTAATCAGAGCAAAGCATTTTTGGTTGAAAAAAAGAGATAAAGAAGTAAAATACAGCACTATGTCATAAGTTTCTGATTTATTAAATTGTATAACAGTGCAAAATATTACTAATTTGTAGTGGTCTTTCTTGAACTATATGGAAAAAAATATATAAAAGTAACTAAAAACTTGTTGAAAAATAAACAAGTGATTCAATTATAAATAAAGATTTCTACACATAGAAGTAATCATCAACTTAAAGTGGCTTCTTTCTAAACATTTCTTCACAAAAAAAGAAAACTTTAACATCAATATTTATGGCACATGGCCACAAAAAATCTAGCTGTCAACACTGAATATTGCATTGTTGTATTTTTTTTCACAGTTTTTGAACTTACATTCATGATTTGTTGATGTATTATTCAATAAATATATTTATAAAGGATTTTTGAATTGTTGCTATTTTTAAAATATTTGTAAAAAATCTCACGTATCCCTTGTCATACCTTCAAGTACCTCCAGGGGTACGCGTACCCCCATTTGAGAACCACTGATCTATGATATTAATGTAACATTAGACATTAGAAGTAAGGGAACTTGTCACACTTAAGGACAAATAGGCCACCCTAAGAGTGCTCTGGAGCGCTCGTAGATTGTGTTCTTACCTTGAACAAATCCCAGCTAAGAAAACATTGGTAAAAACAAAAATCTCCTTAAAAACTTAGTAAGTGGGCTTAAGAACAACATTTGTTCTTAAGAACGGTTGCTGAAAGGGGCCCACTGCTACATTCCTCCATAAAATAGATAATAGCCTCAATAAATTTCTATTTTACCTAAAAGAAACTTGGTATTGTTTAATATAATTTTACCTAAACATTTGATAAAGTCAAATACAAATAAGGCAACAAGAGTAAGTATCCAACACTTCTCTTTTCTAAAGTTAATCTGAACAGCAGATATGATCATCTACATCAACAATATGATTTGCCTCAGTGGCTGGACACGACAGATTAAACAAAACAACAAAAATATATATAGATATTTTAAATCAATTCATTTGCGATTAATTTTAAAATCTATTTTTGGACTCCCCTTAATGTTTATACATACATATATATAAAAATATATGTGATCTAAGAGCTAAGCACCGCTTGCAGAGCGGCGCTTCAGTGTTTATAGCTTTAACATTATCATTTGTTCTTAAGCCACAATGTGTCCCTTCTGCCTCCTATGTCCCCGAGCCTTGTCTGCCTCTAAGGACTCCACTACGTGTGTGTTTCTTTCCAGCAATGTCATGGCGGTGCGCCGTAAAGTCCTTTAACAAAAAAGTACCATTTTTAATTAATTTGTACCAGTATTCCATACAACTCTAATATGTATGTATATGTGTCTGAGAGATGTATGTATATATATATATATATATATATATATATATATATATATATATATATATATATTATACACATACAAACCCCGTTTTCATATTAGTTGGGAAATTGCGTTACATGTAAATATAAACGGAGTACAATGATTTGCAAATCCTTTTCAAAATCTGAATTTTGTCTGATACTGTAATTTTTTTTCTCCACACCTAATGTATTTGTGCGTGTGTGTGCGTGCAGGACGTATGAGCTTCTGGTGAACGGTGGTACTCCCTATGAGAAGGATGTGAGGGTGGAAGGCTCGCTGGCTAAAGGATGTAAGTAGTCAGCCGAAATATTTGTGTCTCCATCTAGTATCATCCTTGCCTTCTCTTTTAGCGCCATCAAGTGTTTTCCAGCAGATACTGCAGGCCAGACGCCAGCCCATACTCATCGTCAAGTTCAAGTCGCCAAGCAGCCACATCAAAAGGAAACTCAAGTGAGAGAGATTTGTGGAGTGACTGCTAGTTTAAAAAATGAAAACAATGAGTGTTTCTCCTCACAGTCTTCTCCCAGACACGCTGCTGTACTGTCTGAGCTGCGTTCAACTGTTGGTGATGCAAAGGCAGCTGCTAGCCGACGCCCTGCTGGTGGACCGGCCCACCATGCAGAACGCAGGTAACGCTCGCAGGATGTTCTTTTTTTTTTTTTTGTAAGAGTCACACTATAAACATTGCACTGCTCTTCATCTTTAGATTTAATCTGCAGTCCTGTGCTGTCCACTTTCTCCACGCTTGTGGACCAACCTGACCTGCTGGATGCTGTCAGGGTCAGTGCACTCTCTTTGGTTTAAACAGCGTCTTTGTGTTTAGTCTCCCAACGCAGCAGCAATTTAGGATTTTTTTTTACTATATGTTGTAGCTGAGAGAGGCGCCAGCGCCCCCCGCGACCCCAAAAGGGAATAAGCGGCAGAAAATGGATGGACATGTATCATATACATACATTTGTTTGCTAAGAGCCAGTCATAATCAATCCTGCAATGAAAAATGCCATAAAACATAAAGGATGTACAGAAAGTGAAGTTATGTTTGTCAAAGGTCTCTACTGTATGTTGTAAAAAACACTACAAAACATTGAAATTCTTGAATTTTTTTAAATACACATTTTTTTAAAAACATTACATCCATTTTTTTCAGACATTATATGAACAAGATAAATAATTACACATTTTAATACATGTATACATATTTTTACACTATCAAGATTGTACTGATAATAACAAATAATATTTCTAAATATATTTAAATAAGATACAAAAATGTGAAATAAATATGATAAACGATGATTTAGTACATAATATAATATTACATTATGTTTTACACTTTATCAAGAGCATAATAATTAAATAATAAAAAATATATACAATATATTTAAATACATTAAAAAGGTTAAATAATAATATAAACATTTAAATAAGATTTATATAGATTTACAGTATCATAATGATTTAATTTAAAATATATTTAAATACAATAAAAATGTTGGATACAGTTTTTAACAATTAATATCATACTTAATACATTTACAAAACATTACATAATTAAATATACATTTTAATAATCGGATTTTAAAATACACATTTTTACATTATCAAGATCATAATGATAGTTAAATAATAAAACATTCAATAAATTTCAAATATATTTAAATACATCAAAAATGTTGAATATAATTTTTAATATTCAATACCATATTTTGAATATAATTACTTTCATAAAACTTAAAATGTACATTTTAATATTTAATATATCTTGTATATTTTTTACACTATCAAGATCATTTTAATATTTAATATATCTTGTTGTATATTTTTTTACACTATCAAGATCAGAACAAAAAGTCAATAATGAAAAATATACTTTACATTTTGTTAATATATTTAATATGTGTAAAATGTTAGAAGATTAAATATTTAATACTCACTTTCCTTTATTCAACAAGGTAAAAAAACTCACCTGGAAGAGTGCCCTGGCCAAGAGTACATTTTTATATCACGTTTTAAATGTGTTAAAATTATAAATTTTTTTGTTATTAATATTTAATATTGTGTTTTAATATATTTGAAGATCGTAACAATACCTATTAAAAACCGGTATTGTTTACCTATTTTGTTTTGAACAAATCTAAAAAAAAATTACTTTTCACTTGAAATAACTTTTTAAAGGCCTACTGAAACCCACTACTACCAACCATGCAGTCTGATAGTTTATATATCAATGATGAAATATTAACATTGCAACACATGCCAGTACGGCAGGTTTAGTTTACCAAATTGCAATTTAAAGTTTCCCGCGGAGTTTATTGTTGAAAACGTCGCGGAATGATGACACATGCGCGTGACGTCACGGACTGTAAGGAAATATTAGCGCTGCACCACTCTCGGCTAAAAGTCGCATGCTTTAACCGCATAATTACACAGTATTTTGAACATCTGTGTTGCTGAATCTTTTGCAATTTGTTCAATTAATAATGGAGAAGTCAAAGTAGAAAGATGGAGTTGGGAAGCTTTTACCTTTAGCCACACAAACACACGGTGATTCCTTGTTTGAAATTCCCGGAGGTGAAAATTTACTATGGATCAGAGCAGTCAAGCGAACATGGATCCCGACCAAATGTCAACCAGCAGTTTTCGGTGAGAAAATTGTGCTAAAAAGTCGCCTCTTATCGGAGATCGGCTGAGCTTGCGCTGTCCATACACCTGCCGTTGACTTCCCTCAGACATGGCCTCAAGACACCCGTGGACACACCCCTCCGACTATCAGGTACTATTTAACTCACTAAAACACTAGCAACACAATAGAAAGATAAGGGATTTCCCAGAATTGTCCTAGTAAATGTGTCTAAAAACAATCCTCAAACACAAATATTTCATCCTCGCTCAAATTAATGGGGAAATTGTCGTTTTCTCGGTCCAAATAGCTCTTACTGCTGGTGGCCCATTAAAATCAATGTGAATATGTGTGGAACCCTGCAACTCGGGACGTCACGTGCACATACTTCGGTAAAGGCAGGGCTTTTCTATTAGCGACCAAAAGTTGCAAACTTTATCGTCGATGTTCTCTACTAAATCCTTTCAGCAAAAATATGGCAATATTGAGAAATGATCAAGTATGACACATAGAATGGACCTGCTATCCCCGTTTAAATAAGAAAATCTCATTTCAGTAGGCCTTTAAACTACCAAAACATCGCAAAGAGTAAAACTGGCATCAAACACGTAAACTTTTTTTTTAAATATATAGTGTTATAATAAAAATAAAATACTAATAAATCTATCACCCTTATGTTATTTTTCACTTTGGCATGAACATTGGCAACTATTTCAAAGTGCTAAGATGAATTAAAAACAAGTATTAATACATCCCAAAAAATGTTTCCTTTCAGATTGCTTGGATGGATACTGAAAGCAAAATGAGTCGGGCACAGAAGGTCAGACTGCATTTGTGTTATGATTATTATTGCAGAATGTAGCATTACTGTCTCTCAGCACAAGCCACACAATGTTCCTACCTGAGTTGTCTCTTCACGTCGCAGCGAGATGTGGCCGCTGTGAAGCAGGGGTTCTTCAAAGTCTACATGGCGTCGGCGTACTTCATCCTCCACTCGCCCTCTCTGCCGACCCACCGCTGGGCCGATCCAGCCTCGGAGGAGCAGCGATCCCGCTTCATCTTATCCACGCTGGAAGCTATCAAGCAAGCCAGCGGCCAGTCGGGGAACCAGGGGGCTTTTGCCGACTCGGCGGCGCAGGAGCAGCTGGCTTTTGATGTCTCAGAGATGACCTTCGACCTCCTGCAAGCCACACGGTAGAAAACCAGAATTATTTTTGTGTTTTTTATTAAAATATTAAGCTAGTAATATCCTGACATTGTGATCACTGTGGGGCCTAAAGGTACCTTGTTGTTGTGCAATACTAAGGTGGTCAAATAACACATTATTCGTGCGCTAATTGCTAGCTAAACAATGTACATAAACAATGTAAAATTACGATTCCGTAATATTTTTATTTTAAACCTGCCAGGTACAGTGAGTTGTCATTCCACATTGCTCAGACCAAATGTTGAGATGTGTTATGGATTGAAGATGAAGTGCATCACAAAGTTATTCTGCCAAAAGCTGGTCAACTTCAGATTCTTTATTGATCACTACAACATACCATTCACTGTAATACATACAAGACATAAAAAAGAATACATTTGACCCTTAATTTAGGCCAAACATATATAAAATATACTTACCATAGATTAAAAAAAATGTTTTAAGTCTGCGAGCTGCCAAGCTACAACTATGTTTACTTTTACAGCTTCTATGTACAAAACCCAAAACCAGTCAAGTTGGCACGTTGTGTAAATCGTAAAAAAATATACATATACTGATTTGCACATCCTTTTCAACCTATATTCAATTGAATAAACTGTAAAGACAAGACAATAACTATTAAATTTAATTTTTTGCAAATATTAGCTCATTTGGAATTTGATGCCTGCAACATATTTCAAAAAAGCTGGCACAAGTGGCAAAAAAGACTGAGACAGTTGAGGAACGCTCATCAAACACTTATTTGGAACAGGCTAATTGGGAACAGGTGGGTGCCATGATTGGGAATAAAAGCAGCTTCCATGAAATGCTCAGTCATTCACAAACAAGGATGGGGCGAGGGTCACTACTTTGTGGACAAATGGGTGAGCAAATTGTCCAACAGTTTAAGAACAACATTTCTCAACCAGCTATTGCAAGGAATTTAGGGATTTCACCATCTACGGTCCGTAATATCATCAAAAGGTTCCGAGAATCAGGAGAAATCACTGCACGTAAGCGGCTCAGCCCGTGACCTTCGATCCCTGCATCAACAAGCGACATCAGCGTGTAAAGGATATCACCACAGGAACTCAGGCACACTTCAGAAAATCACTGCCAGTAACTACAGTTCATCGCTACATCAGTAAGTGCAAGTTAAAACTCTACAATGCTTAAGCCAAAGCCATTTATCAACAACACCCAGAAACGCTGCCGTCTTTGCTGGGCCCGATGGACTGATGCAAAGTGGAAAAGTGTTCTGTGGTCTGACGAGTCCACATTTCAAATAGTTTTTGGAAACTGTGGACGTCGTGTCCGCCGAACCAAAGAGGAAAAGAACCATCCGGATTGTTATAGGCGCAAAGTTGAAGAGCCAGCATGGTATGGGGGTGTATTAGTGCCCAAGGCATGGGTAACTTACACATCTGTGAAGACACCATTAAAATTCTGGTGACTTACCTGCCGCTTTTTATTTATTTATTTTTTACCATTAAATGTACATAAATTAAATATCTGATATGACACAACATTCTTTTGTTATCAATGACAGTTCAGCTTATATTGATAGAATAACATTGTACTGCTTTTGTGTCTTTCATGGAAAAAAAATTATCAGCGTGGCTCCTTCAATTTTCCTGTGCCTGGCCCTCGCTGGAAATAGTTTGGACACCCCTGATATAAAATATCCGATATAATCAGTCCTGCAGCGTGCAAAGATGGACAGCCAGTTAACATCTCAATGTCCTCCAATAAACACACAAGGTTGGACAAAACAAATGCGTAAGTTATATTTTGCCACAAAAAAAAATGTTTAAAAAAACCAACGCAGATTTCTGCGGGCGGACAGTTTACATGCCCGTTTATTACAGCGAAGGAGAGCGCACTTCCGGAACACAAGCCGATGAAGGATCGCTTTACACTAACGGCGACTGCGTAAAGCCACTGCTTGGGTACAATGATTTTCCTGTTTGAACTATGAATGAACACATGTGGACTTAAGTGCTTAACAAAAAAAGGTGAAATAACTAAAAACATGTTTTATATATTCTATCCATCCATCCTTTTTTTACCGCTTGTCCCTTTCGGGGGTCGGAAATAGCCACCTTTTGCTCTGATTACAGCTTTGCACACTCTTGGCATTCTCTCGATGAGCTTCAAGCACACCTGTAAAGTGAAAACCATTTCAGGTGACTACCTCTTTAAGTTAAAAGTTAAAGTACCAATGATTGTCACACACACACACACTAGGTGTGGCGAGATTATTCTCTGCATTTGACCCATCACCCTTGTTCACCCCCTGGGAGATGAGGGGAGCAGTGAGTACAGCGGTAGCCGCGCCGTTTTTTTTTTTTTTGGGTGATTTAACCCCCAATTCCAACCCTTGATGCTGAGTGCCAAGGTAATGGGTCCTATTTTTATAGTCTTAGGTATGACTCGGCTGGGGTTTGAACTCACAACCTACCGATCTCAGGGCGGACACCCTAACCACTAGGCCACTGAGTACAATACAATGGCTGGCAACTACTGAGCAAATTGCTAGCTGACAACTAATAAGTTAATTGCTGGCTGACAACCACAGCACTAATGGTTAGATGACAACTAGAGCGCTAATTACTAGTTAGCAACTCGAGTGCTAAACACTAACTAGAAATTGGCACGATAAACACTCAGGCATTATTAGTTAGCTGACAACTAAAGCGCTAATCGCTATCTGAAAACTGACGCACTAATCATAAGCTAGCAACTAATCAATGCTATCTTAAATGCTAACGTATGCTACAATGAATTTGACAACTACCGCACTAATCGCTAGCTGACAACTTAAGGCGCCAATCGCTAGGTGACAACTGACGAGTTATTCGCTGGCTGGCAACCACAACGCAAATTGTTAGATGACAACTACAGTGCTAATTACTAGCGAGCTACAGTGCTAAACGCTAACTAGCAAATGCCGCGAAAATCACGGGTGTTTATCGCTGGCTGACAACTAAAGTGCTCATTGTTAGTGGGCAAATAGAGCGCTGATCACTAGGTGAAAACCGACGCACTAATCACTAGCTAGCAACTAATCGCTGTAGATATCTTAAATGCTAACATGAATATAATAATATACTGTAACTACACAACAGTGTGTTGAGAACTTGCTAGCAACTGGGGTGTTAATCGTTGGCTGAATTGTTAGTTGGCTACTCGTGCGCTAATCTCGAAACGCCAACCAACATGCTAATCGCTAGCTGGCAATTAGAGAGCAAACAGGATTGCCTGTTATTTTTATTGGATAGTAGTCTGTTTATTTCAATTGTTAGTTTTTCCTTTATTACCTCTTGTTCAATTGTTAGTTTTTCCTTTATTACCTCTTGTTCAATTGTTAGTTTTTCCTTTATTACCTCTTGCGTTATTTATTTCACCCCATATTTGTTCCCACAACCGCACCTTAAGTTGGAGTCTTTAATCTCATTATATGCAAATATAATGACAATAGTCTATTCTATTCTTCTATTCAAACGGCTAGCTACCAACTAGCACGCTAATCGCTAACATAATGATATGCAATAATATAAGTACATGACAGTGTGTTGGCTCATTGTTGATGTGGATTTAACGACAATTAAATTTGTGGAAAAATTGCGGGGCGGGGTTTACATTTAAAATATATATTCAAAATAAAAAAAATTCACCGACCCCTTGTGGACCTTTTGTTTGGAAAAGATGAGAAATATTTGATAAAACGATACAATAGCAGGTACTACAAACGAGTACAGTGGAAGTGTTCAAAACCGACACACCAAAATACATTTCAGAGTCTTTTTTTCTGCTTTAATTTGTTTAGAACTCCCTTGTTTTTCTTGCCTTTATAGTATGGCACTGTCAACATCCATCTATCCATCCATTTTCTACCGCTTGTCCCTTTTGGGGTTGCGAGGGGGGGCCGCTGGAGCCTATCAGCTGTATTCGGGCGGAAGGCAGAGTACACCCTGGACAAGTCGCTGTCTCAGTTGGAACAAAAGTCAGAACAGCTACTAAGCATGTAAGCAGCATTCAGGCTCTATGCTGCCATCTGGCGGATGAAGTTGGGCAATGACACTTCACTTTACTATTCAAATTCCGTCCATATTTTGTCAAAAAAAAAAGCATAAAAAGTGATTTAGAACCAATTATCTTTTAAAGATAGTAAAATAAAATAACACAAGTGATTCACAATATTTAAAATTATTATTTATATACTATATTTTCTAAATAAAACTTGCTAGTTGTCCTTTCCTAATATCATGCTCCTATTGTAATCTGTTTTAATCATTATTAATTATATAACATTTTATTTAACCCAAATTCTTTAAAAAATATTAAAAAAGTAAAAAGTGATTTATCAAATGTATTATTATCAATTATGTAATATTTAGTATATATTTTTTGTTTATTATATTTAGACCTGCTGTCTCTAAACAACTGAAAGGAAATTACATAAACACACAGTATTTTATAATAAAATATGGCTTTAATATTGCAGTGAAGCAATAAGTCATAATATTGCAACATTATATATATTATATTTCAAATAATAAATCTCTGAATCCTGCAATTTTCAATCAATATTTACAAAGTATCTGGCCCTTAGTAATGATGAAATGCCTGCCACACAAATGCATAGGCTCCAGCACCACCCCCCGCGACCCCAAAAGGGACAAGCGGTAGAAAATTGGATGGATGGATATTTTCACAGCACAAAGATCAAAGGTGAGATCATGTACATGACAACAAAGGAGGAATGCTATACTTCTCACAGCCACTAGGGGGCATATTGTCATCCATCCATCCATTTTCTACCGCTTATTCCCTTTGGGGTCGCGGGGGGTGCTGGTGCCTATCTCAGCTACAATCGGGCGGAAGGTGGCGTACACCCTGGACAAATCGCCACCTCATCGCAGGGTATATTTGTATAATTTCTTATATTCCTATTCATTATTTCTTTGGTGTGTTGTTAGCATTAGCTCAGCATTCACACACTTTTTGGAGGAAGCCACGTTCGTATATTTGAGTGACATGTTTTCTTGCCCTGTTTGGTGACTTAAATGTTTGCTTTTCTGTTAAAGTTTCCCCAAGGCTGTCATTGTCACTGGGCCACATCTTATGGCCTCCACCTATAAGGTCAACATCCCCTGTTCAGGTGTGTCGTTTTGTTAGCAGCTTTTTAAGGAGCTTTTCTGCATTATTAGTCTGCCAGGCAGTCTTTTTATAGTCCGGTATAAAAGAAGCGAGGCGATGCACAGGCACAGTAAGACAGTCAGCAGGTCTTGTTCTAGTAGAGCAGTTGCTGTCAGTACAGAACTGTATTAATTAAAAAAACAAAAACACATGTTTTATACATATGTATTTACACATATTTGTACACATACATACATTTATATATACATATATGCGCATAAATATGTATACATATGTACATACATACATATATATATACACACATCTATATAGACACATACATATATACACATTTACATATACACATCTACATACACGTATTTTATTGTTTTTTTTAATACCCAAAGATACATTTTCGTGGAGTGACATGTCGTTATTGCAATCATGGAAATCGTGTATTTAACCCTATACCAACTGAAGGTGCAATTTGTTCACGTTTTTATACACATTTATTCATTTGGTTCAGACAAAAGATCATGCTATATCATTAACATGTTTACCTTTTTTTATAGTAAAATGTTTTTTTTAGATTATGGAAAATTTAGTTGAGATAGGCTCCAGCACCCTCGCGACCCTGAACGGGACAAGTGGTAGAAAAAGGATGGATGGATGTAATTGCATTTCAACATACGCGCACAAACACACATACAATAATTTATACATATGTTTATTTATGTATATATATATATATATATTTTTTTTTTAATTTTATTTTATAATATATTATTCATAGACTATTATAGACTGAACTATATTGTACAATGTATACGTATATACTGTACAATTAATAGATACACTGTATGTATGTATACATATATATATAGATACATATTTACAGTTTATTTATACTATATTTATGTTGTTGTATACATTTGTAATTAAATGTATATATATATATGTACATATTCATAATTTTCATATGGAACTTACAGTATATATATATATGTATAATATATAAATATATATATGTCTATATATATACATATATATGGATAGATGGAAGTTATATATGAAAATTATGAATATATATATATACATATATGTATATATATATGTATATATATGTGTATATATATATGTATATACACACACACATTTTTATATATAATTAGAAAAATGTATGTTTATATAAAGTTCCATACAAAATTGTGCACATTTGTAATTATTATATTTTTTTATTATATTTATTTACTATGTTGAAATAATAATTCTTTATTTGCAAAACCCTTTGCCGTTATCGTTTGAATTAATTTGAATACAAATTCATGTATATTTTGAATATATGTGAGCGTTTACCCTCTCGCTTTCTGCGTACTTGTCACAATGCTGACACTCAACTTGTTCCCCTCTCGTACAAAGGGTGTGCACGTTCAAGTGTGTATTCACGCACGCACGCACGCACGCACGCACGCACGCACGCACGCACGCACGCACGCACGCACGCACGCACGCACGCACGCACGCACGCACGCACGCACGCACGCACACACACACACACACACACACACACACACACACACACACACACACACGTAGGTAGGTTTGAGCGCTGAGTGCAGGTGTTTGCTGCCAAATAATAATATTGGCCCATCCAGTAATTCCACATTCCAGCGGCCATTGCTGTGGCGATGCAGGTTTCCTGGCGACCATGATGGACACACACACACAACACATATACACAAACACACACACCACACATATACACACACACGCACACGTTGGTTAGCGTCACAGGTGACTTGAGGCGTCCAGACATAGCAGAGACAACAGAAAAGAAAACATGCTCTTTTTGTCCCAATACTTTTGTCCATCCCAATTGTGCCTTACATACAACACAGGTGACGTCATTGTGGGTCGTTACAGGGGACACACCGAGACGGAAGAAGGAGATTTTGTTGGTCAGACGAGACCCTCTCCGCTGACAGGAACACTTTGGGAGGATTGGGCTGAACATAAAAAAACAACACAGATTTAGAACGAACATTAATAAACATTTTTTTAATATATTTATATGTATACATAGAGTCGTGGTCATTCGTTTACATACACTTGTAAAGAACGTAATGTCATGGCTGTCTTGAGTTTCCAATAATTTATGTCTAAAGTGCATGGCACAGTTTTGTCACTGCCACAATCAGGAAGAAATCGCAAGCTATCACCTGCTGCTGAGAGAAAATATGTCAGGAAGATCAAGAGTCAACCGAGAACCACCAAAAAGCAGGTCTGCAATGAATTGGAAGCTGCTGGAACACAGATGTCGGTGTCCACAGTCAAGCGTGTTTTGCATCGCCATGGACTGAGAGGCTACCATGCAAGAAGGAAGCCCTTGCCCCAGAAGCGACACCTTAAGGCTCGTGTAAATTTTGCTGATGATCACATGGACAAAGATAAGACCTTCTGGAGGAAAGTTCTGTGGTCAGCTGAAACAGAAATTGAGCTGATTCTCATCATTTGGATAGCTGGCAAAATACTTTTGGCAATGTAGTGTATATACAGACCATATATATATATATATATATATATATATATATATATATATATACATATATATATATATTTTATATATATGTAAGTGAGGCTTCACGGTGGCAGAGGGGTTAGTGCGTCTGCCTCACAATACGAATTTCCTGCAGTCCTGGGTTCAAATCCAGGCTCGGGATCTTTCTGTGTGGAGTTTGCATGTTCTCCCCGTGAAAGCGTGGGTTCCCTCCGGGTACTCCGGCTTCCTCCCACTTCCAAAGACATGCACCTGGGGATAGGTTGATTGGCAACACTAAATTGGCCCTAGTGTGTGAATGTGAGTGTGAATGTTGTCTGTCTATCTGTGTTGGCCTTGCGATGAGGTGGCGACTTGTCCAGGGTGTACCCCGCCTTCCGCCCCATTGTACCTGAGATAGGCGCCAGCGCCCCCCGCGGCCCCGAAAGGGAATAAGCGGTAGAAAATGGATGGATGGATGTAAGTGTGTATATATATATATATATATATATACATACACACTTACAGATTTACACATGCATACATATACACTATATTGCCAAAAGTATTTGGCCACCCTTCCAAATGATAAGAATCAGGTGTCCTAATCCTTTGTCCCGGCCACAGGTGTATAAAATCAAGCACTTAGGCATGGAGACTGTTTCTACAAACATTAGTGAAAGAATGGGCCGCTCTCAGTGATTTCCAGCGTGGAACTGTCGTAGGATGCCACCTGTGCAACAAATCCCGTCATGAAATTTCCTCGCTCCTACATATTCCAAAGTCAACTTTTATCATAAGAAGAGTGAAGAGTTTGGGAACAACAGCAACTCAGCCACCTAGTGGTAGGCCACGTAAACTGACAGAGGGGTCAGCGGATGCTGAAGCGCATAGTGCAAAGACTTTCAGCACAGCTAGTTGCTACAAACTTCACGTGACCTTCCAATTAGCCCACGTACAGTACGCAGAGAGCTTCATGGAATCGGTTTCCATGGCTGACCAGCTGCATCTAAGCCATACATCACCAAGTCCAATGCAAAGCGTGGGATGCAGTGGTGTAAAGCACGTCGCCACTGGACTCTAGAGCAGTGGAGACGCCTTTTCTGGAGTGATGAACCACACTTTTCCATCTGGAAATCTGATGGACCAGTCTGGGTTTGGAGGTTGCCAGGAGAACGCTACATTGTGGACTGCTTTGTGCCGAGTGTGAAATTCGGTGAAGAAGGAATTATGGGGTGGGGTTGGTTTTTCAGGAGTTGGGCTTGGCCCCTTAGTTCCAGTGAAAGGAACTTTGAATGCTCCAGGATACCAAAACATTTTGGACCATTCCATGGAATAGCACTTAAAGTTCATATGTGAGTAAAGGTAGGTAGCCAAATACTTTTGGCAATAATATATATATATATATATATATATATATATATATATATACATATACCGTATTTCATTGAATAGCTGCCGGGGCGCAAATGAATTTAAAACCTCTTCTCACTTCTGCACTTATTAAAGGCATGCGGTAAAAGTAAGCAGGCGCTAATAGTTTTAAAACTTCTTCTCACCCCTGCTCTTACCAATGGCATGCAGTAAAAAATTGAGTGTGATAACAATTTTTTTAAAAAATAAACATTGGCTCGGTGGTTGGGGACCACTGCTCTGCAACGTGTCATCGCACCCACCTTTACGCCATGCTATCTGGATGTGTGCCGGCTGGACACATGCATTTTGCTGCTTTTCATACGAGATTGCAATGCATACTTGGTCAACAGCCATACCGTTTACACTGAAGGTTGTGATATCATCATCATCATCATAAACCGCTGTCAGTCCACTTCTGGACGAAAGCCTCAGCATGTTTCTGCCATAGTGAACGATCTCTAGCTGCTCCCTGCCACTGCACTGTTCCCCAATATTTGTCTATTTCATCTCGCCATCTCACTCTCTGTCTTCCTCTATTTCTATTATGCACACGCCCCCCCCAAACCTGCCCAACTCAACCGGCGCACGGGGGGGGGGGACAGGGCTTCGTGCTAGCGGGGTGTATAATATAGCCAAGAGGCATGGGTGCATGGCATTCTGGGTAATTCTTATGTTGCGTTGATAATGTGTTACAGAGCCGATGTTCTCCCGAAATGTGTTTGTTATTCTTGTTTGTTGTGGGTTCGCAGAGTGTGGCGCATATCAGTAAGAGTGTTAAAGTTGTTTTATATCACAACCATCAGTGTGATCTGTATGGCTGTGGAACAAGACCCCTGGTTTACACATAGTAAAAGCAAAATAAAATTCCTCCGCCATAAAAGTAAACTTGCGCTAATAAATTTGGGGAGTGAGTTTGACCCGGCAGTAGTTCAAGACAGGCGCATATTACATGCCCGGCGAAAATTCAAGGAAATACGGTATACACACATACATATATATTTTGACAACTGTATATTTCAACGACCGCTTAAGGTGCCAACAACTTATGTCAACAACTCCTTATGTGTTCAACCAGTTGTGTCATCAACTGCATTTGCAGAAAAAAACACTTTTGCTGACAACTGCTTGTAACGAGGATTGCGACAAATTATGGCGTCAACCAGTTGTACCGACATCCGCTTATGTCGACAACCATTTAGGGCATCAACTGGATTTGCTGACAACTGCTTATTGCGTCAACCTACAATGGTGTCAATCGCTAATGGCAACAACTTCTTATTTTTGACAACCACTCATGCCAATAACCGCTTATGTCGTCAACTTTTTTTATTTCGACAACTTATGGTGTCAATCACTGATGGAGAGAACTTTTAACATCAACAACTTATTGTCGTCAACATAAACAAGCTCCACTGTCCAACATTATTCCTTTTAGGCTGTCTTTCATTCATTCTTTGGATATTTCCAATTTTTCAAAAAAAAAAAAACAACTTTTTTACCAAACTTGAAAGATTGCGTCCAAAAAAAAAAAATAAGTAACACCAAACATGACGACGACCTTGTGACAGAGTCTCCGTCTCTGCGTACGACAATGGCTTTTGTTTACTGTGCGGCCGTTTTAATCCGTCGCCATGGAAACCACTCGGCTGTGTTTGGAAACCAACACAACAAGGAGTCTGACTAACTCTCCCACTAAGTGAGTGAATGCGATGTGAATGGGAATCCTTTTGCTAACAAAACTCTATTGAATGTTTGTGCTTCACAGTTGGCCCGTGTTGGAGCAGCCTTGACAAAAGTGCTCCAAAGTAAATTCATGTTCTCCGAGGCTGCAGGAGGATGAAACTACTGCAACATGAGCTCTTTTCTTCACGCTATCATAACCATGCATGGTAATTACATTCTGCCAAGACCCCAACTGTGGCGTCGGACCTCGTAAGTGGACAAAAAACTCCCACGGACTTTGAAATGTTATCATAAGTCTTCACAGAAGAGTCGACCGCATGTAACAACATTTTTGTCCACTTATTTTAATGTTTGATAAAATATATTCTGTGTGTAATAAAATATTGATATGTTATTATCTTTAAATTAGATTTTTAGTATCACAATTCTAAATATGGAAATATAATGTATTATTTGTATTTAATAATATATAATTTAATAGTATTTTATATATATATATATATATATATATATATATGGTAAATTATCATTCATCTAATAGTATTACTTTCTAAATATCCGTGTATAATTTTTTTGTAATACATTATACTGCCAATTATCACAATCCTATTAGGTTTTTTTTAAATGATCAAAAATATTCATACATTTTTTGGTAATGATTAATATACTTACACATTACTATGATTTTGGAACTAATAATATATTGTTAGTATTACTTTAGAATTAACATATAATTTATAATTATTAACAGATTTTTGATATTTCTTCATCATCACAATCCTATTTTTTTTTTTTTTTTAAATGATAAAAATATTCATAATTTTTTTTTAATGATTAATATACTTACACATTTCTATGATTTTGGAACTAATAATATATTATGTTAGTGTTACTTTAGAATTAACATATAATTTGTAGTTAACAGATTTCTGATATTTCTTCATCATCACAATACTATTAATTTTTTTTAAATGATCAAAATACTCATACATTTTTTTAAATGATTAATATACTTACACATGTCTATGATTTTAGAAATAATAATATATTATGTTAGTATTACTTTATAATTAATATATAATTTATAATTATTAACAGATTTCTAATATTTCTTCATTATCACAATCCTATTAGGTTTTTTTTAAATGATGAAAAATATTCATACATTTTTTTGTAATGATTTAAATATACTTACACATTTCTATGATTTTGGAACTAATAATATATTATCTTAGTATTACTTTATAATAAATAGATAATTTATAATCATTAACAGATTTCTAATATTTCTTCATCATCACAATCCTATTAGTTTTTTTTAAATGATCAAAAATATTCATAATTTTTTGTAATGATTAATATACTTACACATTTCTATTATTTTGGAACTAATAATGTATTTTGTTAGTATTACTTTATAATTAATATATTATTTAATTATAAAAAGATTTCTGACATTACTTCATAGCTATTAAAATATTAGTGTCATTTTAAAATCATTAATATTCTATTAGTTGTTATTATTTCCAAATGATCAAAATATTATTTATTAGTACAACTTTATAATGATTAATATACTAATATACAATTATTTTGGAATAATATATTACTCATTAGTAGCAACAAAATCTGTTGTTTTTCTTCATGTAAAGCGTTTTGAGTATTTTGAAAACCGCCTACTAAATATGTAATTAATTTATAATTATTTTATACAATGCCTGTTTATTTTCTGAAATATATATTCAATATTTACAAATTATTTAATGCATTTCTTTAATTGTATTCATAAACTCTTCCCATCGTCGTAAATAATAAGTAACGGAACGGATGCTTCTGATTAGGGATATCATTAGAAAGCGTGCATGCTTTTATTTTGGCAGAGTCGTCTGTGGTTTTATTTCCTAAGTGCGGTTATACAAATTGCCGCGACTTTGATGTCCCACGCTGACGCTGTCCAATTTGCCTCACAATCACTTTTTTTGTGTGTATGTAAACAACCTTTTTTAGACACTCTACACACACACACACACATAGTGCTGGTAGGGATGGGTAGGTGGAGTGGAGGCAAACAGGTAGAGGGAGGTGCAGGAGGCGGCCTTTAAAAAGCAGATTAAACAGCAAGTGCATATCACTTTGTTGGAACTCAAACATTAAAACAAAGACACACACACACACACTCTCACAGTTTGGGACTATGGCTTCCACCACGTCGGGTGATGTTCTGCCTACAGGCTTCAGGATCTTCACTTCCATTCCTGACTTGTTCTTCATCCCAGAGTTTGTGAGTTCCTTTAAGATGAATCACCAAAGATCTATCTGATCTCTCTCTAATAATAGAACGATACATATTTCTATTTACAGTATGACTAAGACGTTGTAATCACAAACTATCATTCTATTTGAAATTATTTTAATCATTGATATGCTACATTTTTTTAAATTTATATATTTATATATATATGTATTTACTGTTATGTATAAGGAAGAAGTACTTTTGTCCAATAACTTTTAAATATTGTGAAAATATTTAGATTTTGTTTCTACTTTTAAAGTAAATTTAAATTAAGTTGTAATAATTTTTTTGTTTTGTAATTTGCCTGTGATGAAAAAGTAAAAAAAAATGTATTTATTGTTTTTATTTAAACTCTAAATATTGTACTGTTAGACTATAAAAGTGTCTGCCATGGATGGAAAAAGTTGTAATAAATTTTAAATAATTACAAAATATTTTTTCAGTCATCTTTGAATTGCAAAATAATTTACTATCATTAAGAAATTATTTGTATTCATTATTAGTTTTAAAATATTTAAAATGTTTTTAGTATTTGGACATTTTTACAAATTATTTTGCGACGCGAGACTCTTTTTTTCATTCCTAAATTATTTTTGATATGAAAATATTTACGAAATAGTCTGACATTTTTTCTATACTCTACATCGAATTTTTTAAAATAATGTGTAAATTGTATTCAAGATAAATGTTAGCGTTAGCGCTTGGCAACCAATTCAGGCTGACTGTTGAGTCCATCGCCATAGCAACAGCAGAAAAACAGAACACCATTCAGAAACAGCCAAAGAAATATGAATAATATCAAGTTGTTGTTTTTTAAAAGTCTGTATTTGTCCAGGGTGTACCCCGCCTTCCGCCCGATTGTGGCTGAGATAGGCGCCAGCGCCCCCCGTTACCCCAAAAGGGAATAAGCGGTAGAAAATGGATGGATGGATGTATTTGGTGAATAAATGTGCAAACTCGTTGAGCGTTTGCACATTCATCATTTCATCACTAAGACGAACCCCACATTTGCCTGAACAAACGCAAACTCGTCTTAACCGCCCCGGGCGAAATTAATGTACAAACATTTTTACAATTCAAATATTACGTGGTCTATTTATCCATTTCTTTTTCGATGGTGACAGCAGTTAGCACCGTAGCTGTTGATTGCTACCATGTGATGGCATTTTATTTCCTACTTAGAGACCACAAGAGGAAACGTCTAATCCAAGGTTTATCAGGTTTTCTTTAATTTTAACGCAAATCGACTCTATTTTGGATCCAATCCGGAATAAACCCAAGCTTTGGATGGCGGCAAAAGGGCGGAGAGGCGTGGATCGAAACCGGACATCTTCTCGGCTCCTTTTACCAAAAGAGCCTTCTGCGGAATAACCTGCTGCTCTGGTTTGGGAGGAAGAGTCCAGCGAGGACTAAGTTGTGGAGCCATGTTTGCATAAGAGGTGGTCTTTGACAGGCACAAGGCAAATAAGCTCACTTTAAATGTAAATACGTGCACTGCAGACATCTTAAGACCTGGCAGGTTTCATCCGGTGCTCTTCATGCTAGTTGTTCACATAGCAGACATTTTAATGCAGCATTTTGTAGGGCTGGGAATCTTTGGGCACCTGAGGTTCCATCCGATTTCTGGGGTGACGATTTGATTCAGAATCGCTTCTCGGTTTATTCAACACGATTCTCGATCCAAACTAAGAAAATGTATTATTTGGTATAAGAATTATGATGAGAGATTTTCAAAACAGGTTACAGGTTTGAAAAGCTCCTTCCGGCTTAAAACGTCTTTTTACAGATCGATGCTTATGAAAGAAATAATCGAAAACAAACAAAAAAAACCCCAACATTATTTGTCAATATACTGGTAGTCTAAAAGCATTTTTTTTCAAATTAATATTTAATTTATTATTATTTTTTAAATATTTGTATTTATGAAGATGGACTTAAATCATCCTTTTATAATTTTTTTTTTTAAGAAAAGAACAACAACAACAACAAAAAAACATTATTTGTCAATATACCAGTAGTCTAAAAGCATTTTTTGTATTAATTGATATTTTATTTCATTAAATATTATTAAATATTATTATTTAAATATTAAAATATTTAAATATTAAATATTAAATATTTTAAATATTTTAAAAAATTATTCTTTTTTTTTTTTTTTTTTTAAAGATAAGAACAAAAAACAACAAAAAAACTCCAACATTATTTGTCAATATACCGGTAGTCTAAAAGCATTTTTTTTTTAAATTGATATTTTATTTCATTTATTTATTTTTTTTAATATTTTTATTTAAGAAGATGGACTAAAATAGTCCTTTTAAAAAATGATTCTTCTTTAAAAAAACAACAACATTATTTGTCAATATGCCGGTAGTCTAAAAGCATTTTTTTTTATTTTATATTTTATTAATTTTTTTTTAATATATATTTTTATTTATGAAGGTGGACTTAAATCGTCCTTTAAAAAAAAATATTCTTTTTTTTTTTTTAAGAAAAGAACAAAAACATTTTTATTTGAAAATATGGCCTATAAACGTACTTTTAAAATGTTTGTCTAATTTTAAAGAATTAACATTGTTATTTTATGAAGATGGCTTAAAAGGTATTTATAAAAAATGGATTAAAAAAAGTATATATATATATATATATATATATATTTGTTTTTTTTATTTACAAATTTGGCCTAAAACATTAGTTTAAAAATGTATTCCTATAAAAAATATTTTTAAAGATTGATTCTTAGAAAAAAAAAAAGAAATAAACATTATTTGTAAAAATCACCTATGAATGTATTTTTGAAGTTGTATTTTTATTTCAAAAACTTTAATAAAAAAGAAACACTTTCATTTATGAAGATGGCTTGAACAAGGTCTTTTTAAAAATTAAAACAATTTAAAAATACGTTTGACTTTCAAAGACTTTTAAAACATTGATTCAAAATAATAAAAAATAAACATTTTTATTTATAAAGATGGCTTAAAAAATCCTTTTATAAAAAAATAATGTATGATAGTAAAAAATATTTTTTTTTTAATTTATAAAGATGGCCTAAAACATTGTTTTAAAAATGTATTATTATAAAAAATGCATTTATGACGATGGCTTAAAAACGTCTTTTAAAAATTGATTTTTATTAGAAAAATAAAATGAAATGAAAATCTTTATTTGTTAAGTTTGCCTATAATTTTTTTTAAATATGATTCTTATTAAAAAAAATACAATAAACATTTTTATTCATACAGATGACCTAAAACATTTTTCAAAGATTGATCCAAAATAAAAATAACAATTAAAAAACATTTTTATTTATGAAAATGGAGTTTTAAAAATGTATTCTTATAAAAAATTGTGTTTATAACGATGGCCGAAAAACCTCTTTTTAAATATAGATTTTTATTAGAAAATAATAAAATTAAATAAACATTTTTATTTTTAAAGATTTCCTATAAATCAATGTATTTCTGAAATGTGATTCTTAGTAAAAATAAAAAAAATACATTTTTATTTATGTAGATGGCTTAAACAAGTTATTTAAAAAAATAAGATGACTTAAAGCATTTTTTCAAAATGGATTCAAATTCAAAATAATAAAATAAAAGAAAAATGTATTTTTGAAAATGGTCTAAAACGTCTTGTTAAAAAAAAAAACTTTTCATTAAAATTTTTTTTATTTATTTATTTAAAAAAAACAAAAAAATATTTTTGAAATCACTTTAGAATAAGAATCGTGATCCCAAACTGAATCAATTTTTTTTAGTGCCCCGCTAGTAACTTGTCATGATAGTTTTGCCGGTGCTGAAGGTTCACAGTGAAGTCATGCACATAAAACAACACACTTAAGCTCTTTGCAAACACTGCAGCCGACAACGCGGCACTTCCAGTTGAACTAAACTGAATGCATTTGATCAAAATGACACAAGCGGTTAGAAGTGTGGTAAAAACATCAAAGCATGTGTGGCAGTGGATGACCATGACGTACTCAACGAGGCATAGCCAGTGGATTCCATATGTACATGCTAAAAACTACAACATGGATGACATAAGACCTCCGCATTTTGAATAGACGGTCAAAAAGGGGCTTGAAAACCACCTGTAAAACATAATCCATGCAACATTTTGACCAAAGACGCACTTTTACATGTTATGTAGACCACAAGGTAAGTGTAAAAACAAATCATAATACAACCCCTTTAAATATATTAATTTGTGGAAAAATTGCAAAGGGGATATAAAACATTTACCAAAAACAAAAAACAGTACCACTGTGGACCCAATGGGGGTCGTGGACCCCCTGTTTAAGACCTGGTTGATATATACAATGTAAGTCTAAGGTGGTTGTACGCAGAAACATTGACGGATGTGGCGCTATTTTGACACATCCTGTGCATTAAAGATGCTCAAACTCATCCAATGCTGAACAAAACACTTTAGCTTTGTTTTATAAGTTAAAGTACCAATGATTGTCTCACACACACACACCAGGTGTGGTGAAATTTGTCCTCTGCATTTGACCCATCCCCTTGTTCAAAACCTGGGAGGTGAGGGGAGCAGTGAGCAGTAGCGGTGGCCACGCTCGGGAATATTTTTGGGTGATTTAACCCCCAATTCCAACCCTTGATGCTGAGTGCCAAGCAGGGAGCTAATGGGTCCCATTTTTATAGTCTTTGGTATGACTCGGCCGGGGTTTGAACTCACGACCTATCGATCTCAGGGCGGACACTCAAACCACTAGGCGGCCTAGTGGCCTTATAGCGGAAACGGACAGATAAACTTTATTATGTGGTACTTTTAACAGTATCCATCAAATTGTATTGGTACTACTGGGTACTGATTTAAGTACAATTAAACTATCATATTTCAGTACCTTTTTTTCCCTTCTTGGCACCGGCTTAAGCACTTGGCGGGCAAACAGGCGTATTCGTAGCAGACTGCCTCTAGGTCAGGAGTGTCAAAGGTGGCCCACCAAAGGTTTTAATCCACTGGATGTCGCCATAGCAATTGGTTTATATTAGTCTTGTCCCGATACCAATATTTTGGTACCAATACTAATACCAAAATGTATCACTGAGTGACGTCAGTGAGTGAGTGGAGTGGGCGAGTTAAGAGAGAGAGGTAAAGCATGAATGCGCAGTAGAAGGATAAACGGGCCAGGTTTTGTCCTGCAAAACTCATTAATAAAGCAACCTGATTGTCACAAATCGGCAGCCTCGAATTCTGCGGGACTCAGCAGACCCATTGCCGGGTAAAGATAAGGGTGTTAACTCGACAAAAACATCGACCCTGAAGGGAACGTCTGCCCTGTGTTCCTCTACTACGGTCTGCACCGGAGCAGAACAGCAGGACAGGTGTAACAACTACATTATTACCCGTCACTATTTTAAACTCATTGTGCAGGTCTGAATGCTTATTATTTAAATGTTTACCTAAGTTTGAAGCAAAGGTGGTGATACTAATCGCCACATTTGGCGAGGTTTGTTTTAAAGGGACACTAAAGTGTCACCTTTATTGTTGGTTTTGAAGCCCAAGTACCTCCATATTGCGCTCCACTCACCATCTTTGTTAACCAGTACAAATATCGTTGTTTTTTTTTTGCCATTCCTCCTCTCCAAGATGTTATTGCTTGAACGCACTTTGTGTGTGCATTTTGACACGCTCAGGTCTGTAATTACCACCACACAACGGCACTCAAATGAAAGAATAGTACCGGCACTTTTGAAAGGCAGTATAGTACCGCCTTCCATCAATTAGTATCACGGTACTTTATTAGTACCAATATTGTCAAGGCGCGGGCTCGAACTTTATTTTAACAAAAAATCTTACGGTACAAACATATGTTTGTCCTTAAATAAAATAGTGAACATACAAAATAACTTGTATTTTAGTAGAAAGTAAACAAACAAAGGCTCCTAATTTATCTGCAGTAACATATTGTGTCATTTTCCATTCTATTATTTTGTCTAAATTATGAGGGACAAGCTGTAAAAAAAACGGTACTTTTTTACAGCCGGTATAGTACCGAATGATTCATTAGAATCGCGGTACTATACTAATACCGATATACCGTTCAACCCTAGTTTATATCGGCGTTTGCACAAGTATGCCAAGCAATATGCAGATAATAAAGCGGGGCTGAGGCTCCTCCCGCTCGACGCAACCTAAAACCTGCAGTTTTAGGTCTTCAGCTTCGAACAGATTCGTTTGCACAAAATTGTCTCCGTTCAAAAACGAGAAACGCCAACACTTAAGTGCAGAGTGTTCCGAGAAAAATTATCCTCCTATTTATTCACGGAAGTGAATGGGAAACCACACATCTTTGTGGGCAAGTGTTCTCCGTAATGAGCATCAATAATACAAAGCCACGTTCAAGCCTCACATCCTGAAATTGACACCATGTGAGAGTTAAAAGATGCCAGGTTCCAGGATTAAAAGAAAACGATAAAAATAAAATGCATCTTGATATAGTTCTGTGGAAAAGATTGTCTTCTGTGGAAACTTAAAAGATTTACCTTCGGTCTCGTAAGTTCATACGTTTGCCATCCATCCATCTTCTTCCGCTTACCCGAGGTCGGGTTGCGGGGCCAGCAGCCTAAGCAGGGAAGTCTAGACTTCCCTCTCCCCAGCCACATTGCCCAGCTCCTCCCAGGGGATCCCTAGGTGTTCCCAGGCCAACCGGGAGACAGTCCCCCCAACATGTCCTGGCTTCCGGTAAGCGGAAGAAGATGGATGGATTTCCTACCTGAGAAGCATCCTGACCAGATGCCCGAACCACCTCGTCTGGCTCCTCTCGATGTGGAAGAGGTTTTCACTCTAAGTGAGATCCTCACCACCAGACGGAGGAAACTCATTTCGACCACTTGTACCGGTGACCTTATCCTTTTGGTCACAAGTGAGGATGGGAAATTGAGAGCTTTTCCTTCCGGCTCAGCTCCTTCTTCACCACAGCGGACCAATACAGGGTTGGCATCACTGCAGACGCCTGTCGATATCACAATCCACTTTCCCCTCACCCGTGAACAAGACCGCCAGGGTACTTGAACTCCTCCACTTGGGGCAGGGTCTCCTCCCCAGCCCGGATATGACACCTCACCCTTTTCCGGGCAAGAACCATGGACCCGGACTTGGAGGTGCTGATTTTCATTCTGGTCGTTTCAAACTCGACTGTGAACCGATCCAGTGAGAGCTGATTGAAGCCATCAGGACCACATCAATCCCCCAAAAAAGTACAGACCTAATCCTGCAGCCACCAACCCCCTGACTGCTCCTGGAAATTCTGTCCGTAAAAGTTCCCACATATGGTGTGTTGAAATTTTTCACGCATTGCACAGATTTAATTTTTCCATATAGAGCAGGGGTCACCAACCTTTTTGAAACCAAGAGCTACTTCTTGGGTACTGATTAATGCGAAGGGCTACCAGTTTGATACACACTTAAATAAATTGCCAGAAATAGCCAATTTGCTCAATTTACCTTTAATAGATAAATCTATATATATAAATAAATGAGTATTTCTGTCTGTCATTCCGTCGTATATTTTTTTATCCTTTTTGTAGAAAATAAATGATGAAAAAAAACACTTAATTGAACGGTTTAAAAGAGGAGAAAACCCGAAAAAAATGAAAAATAAATTTTGAAACATAGTTTATCTTCAATTTCGACTCTTTAAAACTCAAAATTCAACCGAAAAAAAGAAGACAAAAACTAGCTTATTTTAATCTTTTTGAAAAAAATTAAAAAAATTATTTACGGAACATCATTAGTAATTTTTCCTGATTAAGTTAATTTTAGAATTTTGATGACATGTTTTAAATAGGTTAAAATCCAATCTGCACTTTGTTAGAATATATAACAAATTGGACCATGTTATATTTCTAACAAAGACAAATCATTATTTTTTTCTACATTTTCCAGAACAGAAATTTTAAAAGAAATTCAAAAGACTTTGAAATAAGATTTAAATTTGATTCAACAGATTTTTTAGATTTGCCAGAATCATTTTTTTGAATTTTAATCATAATAGTTTGTAGAAATATTTCACAAATATTCTTCGTCGAAAAAACAGAAGCTAAAATGAAGAATTAAAATAAAATGTATTTTTTATTCTTTACAATAAAAAAATACTTGAACATTGATTTAAATGGTCAGGAAAGAAGAGGAAGGAATTTAAAAGGTAAAAAGGTATATGTGTTTAAAAATCCCAACATTTTTTTGAAGGTTGTATTTTTTTCTCTAAAATTGTCTTTCTGAAAGTTATAAGAAGCAAAGTAAAAAAATAAATGAATTTATTTAAACAAGAAGACCAAGTCTTTAAAATATTTTCTTGGATTTTCAAATTCAATTTGAGTTTTGTCTCTCTTAGAATTAAAAATGTCAAGCAAAGCGAGACCAGCTTGCTACTAAATAAATAAAAATAAAAAAATAGAGGCAGCTCAGTGGTAAGTGCTGCTATTTGAGCTATTTTTAGAACAGGCCAGCGGGCTACTCATCTGGTCCTTACGGGCTACCTGGTGCCCGCGGGCACCGCGTTGGTGACCCCTGACATAGAGTGATGCCTACAAGGCAGGGAGGAACACAACCCTCTCCAATAGTTACTAGTTTGTTTGGTTTTGATAAATGGAAATGACAAACAAGGTAAAGGCATACTTGCCAACCTTGAGACAGGCAGCATACCACTTCCCCTTCGAGCTGTCCTGGATGAAATGAAATTATTTTTTTCCAATCATTTTGAAACTTGCAAGCGTACTTCTTCTTCTTACTCGTCATCGCCATGTCTCTTTTATGTTTTTGGACATTACTACTTGCCGTAGTTTTGAAGCAATGCATGATGGGAATCCTGGATGTTGTGTGTCAGTGTATTAACGCTGCCTACTTTATGGGTTATAGATAAACCTATGGATAACGGAGACATATATAATAGTCTCCTTTTCAGGTTGTAGAGGACGCTAAAGGCACGCCCCCAATATTGTTGTCTGGGTGGAAATCGGAAGAAATTCAGAAGACGGTTGCCCTGGGAGATTTTTGGGAAGGGAACTGAAATATGGGAGTTTCCCGGGAAAATCAGGAGGGTTGGCAAGTATGGGTACAGGATTTGATACTTGGAAGAGTTTTTGCTTGGGCATTCACATATAACATTCTACAGCAAAAAACTATCTATTTATTATTATTATTATTATTATTCTGCCGCACGCCACAGCCCACAGTTTTCATCCGATTGGAATCGTTCCAGTATCAAAACATCCGGCCCCATCGGGAATCATATGCACGATTAGTTACCATGAATTGATTAACGTGGACCCCGACTTAAACAAGTTGAAACACTTATTCGGGTGTTACTATTTAGTGGTCAGTTGGACGGAACATGTACTGAACTGTGAAATTTACTAATAAAAGTTTCAGTCAATCAAAAAAAAAATGTTAGCTGTTAGCATACTTGTGAGAACGTTACCATGCTAAGCTTTTTTTCTGCATGTTTAAACCTGAAAATCATGGTTCGTGATACTGTCATGCAAATATGCTAACAGTTAGCGTGTTAACATAGTCACATTTTTTGAGTACTTTATAATTTTATGCTACCATTTTTTTGCAAATTTTGTATGATTATACTGAAAAAAATCACAGTTTGTGATACTCAGTGTTGCCGACCAAGTTTGATGATAGTTAATTGTGCGCATACTTTTGGGAAACGTAGCATGTACATTTTTTATGGTAGCTTTTTTTCCAGCTAATTTTGCATGTTTACACCTAAAAATATTGGTTTGTGTTACTTAGTTTCAGGTCAGCGTCAGCTCTTCAACATTCAAACTAGAGATGTCCACTAATATGGGACTGCCGATATCATCAGCTGATAATTGCTTTAAAATGTGATATCGGAAATTATCGGTTTCAAAAAGTAAAATTTATGACTTTAAAACGCCGCTGTACGGAGTGGTACACGGACATAGGGAGAAGTACAGAGCGCCAATAAACCTTAAAGGCACCGCCTTTGCGTGGCGGCCCAATCACATAATATCTACAGTTTTTCACACACACAAGTGAATGCAAGGCATACTTGGTCAACAGCCATACAGGTCACACTGAGGGTGGCCGTATAAACAACTTTAACACTGTTACAAATATGCGCCACACTGTGAACCCACACCAAACAAGAATGACACACACATTTCGGTAGAACATCCACACCGTAACACAACATAAACACAACAGAACAAATACCCAGAACCCCTTGCAGCATTAACTCTTCTGGGACGCTACAATATACACCCCCCCTGCTAACCCCCTCCCCACCTCCACCTCACCCACCTCAACTTCCTCAAGCTCTCTCAGGGAGAGCATGTCCCAAATTCCAAGCTGCTGTTTTGAGGCATGTTAAAAAAAAATAATGCACTTTGTGACTTCAATAATAAATATGGCAGTGCCATGTTGGCTTTTTTTTTTTTTTTACATAACTTGAGTTGATTTATTTTGGAAAACCTTGTTACATTGTTTAATGCATCCAGTGGGGCATCACAAAAAAAATATGAATAATAATGTGTTAATTCTGCGACAATTGGCCCTAGTGTGTGAATGTGAGTGTGAATGTTGTCTGTCTATCTGTGTTGGCCCTGCGATGAGGTGGCGACTTGTCCAGGGTGTGCCCCGCCTTCCGCCCGATTGTAGCTGAGATAGGCGCCAGCGCCCCCCGCGACCCCGAACGGGAATAAGCGGCAGAAAATGGATGGATGGATGGATAATTCTGCGACTGTATATATCGGTATCGGTTGATATCAAAATCTGTAATCAAGAGTTGGAAAATATCGGAATATCGTATATCGGCAAAAAAGCCATTATCGGACATCTCTAATTTAAACAATTCCAACGGTCATTATTCATCCAATAGCGGAATTGCATATTCTAGTTATTATTATTAATTTTGTATTTTGTACTGTGATTCACAGTTGAATGGCTTTGTAGATACACTGACACAAAGTTACTTATGTTCTTCATGAAATTTTTGCAACTGCATCAATGTTTTCCAATAGAATGTTCCCCCAACTTGAAGTGTTTTGTACATTTTCAGAATGTGCTTGTTCTATTTTCGGCCCATGTAGAACAAAGAAAACAATTTGAAATAGTCTTTATTTTTAGGTTATCATGCCATGACTTTACCAGTCCGGCATACTTGGGAACTAAGATGAGCGTTACGATCAAACAGCTGCTACGTAATGAGAAGTACAACACTTACAGTATAAACGCTTTGTAGGGCTCAACTCGATACAAGACTGGCACACGGCAAAGACTACTTCCTGACCGAGGACAAACAGAAGTGTGAGAAAACAAAATATAACAGCTGAAAAGTAAAGTCGTTACTGTAACCTGGTCTTGGGTTAGGGTCTGGCCTTCGGTTCTGTGTTTTATGAGCACTGGACTTTTGGGGGTCGGGTTCAGGTTCGATTGTGGAGGCGTGGGTGTGTTCACGTTCCGTCCTGAGGTTTCGCCTTGAGACCTAATGTGTAAAAACTTTGACCACAAGAACTGAACAAAATTATATTTCTATTGCTCTGAGAATTATTCGGATGTAGAGAAGAGGTGCGATTTATAAACTCTGCTGCTTCCTACTCCTTTTCCGACATGTTGAAAACGAAAACTGTCACCACTTTAGTGTAATCTGGTTCGTACGTCCGAAGTAAAATTGATTGATTGAAACTTGTATTAGTAGATTGCACAGTTCAGTACATATTCCGTTCAATTGACCACTAAATGGTAACGCCCGAATACATTTTTCAACGTTAATCAATTCATGGTAAATGAATGACCTGAACTGAACTAATCTCAGTGTTAAATAGAAAAAATAACATTATTTACCACATGAACACGCACAATAGTACCAAATATTGGAACTGTCAAGTACTGGTATCGAGACCCAGGTACCAATAATTGGTACTGTATCGATTCCAATGTAAAAATCACCCATACCTATCCATCACAAATACAAATATTTTGTTTTTACAACATGCGAGCTTACAGTGACACCGAGCAAAAATGTTGTCGCCAATATCAGATGTCGGGGAAGTCAAATGGAGCGTTTTATCTTTCAGCACTTGGGCATGCTCGCTGACCCGCAAAAAAAAAAAAACGAACAGAACTTGACAAGAAGCTTTAGAAGTGGCGACGTGTTTGCACAGCCGACAGCTCTATTTACATTTTTCATTTGAGAGCATTCCTGGGCCGGAGCCGATCAAGCGGCACACTGCTACAGTTACTGATTAACTCTTTCAAATACTCGTTCAATTCCTAGGTTGGGGAAATGTACTTCCTGTTGCTGTATGGCATGGGTGCCAAACTCTGGCCCGCGGGCCAAATTTTATTTGGTCTTTGAGGTAATATCAAATTAAGATTAGATGCCTCTGTAACACTGCATTCACCGCTGATACTCATACTTGCCAACCCTCACGATTTTCCCGGGAGACTCCCAAAGTTCAGTACCCCTCCCGAAAATCTCCCGGGGCAACCATTCTTCCGAATTTCTCCCGATTTCCACCCGGACAACAATATTGGGGGCGTGCCTTGAAGGCACTGCCTTTAGCGTCCTCTACAGCCTGTCGTCACGTCCTCTTTTCCGCCATACAAACAACGTGCCCGTCCAGTCACATAATATATGCTGCTTTAACACACACACAAGTGAATGCAAGGCATACTTGATCAACAGCCATACAGGTCACACTGAGGGTGGCCGTATAAACAACTTTAACACTTTTACAAATATGCTCCACACTGTGAAGCCACACCAAACAAGAATGACAAACACATTTCGGGAGAACATCCGCACCGTAGCACAACAGAAACTAAACAGAAGAAATACCCGGAACCCTTTGCAGCACTAACTCTTCCGGGACGCTACAATATACACCCCCGCTACCACCAAACCCCGCTTCCCCAATTTCTATTTACATTTTATTTGATATGCCATTTATATTTTTTACTTATTATTATAATTTGAAACTCGATTTTGTCCATCCATCCATCCATTTTCTACCGCTTATTCCCTTTTGGGGTCGCGGGGGGCGCTGGCGCCTATCTCAGCTACAATCGGGCGGAAGGCGGGGTACACCCTGGACAAGTCGCCACCTCATCACAGGGCCAACACAGATAGACAGACAACATTCACACTCACATTCACACACTAGGGCCAATTTAGTGTTGCCAATCAACCTATCCCCAGGTGCATGTTTTTGGAAGTGGGAGGAAGCCGGAGTACCCGGAGGGAACCCACACATTCACGGGGAGAACATGCAAACTCCACACAGAAAGATCCCGAGCCTGGATTTGAACCCAGGACTGCAGGAACTTCGTATTGTGAGGCAGACGCACTAACCCCTCTGCCACCGTGAAGCCACTCGATTTTGTATGTGACTATAAAGCTACATAAGCCTTGCTTGTTTAATATTCAATGCAAAACTTGTTTGGGTCCCTATTAAAAGGTTAATTTGTTCAACCTTGGCCCGCGGCTTTGTTCAGTTTTAAAATTTGGCCCACTCTGTATTTGAGTTTGACCCCCCTGCTGTATGGCCATACATACATTGGAGTATTGCATGTAATTAACAAGGCTGGTCGTCGGCCGTCCTGCAAGCAGAACATCTCGTTAGCGGCCAAACTTCCTGTCACGCAACAAGAATGGTTGCCTTTTTCAAACTTGGTGGTGATTGTGTGATTCCGCTGATAAGATCACTAAGTACGCGTATGATTTCGTCTACGTTCGTTTAGTACACAGCTTTGGGACAAGGTAGGGAAGATTTCAACGATGAAAATGAAGATTCGTTCTTTGAGATGTTACTTGATTATAATGTTGATTAGGTTGAGTAATTGTGTGGTGTTTTGTTTTTTATTTTTAATGATGTATTACTTTCTAAGGTTTATTTGGTGTGTGGTTTTTTTCGCTAGTTAGTAATGTCATTGTTTGTAGTTTGTTATAGGTAATAAAAGGGAGGATTGTGATAGCAACATTACTTGTACTCGTTTTAATTGATGATGTTCTTTGAACGGGTCGCCCAAAGTTGTTTATTGGGGTCAGGAATTTTGACACTTAGCAAGAGATCTATTATCTGATCAAGCTCTGTCTCCTGTGTCTTTGATGTAACATGTGGACTTTAGTTGACCTGGGCATATGTGTTATCTATTCTTGACCCCCAACAGAGCTAAATTGTTCCCCTTTCCTGAGTGACCCCCCCCTTTTGGGCAAACGACACCCTCTCCTTCTTCACAGGACTTAAGGTATTCATTCCACTGGTGTACTGTATGTAAATAAGCATGGAGGGTGGGACTTCTGTGAGTGTATAATTGTCATGTCAAATTCTAAAGGAGTTAGAACAAGCTGGAACGAACGGATGTGTCGTTCTGGTATGGTCTCGCTTTGCAAAGCTTGTTATTATTAGTTTGTTACTTTAATAAATCATTTTAAAGCTATTTGTCACTAAAGGATCGTCTTTAAGAAATTTCCACGACATGATCAATTAAAAAATGTTTTCATTTCCGATAACACACAGGTATCGCAGCCTTGAGCACTGGCCGATAGCGATACTGATCCAATATCAGCAGAACTAATACACACTTTTAGTGTCGAAATGTAATAAAAAGTTTGGTCCAATGAGCCAAGTATAAAAAACTAACCCATTTATTAACTGTCTGGAATGGACTGTCTTTAAGTTGGAGTGGAGTGGTAATTGCTTTTTATGGTGACACCTTGTGACCACTATAACTAATTAAAGGCCTACTGAAACCCACTACTACCGACCACGCAGTCTGATAGTTTATATATCAATGATGAAATCTTAACATTGCAACACATGCCAATACGGCCATTTTAGTTGACTAAATTGCAATTTTAAATTTCGCACAAAGTATCTTGTTGAAAACGTCGCTGTATGGTGACGTCACGGATTGTAGCGGACATTTTGTTCCAGCCCGATCCCAGCTATATTAATCGCATAATTACACAGTATTCTGGACATCTGTGTTGCTGAATCTTTTGCAATTTGTTCAATTAATAATGGACACGTCAAAGAAGAAAGATGTAGGTGGGAAGCGGTGTATTGCGGCTGCCTTTAGCAACACAAACACAGCCGGTGTTTCCTTGTTTACATTCCCGAAGGTGAAGCTTTTCTATGGAACAGAGCGGTCAAGCGAACATGGTTCTTTACCACAAGTCAACCGGCAAGAAAATTGTGGTAATAAGTCGGCTCTTACCGTAGACATGAGCGGAGCTTGCGTCGTTCCTCGTGCACCTGTCAAAGAGGCAGCTGCGGACTCTCTTGCCTCCTCTGACCGGCCGCCCCCGAATGTGGGATGCTTCCACAGAGGAGGAGGGGAAAAAAAAGCTCAGCCCGGCCCGACCGGCTGCTTTCGCTTCGCCTCGTCGAGAAACGTGGCTTCCCTCAGAGACACTGGCAGTCACCGCACCCGTGGCCACACCCCTCCGACTTTCAGGTAAGACTATATAATCTCACTAAACCACTAGTAACACAATAAGCAGATAAGGGATTTTCCAGAATTATCCTAGTAAATGTGTCTAATATCTGAATCGCTCCCACTGCCCTGTTTTTTTTTTTTTTTTAGTATTTCACTCTCACTATCCTCATCCACGATCTTTCATCCTCGCTCAAATTAATGGGGAAATCATCGCTTTCTCGGTCCGAATCGCTCTGGCTGCTGGTGGCCATGATTGTAAACAATCTGAGTATGTGAGGAGCTCCACAACCCGTGACGTCACGCGCACATCGTCTGCTACTCCTGGTAAAGGCAAGGCTTTTTTATTAGCGACCAAAAGTTGCGAACTTTATGGTCAACGTTCTCTACTAAATCCTTTCAGCAAAAATATGGCAATATCGCGAAATGATCAAGTATGACACATAGAATGGACCTGCTATCCCTGTTTGAATAAGAAAATCTCATTTCAGTAGGCCTTTAAGCCATAACAGAGTACGTTGAATGATGCGGACACGTTTGTTACTGGATACTTTCTAATATGTTTCTGCCTTAGAGACAATGCAGCTGTTAATATTTGATACTTGTTGTGCCCTTTTCAATTATCAATATGTATGTCTAGCTTGTGTGTTATTATGTCCTTAGCTGTTGTGTAGCTGTAATAGTCAAGTCTACCGTGTTTACTTTTTTTTTTTTTAATACGAGAAAAGGCGACACCTGTTAGCAAAAAATTATTAATTAAGTTAATTAAGCTCACGACGCAGTAAGTTGAATGATGCGGACACGTTTGTTACTGGATACTTTTTAATATGCATTGGAGACTTTGTATGTGTAAGTAATATGCAACTATAATAATTTGATACTTGTTTTTTATTGACAAATGTGCTGTTTTCAATTATTATTATGCATGTGTAGCTTGGGGGCTGTTGTGTAGTTGCCAGCTCCTTGTAACCTACATCCTACCATGTCTTTTTTTTTTTTTAAACCTACTGGCAAAAAAAGAATTCATGAAGTTAATTAAGCTCATAACGCACTAAGTTGAATGATGCGGACACGTTTGTTTCTGAAGACTTTCTAATTTGCCTTTGAGACTTAGTATGTGTCAGTAATTCGCTGTTTTCAATTATTATTACATACAGTATATCTAGCTTGTGTGCTAGTGTGTGCTTAAATGTTGTGTAGCTGTTTGCTCCTAGTGTCACGCCCATAAGATCATGTTTTGTTTTTGTCATGTTTGGTTATTTTCTGGACACTTGCTTCCTGCGTTGGCACTTCCTTGTTTTCTTTGTTTCCATAGCAACTCATTAGTTTCCACCTTGTCTCCAAGTCACACCCCGGTCCTCAGTTCTCACACCTGTTAATCAGTATAATAGCTATTATTTAAGCCACAGTTGCCAAGTGTTCAGTATGGCAACTTTACATAACACCCATATTCCTCATCTGCTTCATGCCTTGCTATGTTGCTCATTTTGTCCACGCCACATAGTTTTGTTATTTATGCCACAGTGCAAGTTTTTGTTATTCATGCCACAGTGCAAGTGTTTTTGTTTCATGTTTGTAGCCTTTATGCTAGTCTTTTCTTTTCAAGTATTCGTACCTCCTTATGAGCGGCCGTTGTTTAGTATATAAATAAACATGTACTCACATTCACGTCTTGCTCGTGCCAACTATCCTTTGCGTCGAAGAAACAATCCAAGTCCAAGTCCATGTTTGAAACCTAGTAGCCTATGTGCTACTATGTTTACTGTTTTTTTTTTTTTTAAATACGAGAAAAAAAGCAATACCTATTGGCAAAAAATAATTCATGAATGCCTTGTGGGATTCACACAATTAAGCTCTTGACGCAGTAAGTTGAATGATGCAAACACGCTTGTTACTGGACACTTTCTATTATGCCTTGGAGACTTTGTATGTGTAAGTAAAATGCAACTATAACCATTTGATACTAATTTGTTGATAAATGTGCTGTTTTCAATTAATATTATGTCTAGCTTGAGTGCTAATTTGTGCTTAGCTGTTGTGCAGCTGCTAGGTCGTAGTAGTCTATATTCCATCATGTTTATTTTTTTGGTACAATAGAAAAAACATATGTGCGTACAGGAGGACATTAAGATGTTAACTGGCTGTTCAGCTTTGCACAAGTAAACACGCTGCAAGATGAATTGTATCGGACTTGTTTTTTTTCTGATATCGTACCAATATACAATATCAATATCGTATTGGGACCCTACCGAACATGCACCCACCGCTTTGTAAAAAAACTAAGCAAAAATCAAACAAGCAGGCTTCGCTACACATCTTGAAATAAAGTATTGAGCTCTATCCATCAGTCAGTGTTAAAATAGTCTCAAACGGGACTTTTTATGTATTGAAATATCTGCTACTTGATAAGGACCACAGGAAGACATTTCATACTGACCATTTTATTAGGTCAGTGGTTCTTAACCTGGGTTCGATCGAACCCTAGGAGTTCGGTGAGTCGGCCTCAGGGGTTCGGCAGAACCAGTCAAGACACACCCTTTTTTGCTTGATTGATTGATACTTTTATCAGTAGATTGCACAGTTCAGTACATATTCCGTACAATTGACCACTAAATGGTAACACCAGAATAAATTTTTCAACTTGTTTAAGACGGGGTCCACGTTTGTTGGGATGTCGCATGGCTGCAGTTGTGTGTCCCCGAGTATGCAAGAATCCAGGAGAGTTGCGTGGAGGTAAGATGAATTTAATACACAAAAGAAAATAACAAAAGCAAACATAAAGCAGTCGTGCAGATAAACGTTCTCAACATAATATTATCATCGAGCACTGAGGAGTGCTCGAGTGAAACATAAATAGACACTAGTGTGATTGACAGCAGGTGTGAACCGCTGCCAATCAACGAAAAGAGAAAAATAGTGCTCCGTGAATAAAAACAGGAAATACAACAAAATAAGAGCACTGAACCGGAAGTAAATACAAAAACACAAAAAACTAACAGAAATGAAGTGACACATCGTTACAGGACCTCCCCCTCAAGGAACAGATACCAGATGTTCCCTGGGAAAGAAAAAAAAAAATGGAAAAAAGTCCAAAATGTAAGGGAGGGTGGAGGGAGGATTTGGTGGAGGGTTGCCAAACCTCGTGTCCCCGCAGCCAGCGAGGGAAAGTCAGGTGGCGGCGCCGCGTAGAGCGCCGCTGGAACTGGCGAGGCGGGCGGCCAGGGAACGGCCAAATCACTGGCCGAAAAAGAGGAGAGTGCGCAGGGCACGGCCACATCCACGGCCGACGTAGAAGCGGGCGCGCTGAAGCAGGCCGGGAAGCAGAAGACGTAACCGGCGGCGTGGAAACCGCAGGCGTCATCAACGGCGTGGAAGTGGCAGATGTCATCGGCGGCGTGAAAGCGGCGGATGTCATCGGCGGCGTGAAAGCGGCGGACGTCATCGGCGGCGTGAAAGCGGCGGACGTCATCGGCGGCGTGAAAGCGGCGGACGTCATCGGCGGCGTGAAAGCGGCAGACGTCATCGGCGGAGTGAAAGCGGCAGACGTCATCGGCGGCGTGAAAGCGGCAGACGTCATCGGCGGCGTGAAAGCGGCAGACGTCATCGGCGGCGTGAAAGCGGCAGACGTCATCGGCGGCGTGAAAGCGGCAGACGTCATCGGCGGCGTGAAAGCGGCAGACGTCATCGGCGGCGTGAAAACGGCAGACGTCATCGGCGGCGTGAAAGCGGCAGACGTCATCGGCGGCGTGAAAGCGGCAGACGTCATCGGCGGCGTGAAAGCGGCAGACGTCATCGGCGGCGTGAAAGCGGCAGACGTCATCGGCGGCGTGAAAGCGGCAGACGTCATCGGCGGCGTGAAAGCGGCAGACGTCATCGGCGGCGTGAAAGCGGCAGACGTCATCGGCGGCGTGAAAGCGGCAGACGTCATCGGCGGCGTGAAAGCGGCAGACGTCATCGGCGGCGTGAAAGCGGCAGACGTCATCGGCGGCGTGAAAGCGGCAGACGTCATCGGCGGCGTGAAAACGGCAGACGTCATCGGCGGCGTGAAAGCGGCAGACGTCATCGGCGGCGTGAAAGCGGCAGACGTCATCGGCGGCGTGAAAGCGGCAGACGTCATCGGCGGCGTGAAAGCGGCCGACGTCATCGGCGGTGTTGAAGCGGCAGGCGTCATCGGCGGCGTGAAAGCGGCAGATGACGCCGGGCGAGGAGCAGCAAATGCTGGCCGAGGAATAGCGGATGCCGGCGGTGACGAAGCCCGGCGTGGTGCTGCTCTTGGCGGCGTTGGGGCTCGGCGTGGAGCCGGCGTTGGGGCTCGGCGTGGAGCCGGCGTTGGGGCTCGGCGTGGAGCCGGCGTTGGGGCTCGGCGTGGAGCCGGCGTTGGGGCTCGGCGTGGAGCCGGCGTTGGGGCTCGGCGTGGAGCCGGCGTTGGGGCTCGGCGTGGAGCCGGCGTTGGGGCTCGGCGTGGAGCCGGCGTAGGGGCTCGGCGTGGAGCCGGCGTAGGGGCTAGGCGTGGAGCCGGCGTAGGGGCTAGGCGTGGAGCCGGCGTAGGGGCTAGGCGTGGAGCCGGCGTAGGGGCTAGGCGTGGAGCCGGCGTAGGGGCTAGGCGTGGAGCCGGCGTTGGGGCTGTGCGAAAACCCGCCAGGCACGTAGATGTCTCCGAGGAAGGAGACGCTTGCGAAGATGACAGCGGTGTGTGCCTGGCTGCACCGCAGTGTATTGTGGGCCCCCCTCCACTAGGCGGCTGCCAGAAACCGTCCACACTTGCGGGAAGACATGCCTGCTCGTCGGCGTCCCCCGGTGCGAAAACCAGGGACGGGCGGGAGGAGGCCAGGAAGAGGGACGAAGACACGTCCCGCGCCGAGTCCCAGCAGGAGGACAAAAGTGACCTCACTGTGGGCTCCACTGGAGCTCTCGGCGATCCAAAAAAGAGAGCGGGAGCTGGCAGAAAGAGCAGCCGGGGAGCAGCCGCTGGAAGCTGCGTAGGAGCAGGGAGAAGCAGCTCAGCAGACGACGGGAAGGATGGCGGCGGCGGACGTGCCGGTCGGAGAGCCGCAGTCGGCGACGGAGCCGCAGGAGCCGCGAGACGTGAAGGAGGAGGAGGACGCGCCGGTCGGAGAGCCGTAGCCGGTAGCGTTGCCGCGGGAGCCGCGAGGCATGCAGGAAGTGGCGGACGTGCTGGTCGGAGAGCCGTAGCCAGCCGTTGAGCCGAGAGGAAAGATGGCGGCGGGGGACGCGCCGGTCGGAGAGCCGAAGCCGGTGGCGTTGCCGCGGGGAGAGGGTCCGCATCTGTTGGCTGGGACCGCACAAACCTGGCCTTCAAGTCCTCCAGGAATTGTGCGGTCCAGAACGTCGGCTGAGGATTGCCGACAGGGATTCTCGCGAGGACACTTTCTTCTGGCTCGATGATACTGTTGGGATGTCGCATGGCTGCAGTTGTGTGTCCCCGAGTATGCAAGAATCCAGGAGAGTTGCGTGGAGGTAAGATGAATTTAATACACAAAAGAAAATAACAAAAGCAAACATAAAGCAGTCGTGCAGATAAACGTTCTCAACATAATATTATCATCGAGCACTGAGGAGTGCTCGAGTGAAACATAAATAGACACTAGTGTGATTGACAGCAGGTGTGAACCGCTGCCAATCAACGAAAAGAGAAAAATAGTGCTCCGTGAATAAAAACAGGAAATACAACAAAATAAGAGCACTGAACCGGAAGTAAATACAAAAACACAAAAAACTAACAGAAATGAAGTGACACATCGTTACAACGTTAATCAATTCATGGTAACTCATCCATACTTGCCAACCTTGAGACCTCCGAATTCGGGAAATGGGGGGAGTGGGGGTTGAGGTGGAGGGGGGGCGGGCGTGGTTGTGGTGGTAGCAGGGTATATATTGTAGATTCCAGAAGAATTAGTGCTCTAAGGGATTCTGGGTATTTGTTACGTTATGTTACGGTGCGGATGTTCTCCCCAAATGTGTTTGTCATTCTTGTTTGGTGTGGGTTCACAGTGTGGTGTGTATTTGTAACAGTGTTAAAGTAATTTATACGGCCACCCTCAGTGTGACCTGTATGGCTGTTGACCAAGTATGCCGTGCATTCACTTATGTGTGTGTAAAAGCCACATAAATGATGTGAATGCGCCGACAAGCTGTTTGTATGGAGGAAAATCGGACGTGATGACAGGTTGTAGAGGACACTAAAGGAGAATGGTTGCCCGGGGAGATTTTTGGGAGGGGCACTGGAATTCTGGATTCTCCCGGAAAAATCGGGAGGGTTGGTAAGTATCGACTCATCGTGTAAATAAAAACTTCTCCATATCGGCGTATCGTGGATACGGCAACAGCAGAAGTCACACTGATTTGCAGGTGTGTAATTTGTTGTGAGTTCATGCAAGGTTCATTTTGTACACCATGAAAAAAAAACATATAACTTTGTCTTGAATTTGAAAAAAAAAACATTTTATTTTTCACAAAAGAGTTCGGTGAATACGTGTATGAAACTGGTGGGGTTCGGAACCTCCAACAAGGTTAAGAACCACTGCATTAGGTACTCTGTACTAAATAAAAGTACTGTAATATTATACTAACAATATGTTTATTATTGTGGTTTTTGGTTGTGATGCATCATATTTAAAGCTTTTATTAACATTTTGACCTTCTCATGTTGCTAAATAGGCCAGGTGTACTTCCATTTCTCGCTAACTCATACTTCTTCCTTTATTTTTATGTTCTATAATGGCAATTGTAATCATATGGAACGGTAATTGTAAGTGAGAATGCTGCGTTGTCGGCCTTGGTTCCCTGAGAGCTGATTGGATGAGTGCGGGGTCACATGACCAGGGCCTGTGCAGGTGTCGTCCACTGTGCTAACAATGGGGTCTTTCTGTTTGAAATCAAGCTATTTTTTTTTTTTTTAATTCAACATTTCAGGACTATATTTTTCATATCGTGTTACAACACCGTGTGTTTGTGTTGACTTCATTCCAAGGCTCTCTCAGGGGCAATGTTTGTCCAAGGAGGAGGAAGATGACTAAAAAGAAACAAACCATGTCCAGCGTCCTCGTGTGTGTTCTATTTCAAAAGGTGATGTCGTTTTAAAGAGCCACAACTCCTATTTCACGCAACGTTTGTGACATCATCTCAGTTTAATTCCCTGTAACCGTAGATACCTTAGATATAACCACATATGACGAGACCCTTTCGGCGCCATGGAAACCACGACAACAAGAAGAAGGCCTGAACAATGGGAGGGTTTTTGTACTACCATTATTTATTTATTTTTTCTGTTCCTATTTTTAAATTTTATTATTTTTGTTTTAATATATTACATTTTTTGTAATTATTTATCAAAACAGGCTAATGTTAAAAGACAATGTATTGTATTATTTCGAGAAATCATTGCAATAACATAATAAAAAAAATGTTGGTACATTGTGATGCATACATTTGTAAAATACGACATACATTTGCAACAAATCATAAAATTAAATTACAAAAAATCCAATATTGTGTATTAATACCAAATACTGAAAGCTTTTTTAATACTATTTTTTTTTTTTAAATACTAGCACATTATTTAATGTAGACAAAGCAAACTGCATTAAAAAATAAGCAAGTTAGTGTGAAGGTTGTCTATTTGTGTTGGCCCTGCGATGAGGTGGCGACTTGTCCAGGGTGTACCCCGCCTTCCGCCCGATCGTAGCTGAGATAGGCACCAGCGCCCCCCGCGACCCCAAAGGAAAATAGCGGTAGAAAATGGATGGATCATTCATTTTTTTGCATTGTATTGCATGGCATTAGATGGGAAAGCAGCCCCCACTAAGATGGCCGCCACGCAGGCACGTTGCTTAGCATGGCTGCTATTATCTACTTATATATAGTGCATACGGAAAGTATTCACAACGCTTCACTTTTTCCACATTTTTTGTTACAACCTTACTCCCAAATGGCATACATTATTTTTTTATCCTCAAAATTCTACACACAACAACCCATTATGACAATGTGAAAATGTTTATTTAAAATTTTGCAAATGTATTTAAAATGAAAAGGTGAAAAATCACATGTACATAAGTATTCAGAGCAATATGGTAAATGGGTTATACTTGTATAGCGCTTTTTTACCCCTTTTTAAGGAGCCCAAAGCGCTTTGACACTATTTCCACATTCGCCCATTCACACACTGATGGAGGGAGCTGCCATGCAAGGCGCTAACCAGCACCCATCAGGAGTAAGGGTGAAGAGTCTTGCCCAAGGACCCAACGGATGTGACTAGGATGGTAGAAGGTGGGGATTGAACCAGTAACCCTCAGATTGCTGGCACGGCCACTCTACCAACTTTGCCACGCCGGAAAGTATTCACAACTTCACTTTTTCCACATTTTATGTTACAGCCTTACTCCCAAATTGCATACATTATTTTTTCATCCTCAAAATTCTACACACAATAACCCATTATGACAATGTGAATTTTTTTATTTAAATTTTGCAAATGTATATAAAGTGAAAAATGACATGTATATAAGTACTCAGACTCTTTGCTCAATACTTTGTTGATGCACCTTTGGCAGCAATTACAACCTCAAGTCTTTTTTTAACACTTTGCCTCAAGCTTGGAACACCTATCTGTGGGCAGTTTCGCCCATTCCTCTTTGCAGCACCTCTCCACCTCCATCAGGTTGGATTGAAAGCGTTGGTTTTCATCCAGAATGTCTCTGTACATTGTTGCATTCATATTTCCTTCTATCTTAAATTGTATCACAGTTCCTACGGCTGAAAACCATCCCCACAGCATGATGCTGCCACCTCTATGATTCACTATAGGGATGCTGTTTGACCTTTTGATGAGCGGTGCCTGGTTTCACACCTGGAATTCATGCCAATGAGTAAAATCTTTGTCTCATCAGACCAGAGAATTTAGTTTCTCGTGGTCTGAGAGTCTTTCAGGTGCATTTTGGCAAACTTTAAAGGCTTACTGAAATGAGATTTTCTTATTTAAACGGGGATAGCAGGTCCATTCTATGTGTCATACTTGATCATTTCGCGATAATGCTATATTTTTGCTGAAAGGATTTAGTAGAGAACATCCACGATAAAGTTCGCAACTTTTGGTCGCTAATAAAAAAGCCTTGCCTGTACCCGAAGTAGCAGACGATGTGCGCGTGACGTCACGGGTTGCTGGGCTCCTCACATCCTCACATTGTTCATAATCATGGCCACCAGCAGCAAGAGCAATTCGGACCGAGAAAGCGACGATTTCCCCATTAATTTGAGCAAGGATGAAAGATTTCTGGATGAGGAAAGTGAGAATGAAGGACTAGGAAAAAAAAAAAGACAGGGCTGTCGGAGCGATTCAGATGTTATTGGACACATTTACTAGGATAATTCTGGTAAATCCCACACCTGCTTATTGTGTTACTAGTGTTGTAGTGAGATTATACTGTCGTACTTGAAAGTGGGAGGGGTGTGACCACCAGTGTCTCTGAGGGAAGCCACGTTTCTCGACGAGGTGAAGCGAAGGCATCCGGTCGGGCCGGGCTGAGCTTTTTTTCCCCCTCCTCCACGGTGGAAGCATTCCACGTTCGGGGGCGGCCGGTCGGAGGAGGCGAAACAGTCCGCAGCTGCCTCTTTGACAGGTGCACGAGGAACGACGCAAGCTGTCTACGGTAAGAGCCGACTTATTACCACAATTTTCTCACCGAAACCTGCCAGTTGACATTTGGTCGGGAACCATGATTGCTTGACCGCTCTGTTGCATAGTAAAATTTCACCTTTGGGAATGTAACCAAGGAAACACCGGCTGTGTTTGTGTTGATAAAGGCAGCTGCAATACACTGCTTCCCACCTACATCTTTCTTCTTTGACGTGTCCATTATTAATTGAACAAATTGCAAAAGATTCAGCGACACAGATGTCCAGAATACTGTGTAATTATGCGATTAAAGCAGACTACTTATAGCTGGGATCGGGCTGGAAAAAAATGTCCGCTACAATCCGTGACGTCACGCGCACGCGTCATCATACCGATGTTTACAACAGGATACTTTGCGCAAAATTTAAAATAGCAATTTAGTAAACTAAAAAGGCCGTATTGGCATGTGTTGCAATGTTAATATTTCATCATTGATATATAAACTATCAGACTGCGTGGTCGGTAGTAGTGGGTTTCAGTAGGCCTTTAAACTAAGAAATAGCTTCAGTCTGGCAACTCTACCATATAAGCCTGATTGGTGGATTTCTGCAGAGATGGTTGACCTTCTGTAAGGTTTTTTCTCTCTCCACTGAGGAATGCTGTAACATAAAATTTGGAAAAAGTGAATACTTTCCGGATGCACTGTATCTGTGTCAGGGGCGTCCAAACTTTTTCCACTGAGGGCTTCACACTGACAAATTATTTTTATTTTTCAAAACCAATTTACTAGGGGTGTAACGTTTCATTTTAACTTAGATTCGATTCAGAATTTGTGTTTTAGATCGATACAATCCAACATGATTCAGTTTTACTTTCAACGCTTAAATATTTATAGATTGATGATCAACTTCAGATCAATCCACTGACACAAATGTTTTTTTTATATTTTTGCCCTTTTATGTCAAACAAAAAACCCAGTTTTTTAAGGCAAAAACACAAAATATGCAATGTTTACCCCTCAAATTATGTTATTCATATTTAATCTGAAGTAATTGGAGCCTTAAATAAGTCAATAATTCATAACAACATTGATTTTGGTTAATTAATTTTTGGGAAATGACAGTTTATATTTTAAAAAAATGACTTAAGGTTAATATCCAAATCGGCCTCACTTATAGAATGGTTAAAAATAAGTCATATCAATATATATTATTTTTACTTTTAACGCTTAAATTGCTAGATCAACTTCAGATCTATCAGTCGATTATACATTTATATTGTAATGTTATCTTATGTTTTATGCTTTTATTGTCCAATAAAACTTAGTTTTATTTATATGGCAAATACAAAATACACAAATATTTTCCCCAAAAATATTTCAAAGTAGGGCTGGGCGATATTGGCTTTTATTAATATTGCGATATTTTTATGCCATATTGCGATATTTTGCCTTAGCCTTGAATGAACACTTGATGCATATAATCACAGCAGTATGATGATTCTATGTGTCTACATTAAAACATTCTTCTTCATACTGCATTAATATATGCTCATTTTAAACTTTCATGCAGAGAAGGAAATCACAACTAAGTCAATTGACCAAAACTGTATTTATTAAATACTCTTCATTCTCTCACGGGTGACTTTTTAAATGAAAGAACAAATTAATAGTGTTGCTCCCTTTTTGTAGTAAAACTTCTGCTGCATATTTTGCATATTGCTGTTGTCTACAGAATATCTTCCCACTTGATGCCAAACCACCGCCAGATGATGGATCCCCTGCTCTTTATTTTGGCCATTTATTGTTTTTCCTCCAATTGTGATCAGTTTCGCACCTTCTCTCTCTTGTATTGTCACAAGCTCCGCTCTGCTTGCACGACCTGCCTCAGCTAACGTTAGCCATGCTGCTACCTCTCTGGTCGGTGAGAGCGTAAGACGCTAGACGGGCGACAGTATGTGACGTACGTAAGAAGGCGGGCTTGTTTTACGTCTCTGTGAGAAGGAGAGACGAGAAGGAGTGAGAAACGCCTGTAATGTAATGCCCGCAGCTAAAAGCAACTGTGTGAGAACATATAATCGAATATTACGATATAGTCATTTTCTATATCGCACAGAGCAGTGTTAATTTTATTGACGAAAAATTTTCGTCATAGTTATCGTCAACGACCTTTTTTTTCTGACTAAAACGAGACAATATCTAAATAAAAAATTATTTACGTGGACTAAGACGATGACGAGGTGTATTGACATATTCGTCAACGAATAAAAACGAGACGAAAATGTCTGCCAGAGACGAGATCCAATCGGAACTCATTTCGTTAGGAAGAGGCGGGAGAAGTTTGGAAGAGAACCAATCAGAGCGACGTGGTAAGGAAGTTACGTAAACGTAGTTTGCCTTTGAGACTGACCCGGGAATGCGCTGCAGAAGACAACATGTCAACGCCGGGGAGGAAGAGGAGAGAGGACATATGAGGAAATTTTATATTTGACGTCAAAGATAACAAGACGCAGTGTAAGAAATGCAGCGCGAAGATTACGGGGAAAAACACAACAAACTTGAAGCAACATTTACAGTCGAATCACCCCGAAATCCACACACAGGTAAGCATTTTCCACAACATACAACTCACTCGACGTTATCCCGTTTATTACACGGCTTACTCCTGAAATACAAAATTTGAGACATGATTTCCATCAAAATACGACTTGTATCGGTGATTTTTCCACTGTTTTGCTTTGACTTTCAGAAATTGAAGGGAAAGTTTACATATTACCCTTTAGTCGACTAAATCTACTGTAGTTTTCGTCGACTATAATCTTATAATATTTCGTCAACTAAAACTAGACTAAAACTAAAACAATTTAAATAACTAAATTATGACTAAAACTAAATTACATTTTAGTCAAAGGACTATGACTAAAACTAAATCAAATTTTGCCGTCAAAATTAACACTGGCACAGAGACAAACCTGCGATATATCGTTTATATCAGGGGTGTCAAACTCAAATACAGAGTGGGCCAAAATTTTAAACTGAACGAAGCCGCGGGCCGAGGTTGAACAAATTAATCCTTTAATAGGGACTCAAACAAATTTTGCATTGAATATTGACCAAGCAAGGCTTATATAACTTTATAGTGACATGCAAAATCGAGGTTTAAATAATAATAATTAAAAAATATCAATGGCATATCAAATAAAATAAAAATACAAATTGAATGCCTCTTTTCGGCGGCGGGTTTGAGTTGGGGCGGGGTTTGGTGTTAGCGGGGGTGTATAATTTAGCGTCCCTGAAGAGTTAGTGATGCAACGGGTTCTGGGTATTTGTTCGGTTGTGTTTATGTTGTGTTTATGTTGTGTTACGGTGCAGATGGTCTCCCGAAATGTGTTTGTCATTCTTGTTTGCTGTGGGTTCACAGTGTGGCGTATATTTGTAACAGTGTTAAAGTTGTTTATACGTTCACCCTCAGTGTGACCTGTATGGCTGTTGACCAAGTATGCTTTGCATACACTTGTGTGCGTGTATGAGCCGCATATATTATGTGAGTGGGCCGGCACGCTGTTTGTATGAAGGAAAAGAAGATGTGGCGACATGTAGAGAACGCCAAAGGCAGTACTTTTACGGCCCGCCCCCAATATTATTGTCCGGGTGGAAATCGGGAGAAATTGGGGAGGGGCACTGAACTTCAGGAGTCTCCCGGGAAAATCGGGAGGGTTGACGAGTATGAGTATTAGTGGTGGATGCGGTGATACAGCAGCGGGCCAGGTCTAATGTTAATTTGATATTGCCTAAAGGGCCAAATGAAATTACACGGCGGGCCAAATTTGGCTCGCGGGCCAGAGTTTGACACCCATGGTTTATATCAATATATCGCCCAGTCCTATTTCAAAGTGGAGTATTTGATGAGAAGTGATTGGAGCCTTGAAACGGTCAATAATTCATAACAACAATGATTGTGATTCATCAATTTTTTTTTATTTTTTTTTTAGCAACGACAGCTTTGAAGTAAAAAACTACCTGCATGGCGGCTATGTGTTGTTAGAGTCAATATTGCATAATTGTTTGCTCTTTTATTCCACTTTTTATGTTTTTTTGTTCCATAGTATTTCTAAAATGTGATATACGGTAAATGCTCTCGTTAACAACTCTAAGTAGTAGGTCTACAAAAGCTAGAAGCTAAAAGTTTTTCTCTTTGGCACTCATCGAGGGTGGACGCTCCCCTTTCCTCTCCCTTATCTCTACTGCTTGCTTCTTTCTTTTGTCTTGTCTTAACTTTCTTGTTGCCTCTTTTGGCACTGCTCTCCAAATCTAAACATTGGAACTATTTAACTGGCCTCAACAAAATTGACAAGATCTTGGGTTTGGGGGAACCTGCTGTCGTGATGAAGCAGTTGTTGCTGGACACACGACGGACTCTTGGGAGAAGAAAGGAGGGTCGCGTGCCTGGCGACTCTTTTCTGTCGAGAACGTGAAGATATCCACCTATTCGGAATTATGACAACAGGACATCTGCTGATTGGAGTAAGCGTTGCTCTGGTCTGTCGACAAATTGGAAGTTTCTGGCAGTCTTCAAAGTACCCCAAAGCTGCCACAAATGATTGGAGGATGCGGGAAGAACTGTGGATTACATCGGACTGTCTACCCCGCAGTTATGAGGACCGGTCATAGACAATTTAGGGTAAAAAGCAAATTTTATTTTCACCCACATACAATATCATTCTAACTTGGATTGTTTCCTTGGCTTCGAGACTCTCCCGAAGGACAGTGCAGCGAAGACACAACAAACTCCCTTCTTGTCTTTCATGGACACACACCTGTTGTTGTTGACTTTGGACTACCGACTGCACTATACATCAAGGCCGCGGAACAGAGACACACTATGGGCTTACACACACACACATCCACAAAAATATACGCCACACATACCCCCCCCCAACCCAACGCCCTCGACGCAAATCCCATAGGGGTGATGAATGGATGGTCAGCGCCTGAGATCTGCGGCCTACCACCATGACTGATATTTTTTTTACTCCCCCCTCTCCCGATGTCACCCTTTTCTCACCTTTTTAAGGTAAGTAGCTGAACCATTGGCGGTCTTGTCTTGTCCCCCCCGTAAAGTATGTCTGCTCTTAGCGGGACTGTGCCGAAAATGAAATTTTGTTGTACTTGTGCAATGACAATAAAGATCTATCCTATCCTATCCTAACAACCGGTTGGGTCTCCAATTGGCACCAAGTTAATGTGGCACTAAACACTGTGGCTGTAGGCAACCTCTAACAGTATTTTTTTCCACTAACTCCCCAAGATGGCAGTACCTACATTCCAAGTAATGTGAGTGGTCAACACATAGTGGATTTATCTACCTCGGCATGATCACAAGTGTAGTACTACACACACTCATCAGGCTATTAATGCTGACTAAGCAATTTGCTCATTATTACAACATGGGTTCTGTCGCTGCTGTGTTGTGCGATATACTTTTTAATAAATGGACCTCGTGGTCATTGTTTTTCTTTCCAAAGTAGGAAAAAAAAAACCTCTTAAATTTCGGGAATAGGAGCCCCTGTCCAGTGTTCGATACGTGATCCTGACCTGTGTGACTCCGCCCCCTTGCAGGTGTTTGGGGGTCTGGTGTGGATCCTGGTGGCGTCCACCCGCGTCATCCCGGACAACCCTCTGGGCTGGGTGATGTTCGTGTCGATCTTCTGCTTCGTCTTCACCACGCTCTGGTTCTTCCTCTTCCTCTGTGGCGCCAATCAGAGCAGCATCTGGCCCGCCTTGGTGAGACACGCCCACCAGCATGCTGATTGGCCGGTTGGATATGCCACAGCCCTCCCCTAAGTTAGATAGAGCACATTCACTGTCAATCACGTTGCATTCAAGAAACCTGGGAAAGCAGAAAATGGGCTGATTTCAAACATGTTTGTTTGCGGATAAACAAAATAATAAATTTAATGAATAACGTTTCCGTCCTTCAGGATGTTGGCTACCATTTCTTGGCAGCGGTCTTCTACCTGAGCGCCTCGGTGGATTTGGCCTACATAACGGTGCTCAAAGGGTGGGGGGTGACCATTCTCTCCGGGGGCACCGTGCTCCAGCTGGCACTGACTGGGGAAGTGCTCAAAACCTACCGGCTGGACATCGCCGCTGTGGTGAGATGTCTCACACACACAAATTTACATAAATGTACGCATTAAACACACACATACATGCACACTTAAATGTACACACAAATACACACTTGTCGGCTAACAGACACTAGGGTTGGTCAAAAAACCCTAGTGGGTTTTTTTTTTTGCTAGCGCGTGTATAATATAGCCAAGAGTCATGGATACATTGCATTCTGGGTAAGTGTTATGTTGCGTTTATAATGTGTTACAGAGCCAATGTTCTCCAGAAACGTGTTTGGTGTGGGTTCACAGAGTGTGGCGCATATTATTAAGAGTGTTAAAGTTGTTTTATACCACAACCATTAGTGTGATCTGTATGGCTGTGGAACAAGACCCCTGGTTTACACACAGTAAAAGAAAAAAAAAAGTCCTCTGCCATTTTAAAAATGACGGCAGGGGAAGCGGCGTCACTCGTGACGTCACAAATTAGACCCGGCGGTTAAAGTAAGCTTTTGCTTAATAATTTGAGGAGCGAATTTTACCCGGCAGTAATTCAAGGAAGGCGCATATTGCATGCCTGGCGGCTATTCAAGGAAATACGGTATTAAGATTCTACATCAATTCATAATTTTTGAGCCACAATTTATTAAAAAAAAAAAAAAAATATATATATATATATATATATATATTGTATATATATATATATATATACACACACACACACATAGTATATACACCGTAAAATATACAGTGTTTTTTACACTGAATTACTGCGAATTGAACTGCAAAATTCTGGGGACTGAGCTGCCAGTTTGTTTATTTAACTGAAAAATCCACAATATTTTTTTTGTGTGCATTACTTTAAAAAGAAAAACAGCACCACTGTTTTTTCTTCACAGGAAAATGTTGGCGTCTGAGCTGTCAGTTTCTTTTTTAACAGTAAAATTGACGGTGTTTTTTACAACGAAAAAAATTTGTTTTTTTTACAGTAAAATTATGGCGACCGAGCAGCCAGTTCTTTTCTTTTTTACAGTAAAATCTGTGGTGTATGTTTTTACAGTGCATTACTGTAAACGGAAAAACGTTACCACTGTTTGTTTTTTTTTTACAAGAAATGTCTGGCGACTGAACTTCCATGTTTTTACTATAAATGCTACTGTGTTTTTTACCCTGAATTTATGTAAATTGAAAAACAGTCCCATTGTTATTTTTACAGTAAAATTCCAGCACTTCAGTGATTTTTTTTTTCCCTTTTACAGTGTAATCCACACGGTCAATGTTTTTACATTGCATTACTTTGAATTGAAAAACAGCCCTACAGTTTTTTTTAACGATAAAATTCTGGCAACTGAGCTGACAGTTTTTAACTGTAAATTCTACTGATTTTTTTTACAGTTAGAATAAAAAACGTATAAACTAGGCCAGTGGTTTTTAACCTTTTTTTTTGGACCAGGGGCCCCAACTTTTTAACTACAGAGGGGCCCGGCCCCCACTCAAATATTAATCTTACTCTTGATTTTATTTGTATTTAATAATTATATCTAACCTACTTACAGTTTAACAGGATCCATCTTGTTAAATGATATGAAAGCATGTGTTAATCACAATTATTATCAAGGCTTAGGCCAGGCTGATTATAAAAATAAATACTAATCAAAATAAAAGAAAGGACAGAATTGTATGTATAGATTTACATACAATTACAGTGTTAAAATAAATGTATTTTAATAAAATTATTAATAATATTGCTATATAATGATATGTATGTTTGTTATATAAACTGCTGATAAAATTCAAGTGCAAAAAAAAAGCTTCACTACTTTAGTCATAACTCTTGTGCTTAAAAAACTTCTCTATGATTTTAAGCCCCAGACTTCTTCGGTCTATCTGATATTGTCATTACTGCCACAAGTGGTGGAAAAGTGCATTACAACTGAGTACAGCTGCGGCCCCCTCCGCACCACTGTTGAGTAGCAGATATTTTTTGGCCCCTGACTTAGGGTTAAGAAACACTCAGATTGTAAACTACCTTAATTAGTTCTTTATGTTAAGAACTACAGTTATGTTACATCATCTATAATTTGTCATTG